>NW_012267240.1:5673033-6004721 GCF_000151885.1 Dipodomys ordii | reverse complement strand
AGGTGGCTCAGTGGTAGAGCACTTGCCTTGCATGCATGAGGCCCTGGGTTTGATTCCTCAGCACCACATAAGCAAAAAGAAAAAAGCTGGAAGTGGTGTTGTGGCTCAAGTGGTGGAACGCTAGCCCTGAGCTGAAGAGCTGAGAGACAGTGCCCAGGCCCAGAGTTCAGGCCCCACGATCAGATCCCCCCAAAAAAACAAAAACAAAGGAATAGTGACTTGTTGGTCCCCTGGTTCATCAACATTTGTATGTTTTGGATGAAACCTATGGAAGCTTGTGTAGGCCATGATGTGAGAAGTTCGGCGGACTCTGCACCTCTCCAGCTGTTGACAATGTTAACCAGACAGACAAAAGGCATATTAAATAGGATTCAGCCCCGAGGTGAGACTCCTTTGGGTGCGTGGGAGGCCTAGAGGCCATAGGCATTTTGGTGAGTGCAGGAGGCAGATTGGCCAACTGAAACCTTCCTGACTGTCAGCTCTCCCCTCCAGCAGGGACAATGACTGCAGATTTGTGCTTTTGAATTTTCCCACAACTATAGTTGAATTGGGAATCTCTTTTCAGGAAAAGTTTGATGGGAGAAAGGAGGAGGTTTATCAGAAGCATACTAGTTAAGCAAAGGGAGCTTAAGTTTACAGACTCTATGATGTGTAGATTATTCTGCTGTTGGGATATCACAGCCATATATATATATATATATATATTATGTTGGTGCTTCTATTAAGATTTAACTATCACAAAAAATATAATTCATAATTTACAAATTGACTGCAAATGGTGATAGTATAATATTTGAAAGAGTGAACATGTTTTTATTTTTTTTTAAAAATCACTTGTCCAAAACTGCTAACCCTGGATGTGGATGTCAAGTTAGCAGCTCTGGCTGAGTGTGTGAGTGGAGTTTCAGCTCCCTAGCACAGGGCAGGCCCTGCTTCTGGTGGAAGAGCCCCCATGGTCAGACCCCCACAGAGCTCTTGATGGGGGTTGCTGAGGCTTTGCCCCTGTGTCCTTTCTTGCTACATTAGGTTTGCCATGTCATCCAGAATAATACTTGAAATTCTGTTTTTTGTTAAAAATAAAGAGGGTTCTTTTTTATCTTTCCTTGAAATCACCTGTTAGGTTTGTAAACTTTTTTTGCTTTTCAGGAGTACATATTTCAACTGTTGTCTTTCTTGCTCTTGATAGAAACTGAGAGGCAGCACTGTATTTGTGGGAGAAAGTTTTCTCTCTCTCTCTCTCTCTCTCTCTCTCTCTCCTTCTCTCTCTTTTTGGTGTGGGGCCTGAACTCTGGGCCTGGGCCATCAGCTCTTCAGCTCAAGGCTAATGCTTTACCACTTGAGCCACAATGCCACTTCCGGCTTATATGGTACTGAGGAATGGAACCCAGGGCCTCATGCATGCAAGACAAGCACTCTACCACTGAGCCACCTTCCTAGCCTGAAGGTTCTCTTTTTTTATTCTAATAAACAAGCTGCATTTGTTTTTCAACAAACAAACAAAAAAACAGGATTCAGGGATTTTGGAGTCTGAAACAAATGAGTTTAGGCGAATCATCACTAAGTATGACATTCTTGTTTAGAAAAAGGTGATTATGATAAATAAAACTGACCGTACCTCTCCAAATTGGATGTTCACTGATGTTTAATTCATACCTAGATGGTTATTGACAGGATAAGAAGGACTGGAGAATGGGCACCACATTAACAGAGTTTCTCTTAACTGAGGGATTGACTTGAAAGAATTTTAAAAAATGTGATCAGTGTGATGTATATTCTACAGAATTATGGTGGAGATCATGATAAATTTTAGATGAATATTTTCATGTAAAAACATTCTGCCAGGGTGGGTATGGTGTATGTGTGTGGGGGGGAGGGGAAATGGGAAAGATTGAGGAAAGGGGTAACACTATCCAAAATGAAATGTACTCATTACCTGACTTATGTAGCTATAACCCCTCTGTACATCACCTTTATAATAATAATGAAGAATATTTACAAAAGAAAAAACTTCTTGCTACATATGTTTACACATTTGTTTTTCTTTCTTTCTTCCTTCCTTCCTTCCTTTCTTCCTTCCTTCCTTCTTTCTTTCCTCTCTCTCTTCCTTTCTGTCCTTTCTTTCTTTTGTTCTTTCTTTCTTTCTGTCTGTCTGTCTGTCTTTCTTTCTTTCTGTCTGTCTTTCCTTCCTTCCATCTTATTCCTTCCTTTCTTCTTTCTCTCCCTCTCCCTCCCTCTACCTCTCCTTCTCCCTCTCCCTCTTCCCCTCCCTTCTTACTTCCCTCCCTCCCCCCCCCTTCTCTTTCTCTCTTTCCAGGGCAGTGCTGGGCTTTCGACTCAGGGCCTCAACCTTGATAGTCTTGTTTCAAGCTTCACTTTACCACTGCTCCAGACTGGCACACTGCCACAAGGAATACTCTTAGTCACAATTTCCTCCTGAGTGGGGAGAGAGAGGGAGGGAGACCTCATCAGTTTTGCTACTGAGCATGCCAGCAGTCCTAGACCCCACTGCAGAGGCATCCTGCAGATGTTGTCGCTGTAGCCACCAGCTGCCAGTGCTTCTCAGAATCATCACCACCATCACTCAGAGCAAGAGCCACCAAGCACTAGCTCTTTTTCATGTGGTATCAGAGCTGCCACACACTGCCAACCCCAGCCCAGGTGATATGAATTGAGCCCAAGCCTGGGAACCTGTGCCCACCACAAAATCCATTGTTTATAAAGTCCAAGAATCTGCTTATGATACTGCATGTACACATACTCCTCCACAGTACCAGGTGCTCACTGTAGCCACACATACACAACGATGGTACCAGATGATAGCTAGCACTGGTGATAACCCACCACCTACTTGCTCTGACTCCTGTGTATTCACCACTTCTGTAGTACACATAGCTGCACACTCATGTTTGGGTTTGCACATACCTTCAAGCCCATGGTAGCTCCCATGTCCAGAAGAATCATCCCAAGTGTCCTCCTGTAATGAGCTGTTCCAAATGTAGACCTAGATCTGGAGACAGTGCCCACCTCTTCTAGTTAGTGTGCTTGCCTACCCTGTGAAGAAAACATTTCCTAGCATCGCACAATCTTGGAAATGGGGAGGATTTCTTTCTGAAAAGCACAAATACTTCAAGGCTATAGGAACATGAAAAAACAAAACAGAAGTGTGGCACCCCCACCCCCACCAAAGAGAATAACTCTTGGTATTCACCCAAAGTGAAATAGATATCTATGAAATAAATGCTAGATAAAGATTTCAAAATAATTGTTTCAAAGAACCTTAAAGAACTGCAAAAGAAGACAGATAGTTACCAAAATTAGGGAAACAAGATGTGAGCAAAACTAGAAATCACAAAACAATAAAACGTATAGTCTGAAGCTGGAGAAAATAGTGACTAAAGGGGTTCACGAGGGGAGTAATTAAACAGAAGAGTCAGTGCCCCTAAGCACAGACCATTGAAAATTATGCAGAAGAGAAAAAGGAATAGATAAGAGCAATCAATCTTTATGCAATTGAAAAGACACCATCAATGATCAATATGCTCATACAGTTTTCAGAAGTAGGAGAAATAAAAAGATATAAAACTTATTTAAGAAATAATGGTTGATGTGGAGCACTTGTGGCTTTTCACTTGTAATTTTAACAACCCAGGAGTCTGAGTATTGCTGTTTGAAGCCAACCTGGGCTGTAAAGTATATGAGAATCTTTATTTCCAAAAATTAACCAGCAAAAAGCTGGGAGTGGAGCTGTGGCTCAGGTAGTTGAGTGCCAGCCTTGAATGAAAAAGCTAATGGACAATATGCCCCCGTACAAGCACAGAAAGAAGTAAAGAAAAAAGGGAAGGAAGGAAAGAAAGAAGGAAGAGAGGAAAGCTGAAAACTTGTTAGGGAAATTGACATCTAGAATTATGCAGCTTAGAAATTATCAAAAAGGATTAAACAAAATATGACTACACCAAGACTATTTTAAATCAAATCATCAAAAGACAAAGACAAAGAGTTTTGAAAGCAGCAAGAGCAAAGTGATTTGGCCCATACAAAGGATTCTCATGAGGCTAATCAGTGGCAGATTCCTCAACAGAATCTGAGAATCTTTACCTTGCAAGGCAGAAAAGAGTAAGATAATATATCTAATGTTCTGAAAGAAAAGAAAACTGTCAACCAAGACTTCTATACCTGAGAATATTACCCTTTATAAATGAAAGATAAATTCTTCCCCAAACAAAAACACAAAGTTCAAAGCTATTGCATCTGCCTTACAAGAAACCCTTAAAGGAGTTTTTCAAATTGCAATGAAGCATGTTAAACAGCAGTATGAGAGCATAGGAAGATGAACTTCATAAGTAAGTGTAAATATATTATAATAGTGCAGAATACTATAAATATAATAAGGACAATTATAATTTCAAAAGTTTATTAAATCTATACAGTATGAAAGAAGTAGGCTTTCTCTAAGCCAGGCCCAAAGAAACTTAGGTCCCATGGTTTCCCTTATTTGCAATAACTAGTATATGTCCGAGTCAAGCAGAAAAGATCAGATAAGTTGATGTTAGGGGAATGAACCCAAAGATAAGTATTCAAATGTTTTTTTTTTCTTTCATGCAATTGTTTCTAACATATTTATAAGATGATTTCCATGTTGCTTTGTATGTCCCTCCCCCACAGTATAACCCCTGCTTTCACTGTATTTGATATTGGTATAATTTGTGGAGGGGAAGGGCAAAAACAAATCATTTAACTAGGGATACAGGTGGACCCATTGCAACAATGAGAAGTACAAGTCGTTATGTCTAAAAACAAACTTTATAACTTTGGTGGGGCGGGGAGGATCGGGTGGGGGGAGTATGGGAAGGGATGGGAAGGGGAAACAAAGAGGAGGCAACAATGCTTGATAAGAAATATACTCGTTATCTTGCCCATATAATTGTAACTCCTCTGTACAGTATTCTCACAATATAAATAAATAAACAAACAAATAAACACATAAATAAATGAAAACAAAGTTCAGGGAGAGAAGGATAGAAATGCAGAGGTTTATAGGAAATTGAACTCACAAGTTATCAACTTTAAACAGGTGAATATAACTACAAGATTTTTTAATGCAAACCTCCACATAGTTACAAAGAAAACGAGTAACAAGTTACTAAAAATATAAAACAGAGCAAATTGTGACAAAAATCATCAGACAACAACGGAAGACAATAGAGATAAAAATGAAACAAAACAAGAGCAAAAGAGACAAGGCCAGGATTAAAAAAGCAGCAGTAGTAAGTCCTCACCCGTCAAGAATGACTTGGAATATAAATGGGATAAAACTCCCTAATCATATGGTTTAGAACAGAGAAGGGAGTTAAGAAAATCAGATCCAGTGATTTTTGTTCTTTAAGAGATTAATTTTAGATTCAAGAACATACACAGGCCTTCCGTATGGTGGTAAATGCCTATAATCCCAGCTCTGCAAGAAAAGAATCGAAAAGAATCACAAGGTAGACTAGTCCTGGGTATACACACAGAATCATAATTGAAAAGTAACTAAAGCAAGAAAAGATTAGTGATGTGGCCCAAGTGGTAAAATACTTGTCTAGCAAGAGTTAGGCCTTGAGTGAGAATAATAAAAGTCAGGACACACAAGACACCATAGCAAAGTGTGATGCCATTAGAGGAAGGAGAGATGACATTGAAATAGAAGTTAAGGTGGGTGCTGGTGGCTCACGCCTGTAATCCTAGCTACTCAGGAGGCTGAGATCTGAGGATCGCAGTTCAAAGCCAGCCCGGGCAGGAAAGACCGTAAGACTCCTATCTCCAATAAACCACCAGAAAACCGGAAGTGGTGCTGTGGCTCAAGTGGTAGAGTGCTCGCCTTGAGCTGAAGAGCTGAGGGACAGCGCCCAGGCCCAGAGTTCAAGCCCCATGACCGACAAAAAAAAAAAAGTTAAGGTGGGCATTGATGCAATAGAACACAAACAAAGCCATACTTGCCACCAGCACAACCATGATTGTTGCAGCATTATTTACCATAGCCAAGACATGGAATCAGCCCTCAATGGGCGAATAGGTCAAGAAAATGTGATATATATATATATATATATATATATATATATATATATATATGTACAATGGAATTCTACTCATCCATCAGAAAAAAATGATATTGTACCATCTATAAAGAAATGGAAAGACTTGGAAAAAAATTGTATTATGTGAAGTAAGCCAGGCCCAAAGAAAGACAGGCGGCATGTTTTCTGTCATTTGTTGTAACTAGAATGTGCCTATATATCTACAAGTAAACACACTGGATGGTTAAAAACAAAACCCAAAACACACTGGGACAAGATAAATTATACAGGTTTCTAGGCATTCACACAGAGTGAGACCAAAGGAAGATATTCTTAGGAGAGAAACACAAAGGTACAATATCTATGAGCACGTAATCATATAAAATAATATTTATCGAAATGAACTCCAGGAAACAAGAGGCTTTTTTCTTTGTTCCTGTTTTTGTTTTCTTTTCTTTTTGCTTGTTTGTTTATCTAACTGTGGTAGGATAAAAGGGAGCACAAAAATGGTGAGACAAAGAGTGAACAAATGCAGCAGTGGTACTCACTAGACATTATGCTGAAAATGAACTATACAACTTGTAGGTGGAGACATGAAGGAAAACCTGGGAGAAAGGGAGGAAAGGTGACCTTGTTCAAAAAGAAATGTAGGGCTGGGAAGGTGGCTCAGGGGTAGAGTGCTTGCCTCACATGCATGAGGCCCTGGGTTCAATTCCTCAGCACCACATAAGCAGAAAAAGCGAGAAGTAGCTCTGTGGCTCAAGTGGTAGAGTGCTAGCCTTAAACTAAAGAGCTGAAAGCCAGGTGCCGGTAGCTCATGCCTGTAATCCTAGCTACTCAGGAGGCTGAGATCTGAGGATTGAGGTTCAAAGCCAGCCCGGGCAGGAAAGTGTGTGAAACGCTTATCTCCAATAAACCACCAGAAAACTGGAAGTGGTGCTGTAGCTCAAGTGGTAGAGTGCTAGCTGAAGAGCTGAGGGACAGTGTTCAGGCCCAGAGTTCAAGCCCCACAACCAACAACAACAAAAAAAAAAAAACAAAAAAAAAACTGAAGAGCTGAAGGGCAGCGCCCAAACCCAGAGTTCAGGCCCCACAACTGACAAAAAAAAAAAAAATTTACTCTTTATCTGACTTACATAACTGTAATCTCTCTGTATATCACCTTTATAATAAATATTTTTTAAATATATAAGAGGAAAAAAATAGGAATCAGGAAAGCCTCCATGAAGAGGTCCCGTGAAATGGGTCTGGAGGGGGCATTCCTTGAGCACTCTCTTCTGTAAGTCAAAACTTCAAGAACATCGATTTGAAAAGGACATTTGGAACCATATTTTAGAGGCCTCAGCAAATGTCTTCTGTATAGGGCCAAAAGGTAAGTGTTTTAGGCTTTGTGAGCTCTGTTGCACTGACTCCATCTAGTCACAAAAGTAGCCATAATTTATCAACAAATAAACATATCTATGTTTCAACAAAACTTTATTGATAAGAACAGATAGTGGGCCAAAACATCAGCAAAGGAAACGCTGGGCCATGAAAAACTATTGGATATCTGTGATACGTCTGCTGCTATAAATTTATCAATGCTATGTATTTGGAATAATAATCTGGCCATAAGTAATTCAAAAATTGGAGGAAATGGAATGCAGTGTAGAAATAACAGCTGGGAGACTGTTACAGTGCTTTGTAAAGAGGCTTGAGTTAGATATGGAGAACAAAAATGGAAAAGCCAAATTTATAGAATAAGGCAAATTATAGATGTTAAGAGATGAATTAAGGATGGCTTCCAAGTTGGGACCTGAGAGAAAGGGATTTGGGGGATGAGGGAGATTTTGTGAGCCATATAACAAGCGATACAGGGTATTAGATTTGTGTCTGGGTGTTCTTTATACTCTTGGCATTCAGTAAATAATGTCAGGGAAAGCAGACGGACAGCATGGCCAGCCGGCTTCTCAGGCTCCTTAGTGTGTTTCATGCAAGGCTGTCCCAACATAGGCCCTGAGGCCTCATGGAACACAGGACTAAACACAGAGCGCCAGTGCAACCTGCAAGACATCCATGCAGACAGCACTTGACACTGAGTCTGGCCAAGCCTAGACTGTGAGCAAGAGAGAACAAGGATCACTGAGCTGCTAGACATCTCGGAGCACAGCCAAAGCAGAACAAAACCAGCCCCGTCAGAAACAGGTTGAGGCTGAGCCAAGTGGCCATGGAAGCCGCATGTGTGGGCCAAATTGCTTTCTAATTACGTTGCTCTCCAGACAGACAAAATCATGTCTCTCCAACAGCATGTATGTGGACTCAGGGTAAATCCAGAGGAGGTCAGGCTCCTGGAAATCCAGAGAGAGGAGTCATGTTTCAAATTCATTAACATCCCCTCAGCCCCGGATGCTGAAGTCAGAGAGGACATTGTGATTCCCAAATACATTACTGACATCTTTTCTTTTCTTTTTTCGTTTCTTTTCTTTTCTGTCTGTTGTGGGGCTTGAACTCTGGGCCTAAGTGCTGTCCCTCAGCTCTTCAACTAAGGAGAGTGCTCTACCACTTGAGCCATAGCGCCACTTCCTGTTTTCTGGTAGTTAATTGGAGCTAAGAGTAACGTGGACTTTCCTGCCCAGGCTGGGTTTGAACTGTGATCCTCAGATCTCAGACTCCTGAGTAGCTAAGATTACAGGTGTGAGCCACTGGCACCTGGCTACTGACTTGTTCTAAAGAATTAAACTCATTTATGGACAGAGATGTTGAGCTTATGTGTCTCTTCACCATTTTTACGTCTTCTAAGAATTATCTGTTTCTCTTTTGCCCATTTATTAATTGGATTGAGGATTTGCTTTCTTGAGTTCTGTGTGGGGAAGGTGTGTGTGTGTGTGTGTGTGTGTGTGTGTGTGTGTGTGTGTGTGTGTGTGCGTGAGAGAGAGAGAGAGAGAGAGAAAGACAGAGACAGAGAGACAGAGACAGAGGCAGAGACAGAGACTGACTCCTGGGGCTTGAACTCAGGGCCTGGGTGCTGTCCTTGAGCTTTTGTGTTCAAGGCTAATGCTTTATCACTTGAGCCACAGTTCTACTTCAAGATTTTTTTTGGTAGTCAGTTGGAGATAAGAGACTTACAAGATTTCCTTCCTGGGCTGGCTTTGAGCCACAATCCTTAGATCTCGGCCTCCTAAAGTAGCTAGGATTACAGGCATGAGCTGCCTGTGCCTGACACTTTTCTTAGGCTCTTTGCATAGTCTAGATATCAGACCCTTGTCAGACATAGAGCTGGCCAAAACCTTCTTCCATTCTATAAGCTTCTATAACTTGGTAACAGTGTCCTTCACTGTGCAGACTCTTTTTAGCTTGATGTAGTCCCATTTGTCAATTCTTTCTTTGATTTGCTGAGACCCTGGAACTCTACTCAGAAAGTTCCTGCCTATGCCAAGAAGTTCTAATTTATCTCCTAGGTCATATACATTTATACACAAATATATTAACTAAAGGATGGCATATGAAGATGATGATCCCAATGCTGTAGCTCCTTTAAACAACAAACTTACTGTTTAACAAAATGAATACCAGGAAGTTGAAACGTGTTGTTGGAGGAGATAAGGGGGCAGACGAATAAAGAGAAAGGTAGGATCGATGAATGTAGGCATAATATTCAATGTACATTGGGAAAATGGAGCCAGATAAATTGAGAGGATTGGAGGAGAGAAAGGGGAGAATGCTGAAAGGGGTGACATTGATCAAGATGCATTGTTCTCATAAACAGACATATTGAATTGCAACCCCTTTGTACAACTACTTAAAGATAATTTTTAAAACCCTGAAATGTAAAATTTAACAAATAAATGCACTTGTTTAAGCTAAATGTTAATTTTTTTTAGAAAAAGAATTGAGCGCATTTAAATGGAGCGTATGATTCTGAAGAAAATGAGCTATTTCCCCACGAATATCTCATCATTTCTCTTTGGAACTTAATATAATACCCTCCTTGAAAAATAATATAAAGATTGCTTTTTTGTCTGTGTCCTTTAGTAAACAGTCTTCCTGCTGCTCTGCACGCTGAGACAATTTTCCTAAAGAGGAGCCACCTAAGAATTTGCCAAATTTATGTTTGACAAAGAGGCCGTTTGCTCAGTAGTTACACGTTTTCTTGCTGAGATGCAAGCCTTCAGGTTTGGCAGATATTGAAAATGTTATTTTGATATTTTGTGCACTTTCTTGGGATTCTATTTCAGAAGCAGAGCACTGGGAGAAATATTCTTGATGCAGAAATATAAATATAATGGTATCCCTTGGGATTACTTATTTCTTAGGCAATCAGTCAAGAAATGTAAGGAAATGTATTCAGAGTCATTTCAAACATGCTTTCAGTCAAGCAAGTAACCGTTCTACTTTATTTTTCATAATGTTAAATGATTATTTTCTTTCTTTCTTTCTTTTTTTTGGTTAATCATGGGGCCTAAACTCTGAGCCTGGGCACTGTCCCTCAGCTCTTCAGCTCAAGGCTAGCGTACCACTTTGAGCCACAATGCCACTTCCAGGATTTTCTGCTTATGTGGTGCTGAGGAATTGAACCCAAGGCCTCATGCATGCAAAGCAAGCATTCTACCACTGAGCCACCTTCCCATCCCTAATCATTTCCTTTTAAAACAGATGAAATTATGGAATTAAATGTACTTGAACTCAGATTATAAATATGAATATGACTATCCATTTTTAAAGAAAATCAAATGCTTTTAATTGTGATGAAACAAATGCTGATCATGAAACCAAAGACTGCTCACAACTATTAATGCATGCAATAGTGATTTCATAGTGATCCCAAGGCTTTCTGACAGCTCTTCTAAGTGTGTTAAGATGAAGGTCAGCCGGCTTGTGTTCAGTTTGTTCAAACTGGTCCCCAGAAACCTAGACCAAGTGCAGCCTTATCTTTTCAAGTTACCACGAGACTTACACAGTAGGTCCTGTTTGGAGCAATTGTCAAGAAGTCATCGAGAGAAAAGTTAGAGATAGGTCCTTCCAGTTTTCTTCCCATGAAGGAAAGGAAAGCTCTGGGGGATGCTCGGCTAGCTAGATCATTAGAGTAAACAGAGCTAGAGAAAGAGGAAGGAAATTAATCTGGCTTTTTGATAGCATTTCCCTACCCTCTCCCCTCCAAGAATTGTCTTGTTGTAGACTCTCTTAAACGTTAGCCAAAAATGGAACAGTGGCTCATATCTATAACCCTAGATACTTAGGAGGTTGAGATCAGAGGATCACATTCTGAAGCCAGGCCATGCAAGAAAATCATCTCTAATTAACCACCAAAAATAAAAGACAGAAGTGGAGCTCTGGCTTAAGTAGTAGAGCACCAGGCTTTGTGCAGAAAAATTAAAGGAAAATGCCCAGGCCTTAAGTTTAAGCCCCAGAACTAGCACAGAAAGGAAGAAAGAACGAAATACAGAAGGAAAGCAAGGAGAAAGAAAGAAAGAAAAAGAAAGAAGCAAAAAGAAAGAAAGAGAGAGAAAGAGAGAAGGAAGAGAGAAAGGAAGAAAGAGAGAGAGAAAGAGAGGAAGAAGGAAGAAAGAGAGAGGAAGAAAGAAAGTGAAAAGGAAGAAGAGAAAAGGAAAAACACAGTCCTATCAGACCCAATGGGAAGGGTTGGGCCCAAAACAGACTTTTCCTTGCTATCTCTTCTCATTGGTAGACTAACATTGGCCATGGATTTAGATATTCCTGCTCTTACAGGAGTAGTCTGAGCTAAAGAAAGTCCTCCCTGCATCCCTGCAGCTCCCTGGGGAAGATAACTGAACCAAGCAAGTTAGCCTCTCCTAGATCTGCTCAGGGTGGGTCAATATAGCTTCGGGTGAATGGAACATGAGTCCAGTTTTGTATGCTGCTAGCCTTGGCCCTGGAGGAAGACTGTTAGCATCATCTGAAAAATGAAAGGCAGCTTCCTTCTCCCCAGGAGCCCGGCATGCAAGCTGTTTGACTGATGACCAAATCATCAATCCATCAACCAGGCAAGACGCAGTGTGGGTGAAATTCTTTGTTTTCCCTGTGTCCTTCCTTTCATTCAGTCTCAAATAAAGTTGTTCATTTCAGGGGCCCAAAGATCTCTAGCTCTCCACCACCCTTCCCTGTCTCTACCACCAACTGCCTAGAAAGCTTAGCCTCAGGCAAGAATCTGTGGGACTTAATGAAATCTTGGTGGGAAGTTTTCAGTGAACATTTTCCTTAGTGTATTGGCATAGCGTCCTTAGATGATAGAATTAAAGACTTCCTCTCTTGCTTCAGGATTTCAGAAGCAAATTGGCAGAGGAGGGTATATGAAGAATTTCTCTTCACACAGATGGTACCCCAAGCTATCTCCACACCCTGGGCACACAAAACCAGCAATATTTGGTGATATAAAAACAGAAACACACTAATCTTAAAAAAAGAGACTTGTATGCAGAAAGCTCGTTCATCAGGGCTACTTTGGGTGTATTATGTAGTTTGAATTACAGTGTGTCTTTCAGAAAAGAACATGAAGATCATTCTAAAGTCTTCCTCAACAGAGACAAGTGATCCATCTCACTGTAGTTCACAGACACTTCTAAATAAACTCTGCCTGATTTCCTTTTCCAGCCAGTCCTCCATTGGCCTACTTTCCCCTGGTCCGGGTTGACCCAGCCTGGGGGCTGTAGCCTGAGAAAGGAAGTGACCTGCTGGGGTGAGAGGTTTTCCCTGGTGACATCCATCCAGCTGGCCACAGCTGGGGAGCATCTGGGGCCCAGGCATGCAGGATGTCAGAATGTGCCAAGATCAGCAAAGATAAGATCTTGGCATAGAATTCTTCCATCCTAACGGGCAAGGAGGCGGGACTGAGTGATAGGTCTGAGTCCAACACTTGCTCCTAAGATCTTCAGCCAGTAGAACCGAACTGCACTTCGAGAGTGGCCTGGCTGCACAGATGAGAAGGGACAAGTTGAGGTCACAGCTGAAAAACTTAGAAGGAATTCTTTCAGCTGCTCAGAAGTTAAAACATAGTATGGATATGTTCCAAGTGATCTGGATTCCAGAGGATCATTTCTCTAGGAGTGCTCCATTGTGATCTATATGTGACAGCTTTTGTCTGTGAACAGATTCCCAGACTTTATCTCTTCTAATGGGTCTTGATGCCAAGTTTAATTGCATGTTTGTGCTTCTGTATATACATATATATATATATATATATATAATCACACACATACATATGTGTGCATATGTATATATAAATTAAAACATTCTGAAAGCAAAGAAGAAAACCAACTCTTATGCTGGCATTTGATAAAATACCTATTCTAATTGGATACAGAGCTCTTGACCTGGTGTTGCCTGATCTTCCCACAGGCACTATGAGGCTGTGAGGTGGAATTTGTCATGTGATACCACACAGGCTTCCATAACAGAGACTGAAGACTGAATCTCATTACTCTCCATTTCTCATTGCCAAATGACCTCTATTCTGCTCAGTTACAATGCATACGTGGTCTTCCTACCTTTGCAATGAGAGACATGTTAGACTTGTTATGCCCAAGTAATAAGGGACTTGCATGCACCCATAGGGAAGAACTTTCATGAGGTTTAATAGTATTGGCACCTGAAAGAGGTAGACAATATACTGGTGTTTATACAAAGCATATAAATCACTATAAAAATGCTTTAACTTTTTCATACATGTGTGCTAGGGAATCAACATTTGAGAGCACCCACCTGTACCCATTCCAACTCAGGCAAACTTCTCATTTTCAGATAAGAGAGGGATCCTAACAAGGTTTTCCCTTTCCCAGCCTCCAACTGTTTTCCACAGCTGAATTACTTGCTGGCACCCACGTTCTCCACAAGTCCAGTTTCCTTGGAACTCCTAGGCAAGCAGAAAACTTTGGCAACTGAAACCATAGAACCTATGCAGTTCCCGGAGGACACTGGACCACCCGGAACCTTCCTCAAACCGGTGATAACTGACCAAATTACAAGTCAGGAAAATGATCTTTGGTGAGTAAGCATTTTTGAGGCCCTAGAATGTTTTCATATTACTAAAGACATTTAGACTCAAGTTTTTGGTACTTTACATCTGGATTGGGGGGGGAGGAACCAACAATGTGGTTCAATTTCCTCCCACGAAGAATGGCACAAAAAGACAGTGGCCATCCTAGGAGCTTCAGAGACATCTGTGGCACAACCAGAGCCTCCCCCTGGCTCTTCTCACAGCTGTTTTGGGGTTCCCTAGTGATTCCTCTCTGGGAGGGACTCATTCTCTAACACTAACCACAACCACAACCACGTCACAAATGTTTACCCCTCGGTTGGCCCTTCAGAAGCTCAATCACACAGACTTTTAGTGACAGCAATCTTTTTAACTGAACTAGTAAAGTTTCATTTTTTTTTCTCAGCAGATTCAAAGGTTCTGACAACCCCTGTTTCTAATTAAAGACATCTGGGCAGAAGATGTCCGGCGCCTTCATTTTACCTCTATGTAAAGGGGTGTAGCCTCATGGCATCCAAGTTTTCTTGCCACAGGCTTGCTGGGCAGTTTAAAACAGGCCACCTAATCTCTCTGAAACTTGAGAGGAGCATGCACCTCGCCCACTGGTGACCTGTGCTAGTGACTGTTGGGTGCTCTGGAGCGATAAAAACACCTCTGAAGCAAAGCTTTGGATTGTCAAAATACCCATCCATCACCATAAGCAAATTTATTCAATAACACTTCCAGTCTTTAGAGTCAAAAGTAAAAAGAATAAAAAGTATCTGATATAGAACTAGAAAGGGAAGGGATCAGGTAATAGCTTGATTCCAGCAGTGAGTTAGCTACTTATGGAAGTCGGTTTTTTTTTTTTTCTTGATTTGGGAAGCTATGATAGTGACTATGAATATAAAGTCTCCTACAAATGTGATTCTATACTCCCAAAAGGCCATCAACTCGTTTGATATATGGGCCATATTCTGTGCCTTTCCCTACAAAATAGGCATCACAAGATGTCACAGTTTAGTCTGGACATGATGGCTTACACCTCTAATTTCAGCTACTCTGGTAAAGTATTGCCTGGCAAGTGTAAAGCCCTGAGTTCAATACTCAGTACTGCCAAAAAAAAAGAGAGAGAAAAGAAGTCACAGTTCACAAATTATCTCAATACTGGATCCATCTTTCCAAATGAATATAAGCATTTCATTAACACACAATATTCTCCGATCTATTGGTTGTAAGTGGGAACGACAATATGATGAGCAGTAGCATTTATTGAGCACTTATTCTACATCAGGTATAAATCCAGTGCCTTCATTAAATCCATTCAAATACGTGGTACAGAAAATTCAGCACCCTCTATTTTAGAGAATAAACTTTTGCAGCATTATTTACTATTGCCAAGACATGGAATCAACCCAGATGCCCCACAGTGGATGAATGGATCAAGAAAATATGGCATATATACACAGTGGAATTCTACGTTTCCATCAGAAAAAAATGACATTACCCCATTCGTAAGGAAATGAAAAGACTTGGAAAAAATCATATTAAATGATGCAAGCCAGACCCAAATAAACATAGGATATCTGGTTTCCCTCTGTAATAATTAGTATATGTCTAGGATAGTCCTAGCATAGGTTCACAATAGCCCAATAGCTATGTACATATGACCATATAAAATGATGCTAATCAAAATGAACTACAAGAGATGGAAACAAGAACTTTTTTTCCCTTAGTGCACTATAAACAGTTATTTGTTTTTTCTTTCATCCTCCCCTTTGATTTATCCTCTATTACCACTTTTTTAAAAAATGATACCCTTTGTTTTGTATATAAGTTTATCTGACTTGGGGATGGGAAGGGGAATCACAGAAATGGTGAAACCAAAGACAATGGGTGAACCAATGTAACAGTGATACTCACAAGACACCATGTTAGAAATGAACTTTACAACTTGGGGTGGGGGGAAGTTGTGAGGGTATGAAAGCCTGAGAAAAATGAGGAAGGAGGTAACACTGTTTGAAAAGAAACATACTCACTACCCTACTTACGAAAGTGTAACCCCTCTGTACATCACCTTTACAATAAAAAAAAAACTTTAAGTAATTTTCCTAAAGTCATATTGCTTGTGAGTAAAAGAGCAGCATATGATTCTGAGCAGTTGACTTCAGGCTAATTTAACCATCTGCCATCCTAGATCTGGGCTTCCTATGTTAGTGTGAGGGAGAAACTGCCCAGGTTAGCATTCCACTTGACTGGTTATTCTTGCGCTGATATCCAGTGTCACTGGGGAAACAATTCCATCTCTTACCTTATTTTTTTGTTTTTGTCTGTCACGGGGCTTGAACTCTGAGCCTGGGCGCTGTCCCTCAGCATTTCAGCTCAAGGCTAGCACTCCACCACTTGAGCTACAGCGCCACTTCTGGTTTTCTGGTAGTTTATTGGAGATCAGAGTTTTATGGACTTTCCTGCTCGGGCTGGCTTTGAGCCTCAATCCTCAGATCTTAGCCTCCTGAGTAGCTAGGATTACAGGTGTGAGCCACGGGTGCCTGGCTTGGCCATCTCTTATTCTTTCTTATTAATCCTATCTTTCAGATGTCAAAGGAAAATTTAATTTAAATGCAGACTCTTCATGGATCAGGAAAGAGTTATAAGAACAACCTATTCGAGTTGCATGAGGATTTCAAATGGAAGAACATTTCAGTATTCCACAGGTATGAATATCCACATGTTGATGAAGCCCTAGTAAGTATCTTTGGTAATCTTTGCCAGTCTCAAAATACAAGCCGTCCCTCTCACTGACTCACCAGAATGTATTCAAAGCTTATATTTTACAACCTAAGAAAACAGCTCATTCATGCTGTTAATGAAAGCTGTCCCCTGGAGATTCTGAGGTGACTATTGTCACATCTTCCTGGTGTTGGCTTTAATTATGTTTTTAAACTTTTTTCCTGGGACAAGGTCAGAAACAAAGAAGTCTTGTTTCTTGTCTTTGGATCAACGAATCATTACTGAAACCTATCGGAATTCCAATTCCTTAGTCTTTGAAATAAAATGTTTCTAAATTTCAGGAGACTGGCTAAGCTATTGGAAAGGAAAAGGAGAGAGATACTGGTAGAGAAGGGTTAGAAAATGGACCAGGGTAATAGTCACACACCCTGGATGACAGAATTACTTGCAGATCATCACTGATAAGTTGTTGCTCTGGGTTTTGTCTGATCATTTATGAGCACAAACCTGGAGCTCATGTTGCTTTGTCCAAGTAAATATGGTGTTTCTTGCAGCCTTGTGGGTAGTTGAACATATTCAGAAAATCCTGGAAACTCTTAAGTCCAGAGTGGCTGGTCACTATAAGAATTAGCCTTAGACCAGGAAGCAGATTAAAGCAAAGAGTTTGGAAGCTCTCTCTTCTCTGTGTCTCTCTTTCTCTCTGGGTCTCTGTCTATGTCTCTCTATGTGTCTCTGTCTCTGTCTCTCTGTGTGTCTCTGTCTCCTTGTTTCTCTGTGTGTCTCTGTGTGTGTCTGTCTGCCTGTCTCTTTTTCTGTCTCTATGTGTCTCTGTGTCTTTATCTCTCTGTGTGTCTCTGTGTCTGTCTTTTCCCTGTTTCTCTCTGAGTACCTCTGTGTGTGTCTCTGTCTGGGTTTTTGTCTGTCTTGGTGTGCATGCGTGCGTGTATGTGTGTGTGTGTGTGTGTGTGTGTGTGTGCACTTGTGCATTGGTATTGAACTAGTTAGCACAATTCACCAAGTCCTTAGGATTTTTGCTCTGACGCTGGCCCTCCAGGCAGCACAAGGCTTGTCTACCACATCCTGCCTCTCTACTTCCTCCTTTCCTTTCCCAGCTCAAGAAGCCAAGCTGGGAAGTCTCTCACGACCCTGTGGCTTGGCCGGGAAGAAGCCTGAACTTGATACAGCTGGCCTTCCTTGAGTCCTGGTAGGAGCATTTATCCCTGAGTTTGTGCTTCTTGGCTTACCTATTTTTAGACTCGGTGCTTCAGAACTCTCCGAGGACTCAGATAAACGTCTCCAGAGAGGCTAGTCCAAGCCAGGGATGAGATGAGACCGATCTGCTGCTAGGTCTGATGCACACCTGAGCAAGGATCTGGGCAGCCGTTAAATGTGGTTTGCTTTAATTCAAAAGGAAGAGAAATAAACTCCAACAGCTCCCTATCTACCCTGAAAGAACATAGATAGGCCTGCATTCTCCCTTCTCCCTTAGCAGTCAGCCATGGATGGTCGCTGAGGACATGTGACCTGGGAATGTAGGTAATGTGGCCGGAATGCCACACTCCGTAACCAGAACCCACATCAGCCAATCAGAACACTAATCCAGGGCAGAGAACTGTCTCTCCATCTGTCCTCCCACCAGGAGGCCACCTGGCTGCCTGGAGTCCAGGGTCTGTAGGCTTCACCTCCTTGAGCTCATTTTCACATGGCTGCCACCGTCATCTGCCTGGGATGCTCTGAGGGGCAGGCTCTGAGGGGCAGGGATTGTGCCTTAATTATTTCTCTACTGCAGGTGTGTCAGGGAGTGTTGTGTGTGAGGCAGGTGTGCGGAACATGAGAGGGACAGGTATGGAGGCCTAGTTGGGGCCAGTTTGGAAACATGGCAAATAATTTCACATAATAAAGGTTCAGTAGAAACTGAATAAACAGCCACAAAAAAAAGGAACATACACCAAAATGCCATCAGTCAAGGTCAAAGAGTACTAAGTCACCACAAATAGAAAGGAATAAAACTAGCTAATTCATGTTCTGAGTTGTATTTGCTTCCTTATTTTAAAATTGCTGGTACCAGGTTTCGAACTCAGGGCCTTGAGCTTGCTTTGCTTGCTTGTTTGTGGCTGGCACTCAACTGCTGGAGTGATAATTGGAGAGAGAATTAATTGGAGATGGAATCTTGAGACTTTCATTCCCAGGCCGGCTTTAAATCACAACCCTCCAGATGTCAGCCTCCTGAGTAATTAAGATTATGGACATGAGCCACCAGTACTCAGCTGATTTCTTCTTCTAAAGCTTCTTAGTTTCCATAAGACCCTATAAGTTGACTCTGCTTATCAACCGAAGAGACTTATGGTACCTAAACCTGAGTGCTTGGGCCAAGTGCTATCTATGTGAAATTAAAATGTAATTCAAATGTTGGAAATATTTTCTCTAACTTGTCTGTCATCTGTATCAATCATATTTGGGAAGAATATCAGATCCGAAATAATGAGCCATCACATTCTCTACTGTTGAAAAAGAAGAACCAGAATTCACAAGCTGACAATGAGTTTTTACATGTCGCAAACCATTGTCAGCTTCTCAAAAATGGTGTTTCAGAGACGTCTATAGATATCTGCACAGCTTGATGAAGTTTTATCATAGTCACTCTAGGCCAGGGCTGAGTGGTACAAATCTATACTGGGAGCTGGAGGAGGAAGACAGTGGAAGTTGCTGGTTAAATGGAGCACAAGCTGGAAAGGGAGTGGCAGAGACAGCTGGGTCCCTTCTGAGGTTGCTCTTTTTCTGGTCAGGCCATTTAAAAATGCCCTGTTGTGCCCGTTCCACATATGTTGGCACGTGATTAAAAGGACTTTCCCCATCTCTCACCCTCCAACTGAAACGACAACAGGGAAGATTCTTTTCTCTAGGACACTGTGCTGAGTTCTCCCATTCTGTCTAGCAGTTATGAGTAGACAAAACCTTCCTAGCATTTTCCCCCTTTGAATTAAACACTTCCCTATAGGCTACTTTTTTATATTGTTTTCTCAATTCCACATACCCCCCCAGTCCTCAGGAAAGAAGTGAGTGCCGTCCAGATGTTCAGAGGTTCACCCTCTAACAACTGAATGTCCTGGGTCTTCTTCCTTTGTAGAATCCCACAGACTTGAAGTGTAACTACAGAGTCAAAACCAGGAAGGAGGGTTTAGAGGTCACACTAAAGGAATGAATTAAGGTTAGAAGCTGGGTAACCTGGTAAATTTAATCTTGAAGCAGGGACTCAAGCTATCCCAGAATGAAAGGCAGTAAAGATGAACCTATTCAGAGTAGATGTGGAGTAGGCATCAAGGGTAGGTAGGCTTAGGAACTGCCCCTTAGAAATGAGCAGGTTGGCTGGGTGTCAGAGGCTAACATCTGTAATCTTACCTACTTAAGAAGCTGAGATCTGAGAATCAAAGCTGGAAGTCAATCTGGGTAGAAGAGTCTGAGAGACTCCAGTTCTAACTGACCAGCAATAGACTGGCATTGGAGGTGTGACTCTAGGGTGTTATGAGCAAAAACACTGAGGGAAAAGTATGAGGTCCTGAATTCAAGATCCAGCACAGGTATGAAAAAAATAAAAGGAAGGGAGAATGAAGCTTGGAAGGAAGGAAGGAAGGAAGGAAGGAAGGAAGGAAGGAAGGAAGGAAGGAAGGAAGGAAGGAAGGAAGGAAGGGTAAAAGAAAAAAGGAGAGAAAATGTGAAATGAGCAGGTCATTTGAATCATGAGTCCAATATTACTCTTGGCCCAGGCTTGGTTAAAGAGAGATAGACAGTTGAATTCTAGGAAAGTCACTAAAATAGTGGGTCTTGTATGACCCAAGAATCTAATCAAAAAGGTTTCTTTTATTCTTTGAAGGTCTACATGCTAAAACCTTACTCTGCCAGATGAGCAGGCATGTAGACTTTTATTTGTATTTATTTATTACTTTTGTGCACTTGGGATTAAACACAGCCTTCAGTTTGCTAGGTTGAGCACTCTTGCACTTGAGCCATGTCTTGAGCTGTTTCACTTTTTAGCTTGTTTGGCAGATAAGGTCTTATACTTTTGCACGGGCCAGCCCTGGGTTAATGATTCTCCTACCTCCACTTCCACAGTAGTTGGGATGGTAAGGGCACACCACCATACCCAGACAAATGAAATTTCAGAACATTGCACAGCTGAATCATATACAGCTACCTGATGTACCCCACTCCAAGGTGGGCACTATTTAGGTGATACTATTTGGAGATTAGAGAATATGCTTTCTATTTCACACGGAGCACCAATCCTTATATACCAACAAGCTAAATTAAGGGTTCATTGATTGAGTTGATTGATCAATTAATGAACAAACGAATGTTCAAGACTGAAAGAATTATGGACTATGTCAATAACTACAGGGAAAAATCATATTTTCCCATAATGGATTTTAGATCTAGACATAAACAAACCTCTTAAGTACTCATGGAAAACAACACCTAAATACTTTGTCAATTAGTGTGGCTCATCAATATTTGAGATTACTGAAAAAAAAAACAAAGATTTTTATTGGGCTGGAATGTAGCTTGGTGGCAGGTGCAAAGCCCTGGGTTCGATCCTCACACCAGAGGGGAAAAAAGAGAAAAACCAAGGATTTGTATTAACGTCATAGGTGAGTATTTGAAATGAAAGAAGGCTCTCCAACTAACTCACAATTAATTATACAATCCAAGGCTTAATTCTGGCTTTGAAAACAATAGGCCCCATAATTACATGTCCAAACCCCAAAATGGGATCCTGCAAGTGTTTGACAAAAAGAACATAAGGATGATGGAGTGGTTTACCCATAGCCTGGCCACAGGGCAATCCCAATGAGTCAGGATTTCAGGTCATGAGAGGATTTTTCATTATCCTCCTTTCTCCTACAGTGAGTATATTGAGCTATGGGACATGTGATGGATGGGAATTGGTTTGTGAATTCAGGCTGGCCTGCTGTCTTCCTGGCTCTGACCTGTATATAGAATAGCCATGCAAATTAGCATGGGCTGCTGGCCAGACAAAATTAATCCAAGTCTAAAAGCAATCAAGTAAAAGGTGTCAAAGGGCAAAAGAAGAAGAGACTATGACGAGGAGCATGATGCTTTATTTTTCCAGTTTCTAGAATTCACTGGCTAATGATTTTTTTTTTCTTTTGTCACTAGAAAACTGGCAAATGTAGGAAGACCTGGTGGAAACTGTTGCACATATTCATGGGAAGAAAATCAAATTCATGATGGAAGCTGAGCTAAGGGTTCAGAATGACTCTATTTGCCATGGTCAAGGCTTTGGTCTTGGTCTGTTGTAGATGACACTTACCAGGGTGGGTCATCTTACACATTTGTTCTATGGTATTTGTCATTCCCTTCTACTGGATTGTAAGTTTTGGGGATTAAGAATCATGGCTGTTTTACCTTCCTCTGATTCCCAATATGTGGCACCCACACTCAGTGAACGTGGCTATTGCAAGATGATCTGGAAGCAGCTGTTTGTAGTAAAGCAGTTTGCAGACTGCCCGTCCTTCATAGAGCTTCCTGCTGGCCCTGTGGTTCTGACCTCCCTCCTCTTCTACTTGCCTCTAAAATATTAGTTGCAAGTGATAGGATGGATGAAGAGTTAACCTCTTTACTATACTCTTACAAGTCGGTAAGAAGTAAACAGCCCAATGAAATTGAGAATGGATAAATATAGGCTGTTCACAGAAGAAATACCACATGAAAAGATGTTCAACTTTGTTAATAAATATAGTATGCAAAGAAGGCAATAATCACAGTAATTGTGTGGGTATCAATTGCAAAGAATAAGTAGAATTGAGAAAAATCTCACGTCGATCATATTGATAAATTGTCTTTCTTGAGGCACAGATGAGAGGATTACTGTTTGAGGCCAAGCCAGACAAAAGTTAGTGTGAGAACTCATCTTAAAAACCAAGCTATGCCCCGTGCCAATGGGCTCATACCTGTAATCCTAGCTACTTAGGAAGCTGGAATCCAAAGGATCACAACTACAAGCTGGCCTGGAAAAAATAGTTCATGAGACTCTGTCACCAAAAAAAAACCCAAACAACAACAACAAACAAACAGCAAAAACCGAATCTGGGCTGGATGCCTGGCTCAGGGGTGAGGGGCCAGCCAACCAAGCAAATGCAAAGCCCTGAGTTCAAATCCTAGTACCATGAAAAACAAAACAAAGCAAGTCTGGCATGGTAGTACATGCTAGTAATCCCAGTTAGGAGGGTGGTAGAAGTAGAGGATTGTAGTCCAAGGATCCATGCTAAAAAGCAGGATAAACTACCTGTAAAATAAAGTCAAGTGAAAAGAGCCGAAGTGATAAAATGCTTGTCTAGCAAGCACAAGGCCATGAGTTCAAACCCCCATACCATACACGCTCATAAAAAGGCAAAAAGAATAAAACATGGATATTCTTATACTCTTATATTTGGGATATAAATTGAGATATAAAATTTTTCTCCACAGAGGTTTAGGAACATGTAACAAAACTTACTATGTATATACCTACTCTTAGCCTAAGAATTCCAGTTCAAGAAATTCATTTCTCTACTTTTTATCACATTATTTTACTATAAAAGTGACCATTTGAACCACTTTTACAGATATAGATAAAATCTTTTTATTCTCATTTAAAAATTACTTTAAAAATAATTTTTTAACTTTTAGGTATCTACATATATATATATATATATATATATATCAATATACAATGATGTCTCAGTAAAGTATGTTTTTTTTAAGTTAACACAATTTCAACCTTCCATGTGTAAGACATAGGAGTATTATAAGTACTCCAATTGTGACACTGGAACTCCAGTGATGACATGGAACTGTTAACACATTTGTCATTTCTAAGGCTACAGTCTAATGGCATCAAGAAGATTTACATTGTAGAATAGCCATCATCACCGTCCATCTCCAGAACTTTCTGTATCTTCCCCAAGTCAACTTCTGTCCTTGTTCATACCCACTCCCTCTACTCCTCCCTCTTCTTCACCCCGGCCAACCTGTGTTCTGTTTTCTGTCTCAATGAATTTTCCATACCAAAGATTTAACTTAAGGAGGTAAGAGTACAGGAGCAAAGTAGAGATGCACCAGAGATTCATGCACTCATTAAAACCACTTTCCTGAAGACCTACTATGTGCTAGGTCACAAACAAGACAGATGAGATTTCTTGTTCATAAGTGATGGTCTAGAGAAGAGTAGGCAATAAAGCATTAGCTTGGAGGTAAATTTTATGCAGAAACAGGCTCATGCCTGTAATGCTAGCTATTCAGGCGGCTGAAAGCTGAGACAGTTCAAAGTCAACTTGGGCAGGAAAGTCTGTGAGACTCCAATTAATCACAGAAAAAGCGGGATGTGTCACTGTGGTTCTGGTGGGAAGGTGCTAGCTTTGAGTAAAAGGAGCTCAGGGACAGAGTCTAAGCCCAGAGTTCAAGCCTCAGAACCAGCAACTCCCTTCCTCTTACCCCCCACCCCACCCCAAACAAAACTCTCAGGCACTGTTTGTCACTGCAAACACATTTTTTTTAATTTTAATTTTTTTATTGTGAAAATACTGTACAGAGGGGTTACAATTACATGGGCAAGATCATGAGTATGTTACTTATCAAGCATTGTAGCCTCCTCCTTTGTTTAAAAACAAAACAAAACTAGAAGTCTAAGCAACATTCCTGCCATGGTAGAGTCTACCTGGCCCAATATCAGCTCATGACGGTATAATAGTGTTCTCAGAACCCACTCAGATGAATTTCGTGTATCTTTGTGGAGTGTTCTCTGGAGAGAAAGCTTTTCCAACATTTGGGGGTAGAAAATAATTTAACAAGGGTGTATGCCAATGCTCCTTCACTCTGAGAAGAAGAATGCTAGATGACAGTTGTACATGTTTGATGTCCAACCCTCCTAAAACTGTAAAACAGCAGCAGGATGATCAAAAAGATCTAAATCTTCTTCCTTTTTTTGTGGTTTTGCTTTTGTTCTGGCAGGTTTAGCAACACTGGAAAAACTTAGAGCGTGTGCAGGCCCTGGCATGGGCGGTAGCATTGCTTGTGATATGGCTGGAATACATGGAAACATTGAAACAGCATCAAGGGCCTGCCCTACCCTTAGTCCAGGCAGGAAATTCAGAAGTATTAGAACACTTTGCTGTTAAGTAATGCCATTGGAATAGAATCATGTTTAAGATAGTTTGGGGATTTAACTGAGAATTTCTGTTTCATTTGCTTCCAAAAAGAACTCTTTTTTTTTTCCACCTTAAAGTTCTCAACTTGTATTTCAAAAGTCCTTGTAGCTATATAAGCATGATAAATACAACCTAGTTTTGAATAAAAGTTGAATGCTGTAGAATATACTGAAAAGCAAATTCGGGACCTGTTTTTAGCCCTGAGACTCTGAAGCAGAAGCTTTCTATAATACATTGAGCATGAAACAGGCTAGAGACTTTGGCTCTATTAGGTGCATGACCTCAATTGAGTACATTGTTTGACTTCTGAGTTTCTAAAGGGAAATAGTAACAAGTACTTAAACAGAGGGTTTTTTTTTGTTTGTATGTTTATTTATTTATTGGTGAGGATAAGATTCAAGAACATGAAAAGCTAGCACATAGTAGGGCTTTCTTCTTTATTTGCATTCATAACTAGGTCTTTGATTCCTGACTTAGAGTAGAAAAGGACTAATCCAGAAAACCAAAATTTCATTCTGTCTCAATAATTTGAACATAATCTGACTGATTCCATCCTTCTGGTTTTAAACGATCTTCCTTCTGTGCTGCCTGGAAAGCTAGATTCTAGCATGAATTAAATCACTATCTTTAGTTTCAAGGGATTTCTGTTATGTTACCTGGAGCATCTCTAGCTAACTCAAGAGATGGTGTGGGAGATTCAGACCCAGGAGAGAAACTGCTAAAGGATCTGCAGATGTTTCAACTAGAAGACACTGTGGAGACATGAAACTGTCTCCACATACTTGAAGGGTAGTGTCATATGGAAGAGAAATTAGATTTATTCTGCATGACTCCGTAAGTGGAGACAGATTCCAGTATTATATATAGAACACTTTCATTAAAAAACAAGATGGTCATAGAATGATACTATCTTCGAAGGCAGATAGGGAGGGTCCTATCTCTAGAGGCATCCTACTAGAGAATAGCTGTCCACTCCCCCGGAACTGCACAGATGACCAGATGACCTCTAGGATTGTTTTAAGTGCGGGGGGGGGGGGGGGGGGGGGGGAGGGGAGCAGGTCAGAGAGTATGCAACTCAGTAATAATAATAAAAAGAAACATTTTGTTTTTTGTTGTGTTGGTATTGGGGCTTGAACTCCAGGCTGGGAGCTATCCCTTATCTTTATTGCTCAAAGGTGGCACCTTACCAGTTGAGCCACACCTGTGCTTCCAGCTTTTTGGTGGTTAATTGGAAATAAGAGTCTCACAGACTTTCCTGCCCAGGCAGGCTTTGAACTATTATCCTCCCACCTCAGTCTCCTGAGTAGCTAAGAGTACAGGCATGAGTCACCAATGCCTGGCTAAAAAATGCAATGTTTTGAGGCAGGAACTTTAAGAAAATTAGCCATGAAGAGTTGAAAGGCACACACAGAGGAGTATACAGGTTGTGCACATGCATGAACTTTAAGCTCCTATAACAAAAGAATGTCATGGCACATTTAAGGGGGGTGGGGTGGGGAGGAGGGTTAACTGCTGGAAATGAAAACTCTCATACTTTGCTGTATTGTATTTTATGGGTTCCAGCAGACACTTGGGTCAAATGAAACTGAACCAAGATCTTAGGCATTATGTTACATTTTTAATTTTTTACCTTTTCCCTCCCTTGTGATTTTGACAGAAGTGATTAAAAATGAAGCCGACCTCTGACCTGCCTACGGTTTTTTAAAATTTTTTTTCTACTACTACTACTACTACTACTGCCTTCCCCCCCCACACCCCCTATTTACCTACAGACCTCTGCTGATTGTTTCATAGTCTCGATCACTGGCTTTTAACAGCTAAACATTTAAGCCGCTGAGTGCATAAACAGGAAGCTGGTATTTAGGTGGGAGTTCCCAGGAATTTTATACCACTGACCACAGAGGCCAAGACAGAAAGGAAATAGGAAAAACAGCACAAATACCTGGGTGACTAAGGGCTGTGCAGCTCAGCTGGCTTTTTCGCGAACATTTTAATGGGAAGTCTCTTGCCCAGGGAAACACCTTTCAAAACATTTCAGGAGTCCCGGTGCCCCTGAAAGGCCAGATCGGGGTGTTTACTGCGCTCAGCGCCTCGATTTCCTTCTCTGGCTGCAGCTTCGCCGGCGCCTTGGCCGAGTGCATCTCCAAGTGATTGCATTTGCATGCGTGGTGCAGATATTTCCCCCCAGTACCGGGGTTCCCAGGCCTCTCCGGCCTGCCCCCCACCCCTCGATTGTGAAGGATTAGAAGGCCACCCCCGTCCCTGTTCACACGGAGAGCGCCTAAGAGGATTTAGAATCAAGTGGGCACATTTGCACCGCCTTGTTCTGAAGAGGCAGCTGGAGCGCGGGCACCGGCCAGGCGCGGCCCACCGCGGGTCCCCGAGGGCGGCTTTGTCCTCCGAGGGGCCGCCGCGGGGGGCTCCATTGTGCCCCGGGGCCGGCCTTTCTCTCCCGCCCTCCGCCTCCACCCCTGCGCGCACAGCCCCATTCCCAGCGCAGAGGAGCGGCCGGGGCTCCGGGCCGGCCATCTGCACGCGGAGATTGACAGCAGCCCCGAAGGTCAGCGCCTCCTCCCCGATTGCTCTCTGAACAGCAGGCCGCCCGGGCCTCCGGAGCAAAACAGGGACATCTGCTCCCCTTAATTTAGAACACTGGCTCCAATTTCACCAGAGCCCCCCTTGCTGAACGCTCCTGGGGGGGGGTGGCTGAGCAGCCGTGGCCCGCGGGGAGCAGCTGAGTCTGCAGCGGGCGAGGGGTGAGGGGGGGATCTCACACGTGACCCGGTGAAGTCTGCAGGGGATGGGAGGGGGCGGGTGGACAGGGTGGGCGCGCCAGCCCCCTAGAGCCTGGGGTATGGATGCAGAGCGCCACGCAGGGCCCTCTGCGCAGGAACAGAAGGAATGGGAACCCTCCCATCCTTGCTGAGAAAAACAAGTGAAATGGGCAGATGGCCCTGGAGGGGCGCAAGGCTCAGCCTCTGCCCTGTCTCCTGGGCATCCCTGGCCTGGTCCTTTTAAAGACAACCGTGCTGGTGGGCAAAGGCAAAACTGCCTGAACAGTTCACAGCATCAAAACCCAAGACTGGAGGCCTGGCTCCATGGCACAGCTCTTGCTTACCATGTGCAAGGCCCTAGGTTCCATCCCTAGCAGTGAGAACTAAAGGGAGGAAGGGAGGGAAGGAGAGAGGAAGGCAGGAGGGAAGGGGAGTGAGGACAAAATGGGAGGGGAGGGGAATCAATCCATCCTGGTCCATATTTTGGCAAAAGTGTGAAAGAATTGTGCTTCTGTAAAGTTTCCACCCCCTAAAATGTTCTTGCTTCTTAACCATAGCCCTTCTTGTGTCTCCAACACCTAACACAAATTGTTAGGTTAGAGTGGGGTGGATTGTGGCCACTGAACAAAACAATTCTCTTTCTTTTTTTTTCTATGCTCACAAAATCACACCACCAGAGAGAATGAAACTCTGCCAACAGTGAAGTACTAGCTACTTTTTTCTTGCTTTTCTTCCCCTACTCCCTTCTTTTTTTCCATACCTTTTCTTTGTTTTTAAAAATGTTTGGTGGTATTGGGATTTAAACTCAGGGCCTCATGCCAGCTAGGCTAATGCTCCACATCTTGAATCACATCTCTAGCCCCTTTTTAGTTATGCTTTATCAGATAGTCTTGCGCTTCTGCCTGAACTGGCTCCAAACTGTCATCTTCTTACCTCTTACCTCCCTTGTAGCTGTAAGTACAGGTATGCATCACTATGCTTGGCTCCTTTCTTCCCTTTATAAACATATTAAATTGAGTGTCCTGTAGATGCCAGACATCAGGCAACGGACTAGGGGTGTGAAGAAGGGAAATTTTCCACTGTCACAATCAGCTGTGCTGTGCAGACATCAACAGCTCATTAAAACTGGTGGTGATACAAGAGTGCCATGGTTGACAGTGGACTAGTCTGAACCTAGCTGCTCAGGAGGGAGAGACGGCTAAGTGGAGGTTGGAAGGGTGGGGAGAAGCTTTCCAGAAGGGCCCTTTGTGCACACAGGTCTCTGCTGCATGCAATCTCTTTCCACCTACCACCTATACCCACCACTGTCCTCCTGTCCATTTCCAGGCCCTGGAAGAAATGCCTCTGCTAGTTAACCATCATTAGCTCTTTTGGACTTCTGTTATGCATTTCTCATCACACATACATACAGTTGAGACAAGCTCATTGTCCTCATTCCATTGCAAACCGTCTTGAGGGGGAAATCCACCCCTGTGTTTTAGGATGGACTCATCACACCCAGCATGGGGCCTTGCCCACCAAGTTCTTTAGTATTTGTTGAACTGATGGACGATCAGATTTTTTGCAGTTAATAGAAACCCAGCCATACATTTTCCATTTGCAGTATGAGGCCAGACTGTGGCTGCTCCACTCCAGGTATCAGCAGGAACTACCTGGAAGAAAGTGGTTTAGAATTTTTTATTTTGTGATGTGGCTTCTGCAGAATGAACATGACTTTACTGCTTGTGAGAAAGGACACCCTGGCAAACAGATTCTTAGCTGCAGCTTTCACAGAGCCCCAAATGCACTCAAATCACTCCATAATGTCTAAACATAGTTTTGTGTTCAAGTAGCTGGGGATATGTATAGGCTAAATAGTCATGTTGCCTCCCCAATTCTCTCAATTCCTCCCGGATTCTGGATGGAACTTGTAGGAAAGAGCTCAGTAAAACCTATTGACCAGAAAGTTGGCTCTCTCCACCTCAGTTTCTGTTACACAGTGGGACACTATATTTTTAACAATAAGAATAAGCAGAGGGTATAGGTTGAGGAGGCATTGCTGACAACAGTAGCCCCCCTTTTCTCCATAGGGAATCTATTTCAAGGCCCCTTCTCCCCACCGTGGATGCTTAAAAATCTGACCCTATATGTGCTAATCAAACCCTATATGTGCTAAAATCAAACCCTGTATGTGCTAAGTCTTTTCCTATGCCCAATACCTATGATAATATTCAAGATTCAGTAAGAATTATTAGTAACTCATAATAGACTAGAACAATTGTAATGCTATACTTAATAAATGTTATTCAAAACTTATGGACTGTTTACTTCTGGAATTTCCCATTTAGTAACATAACCAGAATGGAATTAACTGAAAGGGAAGAAAGAGAAGGCTTGGAAAAGGCCTGACATTTTGATGTTGTCTGAGTTTGAATCTAACTCTACCACTTCTTAGCTTCAAGATTTTGAAGGAGCTCCTTAGCTTTTCTGGAATTTAGGGACTTTGTGCATAGAGATGATTGAATCTTGGGGCAGAGATGTAGCACAGTGGTAGAGTGCTTGTCTAGCATGGATAAAACTCTGGGTTCAATCCCAGCATAGCAAATGGAGGGGAGAGGAATAATAGGATCAAACTTACAGTGTTAGCATTTTTTCAAATCTTGTATCTAATTATAATTCACATGATAATTATAAATGTTATTTAAATGCCAATAATTGGTTAATTAATTAAAATTAAATACCCAGCCTTTAATAGGTTAATTTATCTAATTAAGTCTGACAGTCATAGAGAGGCATTGCAGAGGACTATGGCCAGAGGATTAGTTTTCCTCTGCTTGCTGCTTTTGAGTTCCAAAGAGGTATTCTGTATCATACTCATGGTTTTTTCCAGCTAGCAGGATTCCAATTCTTTAACAGCATTTCGGAACTCTTCCTCTCAGTGTAGGTTGTGATTTTCATTCGACATTATTCTCCAAGAGAGGAGTGCAGCAGCTATATATCAAGATTTAAAGAGAGAAAGACAGACAGACGGACAGAGAGAGAAAATACCTCTTTTCAATCATTTTCCCAAGACTGGTTTAGTAGCCAGGGTGTCTCCTCAGTAACAGGTTTATGATCCAGGGGGCCATATTATTTTAAACAATAGAGACCTGCTTTCAATGAAAGAGTGTATTAGAAGGAAAACCTCATTTGCCACAGCTTATTTTAACTATAAAAGAATATATAGTGGTACAACTACTTAAAGAAAAGAAAAAATATAATTTATAAAAGAAGCAATAGTAGACTTTCAGGAAAGAAAATTTTCAGAAGCTTCCTGTTAGAGCACACTGTAAAAAATTCATATTGTTTCATGTAAACTACTCTACATGAAAGAAAACAGTTGGAAATTATTTCTTACCCATGGCATAGACAGTTTCATTTCTTTATTTTCTGCATAAGGCTTCAACTTAGGCAGAGTTTGCTAGAGTAGATACTGAGACTAAATCCATTTTCAGACATAATCTCCAATCATACTTTGACAAAAGAAGCAAATAACACACTTTAAAATGTCAGCAGTCTTCATGTGTAGATTGAATGTCCAGGACAATGCTTGGCACAAGTATTCTGATATCATTTAACCCTTATAGGGCATTGGTATTCAGAGATCAACCATTTACTATGATCTGAAGATTCTAAAAAATAAGATGCTTTTATAGCAACAAACAATTTTCCACCTGATCATGATCTTGGGTACCACCTGGGTGATTTTGGGCATCCTTGTCACTTAGTCCAATCTCTGATACAGGCTCTCGGTAGCCTTCTGTAGGTGCAGCCCATTAGGACCGTGCCTGGTACCCATGCCTCACACCCTTGCTGGAGACTCCAGAATCCCCGTTGGAGCTTCTTTGAACCCTATGGACTCAGTGTGTTGTTCATCCCAGAAGTGTGAGGGTAAGTTCAGGGACAGACGTTTGATTGATAGAGAATAAATACTCGTGGATAAATGTTTTTCTCACTCCTCCCAGACAGACAATCCTGAAACAATTCATACAATACCTCAGGCAGTCTGGAAGGAGCCAGGAGCCATTTGCCAGGAGCTATGGCCAACTTCATAATTCATCCTCATATTGGTTTTCCATCCTTCTGTGCTTCATCTTTTTTTTTTCTATTCATCCTGCTTGCTGGATCACACTTCCCAGTAAATATTTGCACTCAAGCTTTTGTCTCAACATCTGCTGTCTGAGATGGGAGGTGTGGGTTAGGCTAAGTCCGAGTAATATTGGCTGTTTAAAAAAAAAAAACAAAAAACAAACACCAAAGAACACCTAAAAGGAATTGGAGTGTCTAAGCTGTCTTCATACCCTCTCATCTAAGTCAGTTTTCTAAACGCAAAAGAATTCACCCTTCTTTTCCTTGTGAATCCCCACCTAGTTATGCATATGAAACCACTTACAGGGTGTGTTATTCAGTTTCTGATGGCTGTAATGAAGTTAATGAGGTCATTGACTTATAGGGGAGAAAGGATTTTCTTTTTTACTCTTAGTGTTGGAGATTGCAGTCTATGATCAGAAGACATTACTTTTAGGACTGTGGAAAGAACACTTCATAGTGGAAGTGTGTGGTGGAGCAAAGCTATTCACCTCATGGCCAGGAATTAAATGAGAGGAAGAGGGAAAGACTGGGGTCCCATAGTCCCTTTTGAGGACATGCTCCCCCACCAATGACCAAAAGACCTGGCTCTAGGCCCCACCTCCTAAAATTTCCACCATCTTCTAATAGGACCACCCTTGGGAACAGGCCTTTAAACATAGGCTTTAGGGGATCTTTAAGATCCAAACTATAGCATAGAACTTCTTATCTCTTGGTAGACCTTAGTAAGAGAAACAAATCATGAAGTCTTTGTTTCAGTTACAGAGAGACTTGTGAGTGTGCAGTACAGATCTGGCAACAAGTTCAAACTTGGGCCCCGAGCTTTTGTCTGTTGACTTTGATTTGGTTTCATTTTACCAAGCCATATTTTTAGGTTCTTAAGTTTTTATTCATTCATTTTGTCCTACTCTGTTTGAAGGGTATGTAAAAGCAAAGATTTGTGTGAGTAGGCCTTTCAAAATAAACGTATTTAATGACACATAAGTAAGTATTCCTTTTAAATAAATCATAAAGCCTAAATCATAAATCCCCAGTCACATATAATACCTTTGCCATGTGACAAAGCCATAAAAATGATTAGACCATTATGAGTTTTAAAAACAACAGTATTAAACCTTTATTATCTTCATTTGGAGACCATTGATTAAATTTCTGAATTCAATAATGAATTTATGAATTCAGAGGCTCTCTGGATGTGTCTGTGAATTTATTACTATTTTCTTGATATTAAAGAGGTAGGCAAGAAATGGAGAAGATAAAAAAAAAACCATAACAAAACACGCCTGCCATAAATCTACAGTTTGAGTTTGGGCTGGTAAATTCATCTTTTTATCTCTCTCTTTTTATTTTCAACTGAAACATAAGATTGTGGTTAGGGATGTAGTTCAGTGATAGAACACTTAACTAGTATGAACAAGGTCTTAGGTTCCATCCCCAGCAGCACAAAAATGACCAAACAAATAAGTAAATAAAAAAATATGGAGGTTGGTTTGGGCTTGTGTTCATAATAGGCTACCTAATCTGTATTCACAAGTGTGAGACACATAAACTCTTTAAAGGATAAATCACATAGACCCATGATTAGTAATAGTGAAAACATTTAATGTAGTAATAGAAGATCAGCCCAAAACAACAAGCAGAAAATAAGAGCTAGATCTTAATTGGTGACCAACTTGGTGACCAATTGGGGAATGAACTGGTGGGCAGCCATAGGATCCAAGAGGAAATGAGAATGGAAGCACTGAGGATTAGGGGGACTGAGAGGGCTGATTTTCAGAAGGGCCCTAAGCACAGATGAAAGGAAGATGGTGTCACTGTGCAAGTGTAACTGGCTGGCACATAGCATAAAATCTATATTAGGCCTTGGCCAGGGCTCCTCTCTTGGCTCATCTGTGGCCCTCAAGGATACAACCTGTGAAGGTAATAGGGCACCGGGCTGAGTAGGATCTACTCTAGGACTGGGTTGGGGCTCATACAGGTAACTGAGCTGCACCACCTTTTTGGTGCTCCTCCATCTTCCAGGATTCTAATTGCCAAAGAACATCAATAGGGAATGCAATGCATTCTTAAAAATAATAGCCTAGAGTTCCATCATACTACTTGGGGTGTCTATAGAGAGGTGATAGGAGAGACATGAGATTTCCAAGGAGGAGAGAGCTACACTAAGCAAGGGGAATCAAGAGCCAATTTACTGGACTATCTAAATCTCACATCAGGAGAGAAGAGCTTACTCTAGCTTCCAAGAAGGCCTTCAACTGTCAATACTCTTTGATAATTGCTTAACAGAGGGAAGTTTTCCTCCTGAAGGCTGGGTCTTCTTCCAGGGACCAGCCACATCCCCTCATATCATAGTAGAGTTCTTATGGGTGCCCGGATTGGGGGCAGGCCAGGACCTCATATCCAAAGGTGGCAAATATTGGCATCCGGTACTCTCAGCACAAAAAAATGGAAATTCAGAACCTCACAGAGACATTAGAGTTCCAGAAACACCGTATCTTCTACACTTGGAAACACTACTTGAATCTGAATGTTGATTGAAGGTCAGTAGCTTTGAGACCAGACCAAGAAAAGAAGGGTCTATATCTTTGTAACAGGTCCAGGCTGTGGTGCAAGTGGTCATGCTACTTAGATACTGAGCCTACAGACATTCCAGCATCTGACATATCAGTAGTAGTAAAAGATGCCATGAGGAATACTTAATCAACCAGTGCAGGGAGGAAATCACAATAGAGACAAATTCTGAAGATTCTGAAACAAGACTATATTCTCTGCAGTAGAGAAGTCTACAACTTTGAACACCAGCTCTGTTACACCATGGGTACCTAATAGAGACAGAATACCTTGTCCTAGAACACCAAGTGACCACATGGCCAGAGCAACCGACCATGAACTGAATCCTGTCAGAACCCACTGTGTCATATTATTGGATAGGTCACAGAACCAGATTAACCTGGAACAGCTGGGACTATTCTAAACCAGACCAAGGGGAGAGATCAAGCTGCACAAAGCTTATGCCTGGCTCTTGATGGGCTAACTCTAAATATGGGTGTCCACTGAAAAAGATATGGCCACTGAACTACATCTACATTCAATGGTGGCCTTGAAAACAGAGTGGACAGTGGCCTGGCTTCAAACTGTGATCCTCAGATCTCAGCCTCCTGAGTAGGTAGGATTACAGGCGTGAGCCAATGGCACCTGGAAAGTGTGAACATCTTTTTATTACAAGAGGGGAATACTAAAGATGCAGAAAGATAAGACTGATGGCATCCAGCCTCTGTCATCAGGAACATTAAGGTTGCCATAACAGCATGTGAATAGAATAGCCACAGTGGAAAGGATGGAGGCTATGTAAGGGCCCATTATCGCAGCTGCTCAACTCCCAAAGCTTTTTCAGCTGGTACTACTGTCGGATGTTTCATATTCCAGCAACAGAGAGTGCTGCAATATACAACCCAATAGAGCACTGTCCCTCAAAAACTCACTTTATTGGGCATTTTCCAGTTAATTCTAACATAAATGGATATGCATTCTAGGTATCCATTTATATTTCTTGCTTTGGCCACAAGCTGAGGGCTCTCTAGTGTTAAATCCACTTTCATGGGGTCTATATGCCATCACATCAGAGCAAGAAAACCACTTTTCAGCACAAGAATTGTTGGAATAGGCAGGTGACCATGAACTCTACTGGTTCTGTCACATGCTTTTACAACCAGCAGCTGCCAGGATGAGAGAGAAATGGCATAGATAGACCTATTGAAGGTCTTGGCTGACAGGCCAGCTCAAGGCAATTTGTTTTAAGAATGAAGCACCTTTTCCAGGAGGCAGCATGCACCTTAAATCAAAGACCTTTCTTTATATACTGGGTAGAATAGATGAGTATAGGAACCAAGAAGTAGAGCCAGGAGTTTTTTGCTGTCATTTCCAGTGACCTACTGAAATGATCCCTAAAAAACTAAGCTCTTGTGTGGATTCTGAGGTCTTGAATCCTAAGGGATGGGGGAGGAGTAATGGCTATACCTCCATGGAATGGTATAGGAGGCTGATCCACAGGCGTTCCTTGCAATACAAAGCAATAGGAAAACAAAAGTGGCCATCAGTTTTGAAGGGAATCTTTATTGAGATGTTTATTAAGAGTGAAGGAACTCAACAGGCAATGCGGGGGGAAGAATATCAGTTGTCACCCCAAACCCAGGTAAAACACTATAGTGTTCCTCTTCTAAATTCCTAGTAGGAACAAAGATTCACTGGTGTCTTAGGAAAACAATCCCTACAACCTACAAGAAGAGGAGGATCTACGTGCTGCAACAGGTGGACTGTGATGGATGCTTTGCTACACTGTCCAGATTCTTACTCAAGAAAATTCTTGTTTTCATTCCTGTTATTTCCCAGATGTTTGGAATGCTGTCAGAAGATGGCCTTCTGCTGTAAACGGGGGTTGGTGTCATCTATAGAGTACAATCTGTATAATGGGAAGGTCACATCTCCCAACCATGTGTGCTGAATGGCTGATTGATATGGAAGTGAGAAGTCCTGACCTCTTTGTTCTAATTTGACAACACTCTAAAAAGGCTCCTTGTGGATTGGCTGGTGTTTTTCTGGGACTGCATTATGTCTTAATTTCCCCCTCATCCTGCTTGTCCCTTTCCCTTGCACAGGTATTGATTGCAAAGAGCATTCTTTCATAACCTATTTCCTAGGAACATGGCCTGCAGAATCCAGTAGAACTCATTATTACCAAATGAGATAATTTATGTTCATAAGTTGGTGAGGCCTAGAAAAAAAAACCCACAACTTTGGTTATTTTTTTTAAAGTAGTTCATTTTACTAATGCCAAATACTATCATTAGAAGGATCTTGCTAGTTGTCGATTGATTTTGATCACAGTGTACATATATGTGAGCAAAGTAAAAATTCCTGAATATGTTCCATCTGGGCATATCTCGCTTCAGATGACTGATTTCCATTTTCAGGTTGGATCTTGGCCATTTCTTGAAAGGAAATACGTTTTCACAAAGCTGAGGAGATACAGACGAGCCTTGGAGTTTTGACGCATGGTCAGAAACTTTATGAGAGCTTGTGGATTCATATATTTGTTTCTAGACTCATAAATGTTTTGTGCCTCCTTTTATATGCCTGGCTTGTTTCTCAGCCCATTCAGTTCTTGAAACTGATAAAACAAATATTTAATAGTTAAGATACATGCTGAGATTTTCATGCCATGGTCAACTGCAAAAACTACAAAGCATAATTCAATTTTATCTAACCCTGTGAATCTTTTCTTGAATGATAGACTCCATGTCCACCCAATAGCAGCTCTTTAAACTGGGGAGGTTTGGGGAGGTCCAGAGAAGTCAGAATGAACATGTTCTGTGGGCATATACTTGCTCACATATCCACTTGCATTGGGGGCCTGGACAAGTCACTAATATCAGTCTTCCAGTATTTCTGAGGTAAAGCCAGTCTCATTAATATGTACACACCTTTCTAAGAACCTCTGCCAGGGAGGGGCAACAAAGAGGTTCTCAGTTCTTTCAGGAGACAAACTTACTGACCTGAAGAGGTAGTTCAGGAGACAACGTCTCCAACAAATGTGTACAAATTCTCCAGCTAAAGCAGTGAAAGTTGGACAGGATCACTTTATCTTTTGACTTGGGTAAATAAGAGATTACTTTTTACCTCCATTTTTGGTGTTTTATTTTTTAACTTTATTTTATTGTAGAGCTGCTGTACAGAGGGGATACAGTTACATGAGTAAGGCAATGAGTCCATTTCTGGTCAAGCGTTGTTATCCCTTCCCTTGTTTTCCCACTATACCTTTCCCTTCCCCACCTCCATCACTCCTTCCCTGCCCCTGAAGTTGTAAAGTTCATTTCCAGTATAGTGTCTTGTGAGTATCATTGTTGCAGTGGGTCATCCTGTGTCCTTGTTTCAGCGGTTTGTTATTCCCCTTCCCCTCCCCAAATTAGACGTTTGTAATAATTAGTATATATCTAGGCTAATTGTTATCAGATGAGCAGAAAAGCTCAAGAGCTATGTACATATGACCATATAAGATGATGCTAAGTGAAATGAACCCCAAGATATGGACACAAGCGGTCTTTCTTTGTTTTGTTTTTTTTAAATGTACTATGTGATTTTTTTTGTTTCATTTGTATGTTCTTTCCCCTATGGTATATCCCCTGTTGTCACTGTACTTGATTTTGGTACCCTGCATCTTGTCTTTACCCCCATTTTTATATGATCCTTCTAAGGTCTGCAAACTGATTTTTCATGTAGATCAAAGCCATCAACACTTTCACTGGACAAGCTTAATTCATTCTAGGATGAATTGTCATGGCACATAGTCCCAGGCAGACCACAACTCAAGTAAGGCTGGCTGTTTTTGAAACTCTGCCCTCACTGTTGGGATAGCCCTCTCTGCTTCAGTAAGCCTTGTTTTAAAGACCTGTGATAACAAATACCTTCATTTCTCCAGCCCCTGAAAGTAAGAGATAGTGTGCCATGCTTCTTTCTACCTTAATGATGGAAGGTGGCAGAGGCTGAGAGCATGTGGGTGTGTGGAATAGAGGGAAGAGGAAAATTGGCAGCGAGCGTAAGCAATTTAGCCCTGGCTCTGTCACAATCGCAGTCAGAATTCAGTCTCCTGGGCCCACGTGTTTTCTTAATTAGGTTAGGTAGTCTTTCCTCAGCCTGCCTTTGCAATTGATTTAGCCAGCACCAGGGGACGTTGTCTGTGGGGATATTGAGCCAAGCTCTGTACACCCCATCAATGTGCATTTGGATGCCAAAAGTATTTGCAGAAGTACTTTCTTCTTTCCTTCAAAAAACATTATACTTTTCCTTGGACTTTTCTATTGAAAAGGTTACTGCTATAAAAAAAATCAAAGTAATCAAAATCAAAAATCAAACAATGTCTTAGCGACTGTTTCCATCCATTTTTTGAGGCTATCACAGAATACCTGAGGCTGAGTATTTGTAAGGAAGAGATACATTTCTTAGGGTTCTGGGGAGGGACAACCCAAGAGCACTGACATTGGCGTTGGTATCTGGTGAAGATCATCTTACTGTGTTATAACATGGTGGAGGGTACCATGTGGTGAAGAAGCATTCAAGACAGTAAGAACAGTTGAGTTCAACTCATCATTTATCAACAGCCCTCTTCTGAATAACTAATCGACTCCAGCCTTAGTCTATTCATGAGATCTGTACTTTCATGATCCACCTATCTCAAAGGTCTGTCTCTTAGTACTGTTACAATGGCAAATAATTTCAGTATGGGTTTTGGAGGGGACTTTTAAACCATAGCAGCAACTTTGTCATTTTCAGCTCTGATTAGTCATTTCATGTCTTGAGGCTTCTTCCTCTTGTCATGCCAGATTTGAAAACTCATTTGTTCACAGATGTGGAAGGCCCAAGCTTAAGACTCTGACTTCAATTGCAGGCTCTTCCCTTTACTCAGATAAAAAAGTGTCCTCCTTCAATGAGTGCTAGTGGTTTCCATTTGTACTCATAGTTACATAGGAGGCAGAGATCCAGAGAACTGCAATTCAAAGCCAACCCAGACAGAAAAGTCTGGGAGACTCCATCTCCAAAATAATGAGCAAAAAAATGTAGGGCTATGTTAGGCTCACAAATGCCTCAATCAGGTTCAGATACTGTGCTAAGTTCAGAATGCTGTGCTAGGCATTGGTACTTGCTTTGCAGATCAGAGTCTAGGTCAGGGATTGGTATTGGACCAGACCATTACTGTAAAACATGGCGAATGCTACCAGGGCAAGGGAATCTAGGCCGAGTGCCCAAATCAGGAAAAATGATCCAGAGATGATGCCTTTGTGGAGTCATGGGGACAGAAGGACTTTACCGGTCCATCTCTCCTTTTCAGGCTAATAGCAGGGCCATTTGCCATCTGCTCCCCTTCCTGCTCTTATCTTTTAAATCTAAGTTCTCCTTATTCCCTAGCCAACTAGGCCTTCTGTTCCAGAGAAGCTAATCTGCTTTTTATAACCCCTAAGGAATGGCTAGATTCTGTCTGGCCACTTTTGTCCATGTTAACCCATCTCTGTGAATATATGTTCATTACATCTCAAAAGGTCTGGCTCAGACCCATGCAGTCCAGCCAGTTTTTTTGTAATGAATTCTCTTCTGGTGCTTTTATTTCCCTCCTACTTAGAACTTACCCTTTTAGCTTGTACTGTGTGATTCAAAAGGCCCAGATAAATCACACTGACACAGAGCATTATTTGGATGTCTATAGAGAAAAAGAATACAAAGGAAAATGTCAGGATTCTTCTCATGTACTTTTATAAAGACAAAAATGGAGTGCTCACTGCATTGCATGTCGATGGGGAAATCTACTCAGCAGGAGGTATCCACCTGCTCTGCCCTTCCAGGAACCTATCATCCTCACCATCACAATGTCATTGTGGCATGTCACAACTATGTCAAGGTATGGTTCTTGATGTAGATTCAATACTGTTTAGACAGAACGTTTGGAGACGGGCACTGAAGGGCAAGAGTTTAAAATGAGCATTACAGCCATGGTCACATTCTTCTACTAGACACAAAACTGAGTTGGAAACCCTTTGGGAATGTACCTGGACTCCAAGAGAAAAGTTAAAGAACTAAAACAATACTTTTATAATTATGTATCATGCTTTGAAGTCCACATCTAAAGTAAACATGACTTCATCTGAGACATCTTCCTGAATCCCTTATTAGAGTCCTTGTCACCTTGCTTGTCAATGCATGAAGTTAACTTAAAACACTTTTTCTGCCAATCCTGGGGCTTGAACTCAGGACATGACACTGTCCCTTAGCTTTTTCACTCAAGTCTGGCCCTCTATCACTTGAACCACAGTTCTGCTTCTGGCTTTTTGGTGGTTAATTGCCCTGGCTGACTTGAATAGTGATTCTCAGATCTCAGCTTCCTGAGTAGCTAGGTTTGAGGGCATGATCTACTGGAACCTAACTAAAAAGCACTTAATATACTTAATAAACAAATGACTGATATTTCTGTAGGAACTATTTGATGAAAGCTTGTTACATCACTTTTATTATGATAAAGAAAAATAAAAACATATACTTTTCTAATAAATGGAAAAATACTTTCAGAAATTAAGTTTAAACTTGTGGATGAAATTAGGTTTCTAAATTTTTCTAAAATGTCTTCTATCCCTAGAATAGATAATAATGTCAGTTGTATGAATTTGGGCCAGCACTTCTGCAGTGCTGTGAAATTGATTGATGGAACCCTGCCTTTCCCGATGAGTTTGAAAAGAAATCTGTTCCAAGACTTAGAAAAGTATATAACAAATAGTTACCATGTAAATTATGGAGCATTAGGTAATCCTGAGTATATCCTTCATGCTTAAAAGTTCCATCTCTGAGTTATGCACTGTAATAATAGATCCAACTGAAAATAGTGTTTCTGGCACTAATGTATAAAATATGTGCATGCAATTTGAAGACTGAAAAATGGATCATTCTTTGAGGAGAAGAGAATAGTATGAATGTTACTGCCACTCTAAGGACACAGAACGTGATTATCTACAAGCTTAGCTGATTTTAATACTGATTGCCAAATTGTCCAATAAAATATGAATACTTACTATGGAAGTCCATATCACATGTTACATATCCCATTTCAGGGGCAATGGGTACTCTCTTAAAGAAACACACTAAGTAGGTAATGTCAAACGTTATAAAGTGAATGGAAATTGAGACTGAAGTGCTGACTTCCTATTGGTGGCTAAACCAGACTTGAACCTCTAGGAAAAGACTGAAACCATAAACAAAACTCAGTGTCCATAGTAACATGCATTAAGAAGGTGATTATTTTTTCTTTACATTTTCAAATTTTAGAGTTTAATAGCATATTATATGCATTGCCTGAGGCTCACCATTCCCCTAGCTGGTCATTAAATATCAGGAAATATCCTCTCTACCCGTCATTATTTCTAAAATAAAATGCCACTTACAAGCCCCAGGAACAAAAAAGCCTCAGACAGAGTTGGTGAAGGCAGGAAGGCACACCTTGACTATTGTAGTGATTTGGCTCAGGAGCACCTGGCCCAGAAGCTAGGCTAGTATGCTTACAGCACCATTCTTTTTTTTTTTTTGCAACTCATTATTTTTTTAATATATATTTTTTATTGTAAAGATACTGTACAGAAGGGTTACACGTACATGAGCAAGGTAATGAGTCCATTTCTTATTGAGCATTATTACCCTTCCTTTGTTTTCCCCCTACCATTCCTTTCCTCCCCACCTCTCCAACTCCTCCCTCCCCCGCCTGCAAAGTTGTCAACTTAGTTTTCAACATACTGTCTTGTACGTCTCATTGTTACAATGGGTCATCCTGTATCCTTACTTCAGCATTTTGTTATTTCCCTTGCTCTCCCCAAATTAGAAAAATGTATATACAAGATGCAGGACACCGGAATCAAATATTGTGAAAGGAGGGGTTATACCATGGGAGAAGAACAGACAAAGAAAAAAAAAACACATAGTACATTATAGGTACTTTGAAAAGAACAACAAGAAAAATAAAATCTCTCGTGTCCCTATCTTGGGGTTCATTTCACTTAGCATAAGGTTATATAGTCATATGTACATAGCTTTTGACATCTTCTGCTTGTCCTAGACATATACTAGTTATTGCAGATAAGGGAACCATGGGACCTAATTTTTTGGAGTCTGGTTTACTTCACAAGCAAGACCAATAGAAAGCCCATGGGTCAGGAGAAGATCTTCACTAGCCATACAACAGACAATTCTCATATCTAAAACATACTTAGAACTCAAAAAATTAAACAAGAGGGGCTGGGAAGGTGGCTCAGTGGTAGAGCGCTTGCTTTGCATGCCTGAAGCCCTGGGTTCGATTCCTCAGCACCACATAAGCAAAAAGAAAAAAAGCCAGAAGGGGCACTGTGACTCAAGTGGTAGAGTGCTAGCTTTGAGCTGAAGAGCTGAGGGACAGCGCCCAGGCCCAGAATTCAGGCCCCATGACCAGACCCCCCCAAAAAAAATTAAACAAGAAATCCTCAAAGAAACAATCGCCTGATTAAAAAGTGGGCTAAAGACTTAAAGCGAGACTTCTCTGAAGCGGAAATAAGAATGGCCAATAGACACATGAAAAAATGCTTAACTTCTCTAGCTATAAAAGAAATGCAAATCAAAACAAATTAAGATTCCACTTCACTCCAGTTAGAATGCCTATAATCAAGAAATCTAGTAACAACAGATGCTGGAGGGGATGCGGCCAAAAGGGAACCCTACTACATTGTTGGTGGGAGTGTAAACTTGTTCAATCACTTTGGAAAGCAGTATGGAGGTTCCTCAAAAGACTCCACATAGAGCTCCCCTATGACCCAGCAATCCCACTTTTGGGCATTTACCCAAACAATCACAAACAAGGCCATACTAAAGCTACCAGCACAACTATGTCTGGAAGCATTATTTACGATAGCTAAGAAATGGAACCAACCCAGATGCCCCTCAGTAGATGAATGGCTCAAGAAAATGTGGTATATATATATATATACAATGGAATTCTATGCCTCCATCAGAAAGAATGACATTGCCCCATTTGTTAGGAAATGGAAAGACTTAGAGCCCCATTCTTAAAAAAAAACCCAACAATATTTATTTAAGCATTTATTCACTTAATTATCTTTTATTAAAACATCATTGAGGGTCCATGTGCCACAAGTTTTATACAGAGAACAATTCATTTTAGAAGCTCAATAAATTCTACCATGAAGAAAACAATTTCTACACCCTATAATTCATGGCCCACATCAATTTTATCTGCATGTCATTCCTGGTTCTTCAGGGAACGTGGGACATGGGCAAAGTATCAATGACCTTCATGTCATCTCTTACAAAAGCACTTGATGCTATCACATAAATTAATTTTCAGTGTTGTACTGTCCACAATCTTTACCTTGGAATTTCTTATTTCTACTACTCCCCAAATCTTTATATATCCTCAGAATAGAATGGGTGTTGGTGGGAGATAATTGATTCTATATTGTAAGTTTCACTTATATTTGCAATCAGGAGGCATAGGTGTGACTATAAATATTTTGGGGGGTGAGAGTATTTATTTATTTATTTATTTTTACATTTATTATCATTATTATTATCTTTAAGTAGTTGTACAAAGAAGTTCCCATTCTACAAAACAGTACATGAATACTGTTTTATCTGATAACATTGTCACCCATTGCTCCTAACCCATCCCTTCTCTCACTTTTCTTTTTTTTAAAAATTGAGATTAGGTGATTTCATAAATTTCACATATTTCACAGTATTGTGGAATAGTGATACTTAGTTAAAGTCACAAGCACCTTTAACCTTCATAAGGCAAATTGTCATCATCATGGATTATAAAGTTGGTGATTTCTATGAGCTTTGAAAATACAATTATTTCTTCCACCAGGTGGAAGAAATATTTCTTCCTTTTGCTTAGTGTAAGCTGTTCCCTCTTTCCCTCTCATCCTCCCTTCCCATCGTGGTCTTAGTTCTTTTTCTTCTATGTCCAGTGCTAGAACCCCATTCTTAAGGGAACCTTCTTACTTATGGTTAATTAGCTCCAAGAACCAGCTGTGTTCTTCAGGTGACTAGACCAAGAGACTCTAAGGCTGTGTCCTCATATTAACAACCCAGCTTCCATGGGAATTTTGTAGGGGTGAAGAATTGTAAAGAATCCAACGCTTATTCATTCCATCTTAGTATAGAGGACCACTCCTAGATGCACCCATTTGGACATCAGGATGGGTAATACTTAGTGTTTTTAAGAAAGACACATTCACAACAGTGTGGAGGATTGAGAAGTTACAGAGGAAGACTTTACTTCTAAAACCGGTCTAATTTTCTTTCTACATGGCAAAAGTGATAATAGCATTGTAATAGCAATGCAGAAAATTAAGCCCAGTTGAAACCCAAACTCTTTCTTACAGAGCTTCCTTTACTGGCCCTAGTACACACCTGGGTGGCTTATATCAGACAGAGTTTTGCCTTATGATTTTGCCTTAACTGTCTCAGGAAAGCTGTCCCCAGATGACTTGTGCAAATGAAAGGAAAAATATGTGTTGAAAACTAGAGCTAATCTAAGAATTCTAAATTTAGATTGGCTTTTTTTTCTTCCAAGAGTTTATATGTAAATCAGTTTCTGGAAGCTGGGATAAACATTTTTCCCATAGAAACATCACAATAAAGATGACTGAACAAAACCACCCTCTAATAATGATGAAATAGTATACACTAGCAAAAACACTTTTACTGGATATACCTGATTAAATGAACCTTCATGAGCTGGTCTGGGAACTAGACCACCATGTGCAATGGTTTCTGGGAAATTAAGACCCACACAAGAACTGCCAAAGTAGCTAGTGGAAAAGAAAGAATTTCCTTGACCATTCTGATGATATCACCCCAAAGCAGAAAGAGCTACCCTTTCTTTGTAAGGGACATTCATAAATCTGGTGTTCATTTTTTTTCCTTTCTGGTGGAACTGGCAGCACTTTATTTAGAAAGTATGACAACTCTTGAGACTAAAGGTGAACTCTACAGAGCTTAGAGCAGGAAGTTGAATAAGAAAAACATAAACAGTAAAACAAAATTAGAATCAAGATTTGTACAGAGATAGAGACTGGAACTAAGAACTTCATAGCAGGGCTATGAGCAAGACCAGCATTTCAATCCCAAACAAGGCAATGCAAATGTTTCTTTACTAGAAAAAATAAAGGAAGTCAAAGAAAGAGAAGCAGAGGCTTGTGATGCCAATCATGTGAAAGAAATATGAGCCATGCTCACATATATACACACACCACACTCACATATACACACATACATGCACACACACATGCATGCACACATGCCAAGCTTGTGAGCAGCAATAGCTCTCCTTTTAGACAATCCCGCTAACTGTTTTTATCCCCAAATGCCAAGAGAGCTAGAGAATTGTTTTTCATCCAGAGTGAGGGTTAAGGTAGGGGAGTAGATGTAATCATGAGGCAAGAGTCCTTTGGGAAGAGAGAGAGCATAGATGATTCCTATAGAAAGGAATAATGCACAAGGCCAGGAGAAAGGCAGAGAAATGAGACTTGGAACTTCCCATGAAAAACCCAAAGCAAGCAAGCAAACAACAAAAACCACCAGAAAGTGAACATATAAGTATGTTAAGGCAGTTAAATCTCTTGTTTCTAGACAGGAGTAGCAGCAAAGTTTCTAAGCAGGAACAATAAGTATGGTGTTAACAAAGACTTGCTCAGATTGCCCAAACTGCAAGTCCATGTCCAGTTTTTCTAATTTCCAAGGCCCGGGGAAGTCTCCATGGCTCTTTGAACTACTCAGGCATCACTTGACATTTTGTTCTCCTTGCCCTCCCAAACTCTATCCCTGACCATGAAGAACTGCACTGACTGGGGGAAAGTGTCTCAATCTCCTTTTATCATTGAGACAGGAGACTTATAACTTAAATCTCATTGAATGATAGGGATTCAAACACTACAACCTCATCATCACCTGTGGCCTGCCATTAGGAATTATGTGTTCCACTTGCTACCAAACAAAATGGCAGAAGGGAGAGGATCTTCTTTTTCAAAGCTGTATGCAAAACACTTCTCAGGAGCAGCTAAGAAAATGCCCCATACTAGATAGAGACTGTTATTTCTACTGCACCAAAATACTGAAGTGGCAAGGTAGAGGGATGTTACTGGAAGAGAAACAGTAATTTGATGATTGGAGTAGATTGAAAACAGGAAGTAAAATTACAACAACAAGAAGAGCTTGAGCAATTGCTGGACTATTTCCTATCTAATTTCTCAGCACTCAATATAGAGCTTAGTTCATTGAAATATGTTAATTTCAAAAAAAAACCTGCAAAAAATTTCAAAAAAAGGCTGGGAAGGTGGCTCAGTGGTAGAGCACTTGCTTTGCAAGCATGAGGCCCTGGGTTCGATTCCTCAGCACCACATAAGCAAAAAGAAAAAGCCGGAAGTGGTGCTGTGGCTCAAGTGGTAGAGCACTAGCCTTGAGCTGAATAGCTGAGGGACAGCGCCCAGGCCCAGAGTTCAGGCCCCACGACCGACCCCCCTCCCTGCCAAAAAAAAAAAGCTGCATGCTCCTTAGATCTAATTACTCTTTGAATTAACAAAGTAAATAGGAATAAGACAGATAATTTTTTTTAAAAGATACATTCCAATCTAATGAGATTGTTGGATGTCTGACTGGCTGGGAAACCCTAGTCCCCTGGAATGTGGGCCATGAAGCTATGCCCTTGTGGCACAGTGACCTTTCAGCACATCATATTTGGAAAGTATGGTTTGGACAACATGTTTCATAAAAAAAAAAAAAATCAGTTTCTGGAATGCTCAGGCCAGAAAGATCATGCTCAGGTGAACACTGCCTTTGCCATCCATATTAGAATACTAACATTTGTTGGTTATGTCCTACCTAGCTCATTTCAAAACAGAATTTGAGCTGGTAAATAGGAATGTATATATTATCTCGTAGTTTCCTAAACTTAATATTATTGATTCATGTACATTATTAGGCTGTTTATTTATTTGTTTTTTTTGTTTTGGCAGTCGTGGGTCTTGAACTCTGGGCCTGCGCACTGTCCCTCAACTCTTCAGCTCAAGGCTACCACTCTAATAATTGAGCCACAGCACCACTTCCAGTTTTCTGAGTAGTTTACTGGAGATAAGAGTCTCATGGATTTTCCTGCCCTGGCTGGCTTTGAACTTCGATCCCGAGATCTCAGCCTCCTTAGTAGATAAGATTACAGGTGTGAGCTACCAGTGCCCAGCTTAGGTTGTTTTTTGTTGTTGTTTTTGTTTTTAAAATAAACCTCACTGAGGCATAATAAACCTCCCTGAGATTGGACATATTATTAAGAACATGATTTAGAGCAACCATGATGCTTGGTTGTTTTTAAGTAGTTCCTCTTGAAAGAAAATCTGTTAGAAATACCCAAGCAATAGTCATCAAGAGAGTAGCTTCAACAAAATAATGCCACAAATGGGTCTTGGCTCACCCATCATTTGCTGCTAAGCCTTGAACTTTGCCTCTGAGAATCATAGACCTGCAAAAGGTGGAAAGATAGGGAAGTTATCTTCAACCAAATAACTTGACAAACTTTTCTGTAAAGGGAAAAAAAAAAATTAGTATTTCAGCCTCTTCAGGCTACCTGGTCTCACAATTCAACTTCCATGGGAGCAATAAAATGCCATAGTTAAAACAGGAACAAGTAAATGTGGCAAAGTTCCATTCAACTTTTGTTTACAAAATTGGGCTACCAACTGGATTTGGATGTTAGGTTGCAGTGAGTTAACCTGACCTTTGATCTAATCCAACTTCCTCTTTTTTCCCATAAGGAAAAATAAGCTCTAGATGATTAGGAATTTCCTGGAGATGGCTAGCAGCAAGGTCGCCTTGAGTCTACTTAAAGTGAGGCAGGAGAAGAGAGATTTCCTCCTATATTCAAACCCAAGGGAGACTGGCATATGATAAGTATTCTGAAAACCCTACCTGTAGCTCCCAATAGGTGTTAGGGAAAAGTTCAGGGTTCTGGGTAGGACAATTTGGTCCCCATTCTCCTACTTGCTTCTTCCTTCCAGGCTTGTTTCTCCCCCCCACAATGATCTCAGCTTTACCACCACCACCACCACCACCACCACCCCCAGCTCTGGCTTGGCCATACCCTAGAGACATTTTTCATCGTCAAACAGGAAGCAGGTCCCTCCTGCCTTGGTGACTATTCTTCAAGATTCTTTTGAGAAGCCCTTGGTGAATAGAAGAGCATTATGAGAAGCATGTTTGATATAGGAGTCCTGAAATGACTTGATTTGGAGGATGGAGATAAACTTTTTCACAAACCCATGACTCAGAGAACCCCAGGAAGCTGAAGTTCATGCAGAGACTAGGCCAGTGCATACTAATGGCTAAAACAAGTAATATCAAGAGCTCCATAATGGTACAGTGGCTTCTTTGTAGACGGGGCATGCCTTGACTTCAGAGTGGCCTGGCTACCAGGTGACATTGAAATGCCCTCTACTTCCCATTCTTGTCCAGCATATCTCCAGACACAGCTGACTCAGCGGTACAAGCTGATTCTAGGACATAAGGACCTTTGTTACCTTAAATTATGTGTACCATCCAATTCCTTACATAAAGCAGCCTTGATTAATAAAGTAGCCTTGATTTCCATAAGTATGCCATACATCATCACAATAATGATTTTATTAAGCCACTGGGAGGTCCCCTTAGAGACTGTTAAAAGGTTGACACCATTGATGTCGATTTAGTAGGGAAGGCTAAAGTCTTCTCTCCTGTCAGAAAGTACAATCTTGACTCTAGATGTTTAAATAGGTCTTTGCATTAACTGACATCTCAAGGCCAAATTTGGTGTCAAGATATTCTCTGTGTGTGCGTGTGCGTGCGTGCGTGCGTGCTATTGGAAATTGAACCCAGGGCCTCATGCCTCATGCCTTATATGGGTTAGGTCAGTATTATACCACTTGAATTATGCTATTAGCCACACACTCCCAGTTTTTGAATGGTTCTATCAAAAAATACCAGTGCAGTGTAGTATTTTAGGTAGTATCTTAGCTTTTCCCTGCCTCAGTTTCCTCTTAAGAGGTTGGATAGCTAGGAGCTAGCAGCTTACATCTGTAATCCTAGCTTCTCAGGAGGCTGAGATCTGAAGATAGGATGTCAAAGCTAGCCCAGGCAGGAAAGTTCAAGAGATTCATATTTTCAATTAAAAGGTGAGAAATAGAGCTATAGCTCAACTGGTATGGTACAACTTTGAGTGAACAAGCTAAAGGACAGTACCCAGGGTCTGAGTTCAAGCCCAGTGTTTGCACAAACATACACACACAACACTTGTACTTGAGTGGATCTTGTACCATGACTATCTTCACCTCCTAAGATCCTAGGATTTACAGGTATGTAAACCACATCTGTGTGCCAACCATACTTGGCTAAGCTATTCTTTATTATGATCCAGAGTTAAAGTCCAAAGGACCCCAATATCCTTTGGTAAAGAAGCCACTTCCAGCAAAGTATTATGGGGAGAAAAGATTTCCATTTGGAATTTGTTCCTTTGTTAAAAGTCACAAGTGAGACAAAGGCTTATTTCAATTCCTCATAAAGCACACCTGATATATTTGAGGTCTGTCTTGTCGTTTTAATGCATGCACATTGCACATGTTCTGAGGCCTTCCCGTGCCCAGATCACGTGGAGGCTAGGAGGGTGGAGGGAGTGCAAATCCTTTTCTGTCAAGTGCTTTGTAGGGAGGCCAGAGCAAGGACAGCCACAAAGAACTGCATCCCAGTTCTGCCATTAATCAGCCGTGTGACCCTGGGCCCAACATTTAACCTTTCTGTGTGCTGGTCTCTTCTGTGAAATGAAGATAATAACAGGTGCTCTCATAAAGTTCTTTGGAGGATCAATGTATAAGACCTGTAAAATGCTTACCTTGGAATAAGCTAACTTTCAGCTAAGGGAACCTTTTTCTTCCATTTCCAGGGCAAGTATATAATATTAAATCCCTAAGAAATGAATGCCTCATAAATTCCTAGTGCATAAAAGTCCTTTTATGGTGATGTGGTTGCTGGGGAAGATACAGACATTCTCAGGAATGCTTGGGCATAACTGAAAGAATATATTTTTATTAAATAAAATATACCTCAGGGGTAGCATATTTGTCTAGCACGCATAAGGCTCTGGGTTAGATTTTCAGCACTGAAAAAACAGAGGACTTCATGGGCGAAGTTTCAGATGGGGACGATTTAGTCTCCTTGGGTGCAGGCTTTTCTGACACGTGAAGGTGGGAACTAGCACCTAGCTCATAGAGTTACTGGAGAATTCAGTAAAATAACCCATGTCAAAGTGATTAGAGCAGGAGTTGGAACAAGGCTCACTAAACATTGGCTGCACATGTGCCTAAAGCTCTCCTACACAGCATCCTGTGTACAGCTCACCTGGATCCACTGTGTGTCTTGAGGGTGAGAAATCAGGATAAATTAAAGATGACCTATACAGTAAGTGTTGGAGTCAGGACTGAATCCAGGGCTAGGGAGTGCCATGGCTCATCTGTCTACAGTCTACCCCTCTGCTTCTCACACCTTGCTATTTTGAGAGCCTCCTAAATTCTTCATAAGACTTGATAACCTTATAGGGTCAAGAATTTTCCAGTCTGCTGGAGTGAGCCATAAGCGAGGTGCCCAGTATTTAGCCGAGCGACTTCTCCCTCCACAGCTTCAGTGAGGCTATACAAGGGACCCCAACAAGAAAGTGATCCCATACAGGCTCTCACCCCAGAAGCACCTTGTAATCAGAGTGAGCTCAACTCTTTCTATAAACTTTTTATATTAATTATTCAAAGGGTTTCTTTATGATATATCCATACATGCATATAATGTGTGCATATTATGTACTTTGATCAAAGTCATTCCTTTTCTACTCTTTTATATCACCATTTTTACCTTATTTGTTGTGTATCTGTGTGTGTGTGTGAAATTGAGAGAGAGAGAGAGAGAGAGTACTGTGGCTTGACTTTAGAGCTAAAACAATGTCCTTTACCTTTTTCACTCAAAGATGCCACCCTACCACTGAAGGCAAAATTCCACCTCTGCCTTTTTCAACTGAAGATAAGTCTCATGGACTTTCCTTTTTTGCCTAGGCTGTCTTTCAACTGTGATCCTAAAATCTCAGCCTTCTAAGTAGCTAGGATTATAGGCCTGAGCAGCTGACTAGCTCTTTTTTTTAATCCTCTAACTTTTAATGGATTCTATTATTCTGTTTTCACACTTGCATATAAAGTACATCCATCATATTCACCCTCCCTCATAGCTTTCTCCTTTAAAAACAGTATGAAATGTTTTTAAACACATTAATTAGAGGGCAATAAAATTTCACACAGCAGTCATTTTCTATAGCATTGTTTATTCAGGTTTTAACTAGAGTTTTTTCCCTCCTTTTTCTCACTTGCTTCTAATCTATGGAATTCATTAGGTCCTATTCACTATTGCAAATGACAGTTGTGACCTGGTGACCTGTGACACAGTGTTTCTCATTTAAGTTTACTGAAATACCTGGATGAGCAATATGACCCATGAACTTGGCTTTCTTATGTTTATATACAAATAAATATAAGCAGGAGGAGAAGGTAGGGAAGGCCCAAAAAAGTTCATAATATTTAATCTGCCCTTGTATCTCAGAATTTCTATGTGAAGATCAACTTTCTAAACTGCTGATTGACATTGCTTCACTCTGGTGTCTTATCCATATGACTCAATCACAACCTTGTGAAGTAAATAGGATATTTTCCAGATAGGGAAACTATACTGAGTGGGTTAGCAACTTGCTTTAATCATAGAGCCCAGTGGGTCAGATGCCCACTCTACACTGTAGCTAGTGGACAATGCAGCTAACTATGGGCCCAAGCCGACTCTGAAAAGCTTCTGTGAGAGTCTGAGCAGATTATTAGAACATAGTAATTGAAACAGCTTGATGGGATTTAATTGTTTGGAAGGTATTCTGGACAGCATTGCCAGACATTGACAGAGAGAGTTAGAGACCATTTTCCCAGATAATGATGCTACCTTAATTTTGGGAAGTTTTTCCATGTTTACAAAGCAGTTTCACAATTTTCTTATTTGATCCTAGATCCAATCTGGGGCTGATATGAATGGTTTCATTTCCATTCGTGAGGGCGATCATACTTTGGAAAGAAAAAGAAAGGCAGAAAGAAAGAAAGAAAGAGGAAGGAGGGAGGGAAGGAGGGAGGGAGGGAAGAAAGGAAGGAAGGAAAGAAGGAAGGAAGGAAGGAAGGAAGGAAGGAAGGAAGGAAGGAAGGAAGGAAGGAAGGAAGGAAAGAAATGATGGTGTTGAAGAACAAAGGGTACTAAGAGGCCACCTTTTTTTCCCCACCTACCAGTGACCTGTGTGCCTGGGGTGTCCCTTGATCTGAGTTCTCCCTGCCTTTTAGGCCTCTTCCATTTGACTTTCTTGCCAAATGAGCTTTCTGACCTCAGAGGGACACCCCTTTTACTGCCTGCAAAGGTGTTTTACTGACTTGAGTTCATGTCTACAGGGACTCATTGGAACGCAAACTTATGGGTAAGCCAAATAGTACAAAAAGCAGCTGCTAAGAATTGGACTGGAAAAAGCATTACAGGCCTGGAAGGGGTTTAAGGCACTGTGAGGCTGGACCCTCTCCCAAGTGTGGATTGAAATAACCCACAGGTGAAAAATCAAGCTTGTTGTTTATAAACAATTCTGGCCAAATGGATGCCCTGCCAGGGCTTGATGACCTATTCACTCTTGAGTGGATTTGGCTTCAAACAGCTGTGAAGATTGTATCAGACAAGCAGGGAGAGAAGAGATCAGGATGAGGCCAAATGACAATGTTCAAAGGAGCATAGAAACTTGGGGGTGACCTTGGGAATGGGAATTAGCACTTCACCTCTAGGTTATTGACTGGGCTTTCTGAATAACCTCCCAGCTTCCCACCCCCCCCTTGCTGTCCACAAGCTACCCTTACTCTATGGCCACAGAGATCCTAGGACAACAGATCTGCCACGCCTCAGCTCCAAACTGCTCTGAGGGCTCATGTGTCAACCAGTGCATGCCCAAATCTCTCTCAAACTCTCTGTGATTCACCATCTTCTGGTATTGGCTAATGGCTTTATCCCCCTACCATACTTCTCTCATAGCTCACAGTCTTTAGCCACAGAGGCCCCCTACGCATTCCTCAGCAACCCCCCCCTTCCCCTTTGGGCTTTGACATTTGCCATACCCTCTTAAGAATACTCTCCTTCCACCTCAGAAACCTTCACATGTGGCATTTCCAGCTCCTTCAGATCTGAGGTCTTTTTCCTTCCTAACGCAAACAGCCCACCAGTCCTCCCAGTCTCCCTTCCCAGCCTTCTCGACCTCCCTTTTCTAGCCCCCAGCCCTGCTAGTCTCCCTTTCCCTGCTTCTGCTTTCCCCATAGCTTTCTTCATTTTCTAACCCTGAAATTTACTCATTTATTGCACGTCATTGTCTTCTCTCCAGAGGCAGTGACATCTTTATCTTGCTCCCTAATGTGTCCCCAGTGCCCATAGAATACCTGGCACATGGTTTGTGCTCAGTTCAAGGTAGCTAAGCCAACAGATGACTCAGAAGGATTTTGCTCCAGCTGGCTGGGCGCAGAAGCAATGGTCTCAAGTCCAGACCATGGCTGCTTCGAGGTGCCCATTGTCCTGTTCCTGTTGGGAAAAGATTCCACTGGAAACTACAAATGCTCATGCCAATGTCCAGGCTTATGGAAGAGGGGGTGGGCATGGAGTGGACAGGGAGTCTGGTTTCAGCTAAGAGGGTGCTCATTTCTCAAACCTGAGGAAGAAATCACTCCTGCAGGCTGCTGGCAAGGGATGGGGTGAGGCAGGCACTCCAAGAGCCCAGGATGGTAGCAGAAAAGCTCAATCTGAATTCCTCCACTACCCTACCTGAAACATGGGACCGAAATCTTACTGTCTCTAATACAAATTGGCTCAGGCACTCCACACATTATTTCAGTTTAAGGTTATCAGGGCCAGCCAGAAAAGTTCAAGGGCCATAACCATGTGACTGGTGAGCTCTAACTCATCCCTGTGCTCCAGTGACTTGGGCGACAGAGATCTAGAGGACTACGGTGTAAGGCCAGTCTGAGCAAGATGTTCTTGAAACCTTATCTCAATCAATAGCTGGGCCTGGTGGCTTGCACCTGTCATTGGAAGTGGAAACAGAGGACAGTGGTACAGGAAAACGTGGATTGAAAGTTGAGGACCTAGCTCTAAAATAACCAGAGAAAAAGAACTGGGAATGCAGCTCAAATGGTAAAGTGCCCGCCTAGCAAGTATGAGACCAAGTTTGCTTATAAGAATATATTAAGAATTTCAAGATGACAGGTCCTTTAGACAGTCCTTTCTGAGCCTGGTGAACCATGTGACTGCACAGAAGACGGCCATACCCAAGAAGATGTCACACTGATGAAGCCAGTTCTGGCAAGCACTGACCATGCTAATGGCATTTCATAGACATTTCTGCTGGAATATTCCCCATAACAAATCCAGATCTCTTATGCCCAAACATGTAGCAGGTTTCTCCTTAGGAAAGAAGCCTTTAGATGGAGTTGGGGGGGGGACAATCCCAAAGAAAACACAAAGGCACCCAAAACTATGTCCTTGCAACCATCAGAGTCAGGTTCTGTTATACATGGAGTGGGAGTGGAAGAACAGGTAAAAATCAAGGTCACGTCAGAGTCCATAGAAATGAGCAGCAAAGACTCTGGCACATTTTCCAGTGGGAAAGTGGCCTGTGATCACCAACAGGCAAAAAGAGAGAAGGGGACATTAGAAAGCACAGCTAGAAGAAATAAGGCTCGATTGAGTCATTTGGTTATGGCTTATTATACTGGGAAGACCTGTGAATCAGCTATGGGGGGCGCTTGCTTACGTTACTGACAACACTTAGCAGGTATTAGTGGATATCATGTTAGGAGGTAGGTACTACTGAGTTTCACTCGTATGGCACTTTACAGTTTAAACACATAATGATTTCAGTTGATCCTTTCAATAGCCCCATTAGGTTAGCAGAATGTTGTATGATCTGTAGGCAGGTATACTGACTCGCCCAGGGCTAAGAGAGATCTGGATTACTATCTAGAAGAATCTGGATTCAAATTTATTCTTTGCCTCCATGATACCCCTGTCCTCAGTAGCTACTATCAACTCAGAGTTCATGGTATGAGCTCATAAGTGTATCACAAGCAAATGGTAACAAGAAGACTAATAGTCCAAAATTCCACCATTTTTCCAGCAAAGCCAAACAGATATGTGAGCCTCTGGGGATGAAAAGAACCAGTTTTATCTCTGGCTTGAGGGAGACTGAGTATATCTTCCCTATAGACATGAAATTAGTTACTTCAGGGGTCATTAGAGAAATGCAAACTACAGATGAAATAAAGATGAATGAAGGCCACAATCCTCCATGTGTACACCTTCTGAAATGGCTCTTAATCTTTTTGCACAGGATTCCTTTGAAGCATTGGGGGAGGATGCCTTCTATGCAGACAACTTGCCAAATCGCATTATTATGCACAGCTAACTGCTTTGAGAAAACTGAAAGCTGCAGATGTAGTCAGTAGGTTTGAGTTAAATACCTTGGTCATTAACATTTTCTCTAAAAATTAACAAGGACAATTAACCCACATTAATGAAATAATCTCTTGAGGAATTAATTTTTTTATAAAAACCAAAGCTCCATTTGAGTCTCTCTCTCTCTCTCTCTCTCATACACACACACACACACACACACACACACACACACACAATGCATCTTAAAATCATTTCCAAATTAGTACCAGAAAATGTTAAAAACAGCTGAACTTATTTTTCCCTCTTCGAATTCTGCAAAAATTCACTCCCAGGTTTCCTTTCTATGCCAAGTTTCAGTGCTGAGCAAATTTTTATGGTCTAGTTATAAACCCTAGAAAAAACAAGGTTTATAGGAAATGTTGACACAATCGTAACTAAAGTGGTGTGAGCTGACACCTCTATATTTTCAATTTGGGGTATTTCTACTGGGAAAATATAAATGCTAATTCAGCAAAGGAAACCAACTATCATAAAAATGTTGTAGTCTTCCTGTTCACCCTGTGAAGTTCTACTTCAAAAGATGCCAGTGTAACATAGAGGTGAGTGAGGATGAGAATGCTCAGTATGTAAGACACCTGCAAACAGTTCAGCCTCCTGGTTACCCATAAATGTTGCCTGGGAATGCATGACCTCACCCTGAGTCATGGCTGCCTGCTGTAGTCCCAGAGGAGAGACGGTAGAAGATTCCAGATCTTGAGTGTCTACCATTGACTTACTGAATACCAAACCAACCCTACTTAGAAACAAAAGCAGAGTTTCCATGGACTGAAAAAGCAAACCAGGGAGACACAGAGATGCTAAGAAAAGAGTCCGCCTTGGAAGGTTCACTTTGAAAGCGTTGACTCAGCCTGTGGCCTTAGCAGTGTCAATGCGGCCCTGGTGTAAGGGTGCACAGAAACATTGAGAGAAAGAGCCAATGACAATTCTCATTTCCCCAAACCCTCGAAACAGCCCAGATGAGAAGCATATGTGTTCCACATTTAGACTTTGAATTTTTTTTCTTCTTCTTCTGAAACAAGATGAGGTGAGAGAAAGGATAAGGTTTGATTCAGGTCCAGAGATAAAGACTGACACTTGCAAATAGACCATAATGGGTGGCAATATGAGTTAAGCTGAAGTAAATGTTTTAAAATCCTCAGCCAGATAGACTAAACAGCATTGGCCTAGGAGTCCAGAGACCAGCTGTCTCCTCAGGCATTCCATTTAGGGAACATGGAGAAGGCAAGCTGTTTGGCTTTCCAATATCCTGTCCCTACCTTGTCGCTGGGGATTTGGAGGCCAGTGTCATAGTGAGGAGCATGTAGCGTCAGTCAGGTCCCTGAAAGGACCTTAGTGCATTGTAAACTACAAAAGAAATCTATCACAATAAGGGGCATTCAAAACATCCTATATGCACAGAAATGAAGGGGAAAAGGGTGCTTTATCCTTAAACTGATTTTGGAAGGGAATAACTACACTACTGACAACTTTGCAGTTGTGTTAAGTCTAGCAGTCTACCAATAGGCCACTTGGGTTACACCTCAACTGCTGTCAAGTAAGTCTGATCTACTCTAGCTTATAAGGAACCACTAAGTTACTTATCTTCATGAGCAAAAAAGTATTTCAGATGATCATTTTTTCCCTCCCAGTTCTCTAAGCCCATTGGCAGTATTTTTCTCCAGTCTTTGCAAACAATTTCACAGACAGATATCCTCATATGGCTGGCAAGATAATATATAGATGGAGCATGCTTTAAGGCTAATGCTTAACTTCTGCAAGTCCAGAGGGTTTTTTTTTCCCAGCTTGAAAAGGAAGACAGTGAGTTTCTGGATGTACCTGTCAAGACTAAATGATTGTTCATTTCCTGTGAATTGGGAATACGTAATAGCATGCAGCTGGGAAGCAAGGCTGTTTCTTGCTTTTTCCTCTTCCAGGAGCCAGGTCTCTTACCAGCTGGGAAATATTACTGTATAAACGTGCTGAAAAACTTAGAGGAAATGAAAAGAACAACAACATCCTAGATGTCAGCAGTCACTCTGATGGTCCTACCTGCACCAACCTGAGAGTATTTTAATAGCAAATGTCAACAAAGACTGATTAAATTTAAAACAAGTTCTTTAGTGTAAAAGTGAGGTGATTAGAATTAATGCTGCCAGGATTATACATGCCAATGACTGGGTGAGTAAAACAATTTAATATAATAAAAGTATTTTCACCTGAGAGAAACAAATCTATACCAAAGTGTCCAAAATCTTGGCTAATACCATTATTACCTGGAACAAAAAAAAGCATAAATTCAATACTGAATTTAAAATTGGAAATTCAGCAAAATATAATCCCAGGCACTTACTTTAAATGCATGCATATATCTTTTTAGTATAATAAATTTTGTCAACGTTTCATTAGCCATCATGCCATATATTGTGATTATATCAGATAGTAGTGGCTGAGAGTTGGAGCCAATTTTTCACTTCGGATAGCTTCCATTCCAAACTATCACAATTAATTAGAGAAAGAAGAGAATGCAGGCAGAAAGGGTGCTGGATATTCAGGACTCTTTCTTCTGGAAAGGCAAAGGAAGGAGAGGCCAAGGCAGTGGCTATGTCTCTGTACAATGGAATCTTAAAGCCCATGTGTCAAAGGCAGGATCTTGGGGGTCTGGTGGGAATGGATGGTTCAAACCACTTGTCTGCATCACCACCTACCTGTGTTTGCCAACCTTGCCTAGGCATCAGACAACCTGGTAGAATTAAAAGACAGATAACTGGGTCCCATGAAGACCTGGGGAGAAGCTTGAACAACTGAAAAAAATCAAGAACTACAACTGGTGTTAAATGCTGATATGGGTTGAAAGCAATGAATAGGCAGTAGTTGGAACTAAACTATAAAGTTTGTTTGATAATAACTATAAAGCATGTTTGACAATATGACCTTTTGTTTCCTTTAAAAGGAGATATCAAAAGGCTATATATTCCTCTTTCTGGTATCTTGTTTGAAACCAAAGAAAGAGCTGCAGATCCTAAAGTGTATCAGATAAATGTAAGCTGATGAGGATTATAACGATGAAGTCACAGCCTAATGCGCCATGGCTCTTCGGGGACTCTCCCTAACTGACAAAGCACTTATACGTTTCATTCCCTCCCTTCATTTCCTTAGGGCTAGGAGGCAGGTGGTATGAGAATCCCCACCACACTACAGATGAGAAAATGTGCCACATCCCGCAAAGTCCCTAAACGTTAGGCTTATCCCATTTCATGTTCTTTCCCTAGATGCAATTCCTGATGTCTGCCAGCTGTTCCCACATCTCACCAGGGCCAGGAAGCAGTGGATTCTACTCCCACGTGATTTCATGGTCACACAGCAGAGGAATTAGAACTCAGCAGTCCATGACTTAGCTCGACAGTTCAGTGCAAATGGAGAGAAGATGTGTTTTCTTATATCCTGGCATGCATAATAGGTTTTTGGTTTTCCATTGTACACAAACCCTTTCCTAAAGTTAACACACTTTGTCTCCCATGTCTAGTTTGTTGCTTCTTGGGGTTCGGTGGAGAAGAGAGGACAGAGAATGTGATATGACTGGTCCCCTCAGCAGGCCTCTTGAAGCAATCACCACCTATGGAGGACTCCTGACTATCAGCTTCTTTAATAGCCCAAAGAGCATAGAGTCCCACGATAAGGATATAAGAAAGGATGAAGAAACCTTACAGTTATGTTTAGGTTAATTTTTACCTCCTGAATAAGCTTTTTTTTGTTTTGTTTTGTCAGTCGTGGGGCCTGAACTCTGGGTCTGGGCGCTGTCCCTCAGCTCTTCAGCTCAAGGCTAGCGCTCTACCACTTTGAGCCACAGTGCCACTTCTGGCTTTTTCTGGTTATGTGGTGCTGAGGAATCGAACCCAGGGCCTCATGCATGCAAGGTAAGCACTCTACCACTGAGCCACCTTCCCAGCCTGCCATCTCCCCAGTAAGCTTTGAGTAATATCAGCCTTATTACTCAACCATTATGAAGAAAAGAAATAATAATTATAGTTTTGGGGGCTGATGGCTTTTCAGAGCTGGAAGTCACCCAGCTCTGAGAAATACCTCCTTGGGAATACACTTATAGATAAGGGTATTACAAAGCCTGGTACTGGAAATTCACCCTTTGGCTGGTACAATTAATGTAACCAATCAAATCACTTTACATTTTCAAAATTTAATTTTTCATTGTAAAGGTAATGTACAGAGGCTGAGCACAGTCACATAAGTCAGGTAATGTATACGTTTCATTTTGAACAGTGCCACCTCTTGCCTCATTTTCTCCCAGTTTTTTCCCTCCCACCCCCCCACAAGTTGTACAGTTAATTCCTAACATAGTAGCTAGTAAGTATTGCTGCTGAATTAGTTCACCCTTTGTCCCACTAATTCTATGCTTCCTCTTACCCTCCCCCAAACACAGAAGCTTACATACAAAAGATACAGAAATCAAAAGCAGCAACAGAGGAGATAAAAACAGTAAAATAACAAAACACCTCATTTCCATTTCTTGGAGTTCATTTCAAAAAACATCATTTTATATAATCATATGCATATAGTATTGAGCCTTTGTGATCCTCTCCTAAGAATATCCTCATGTTGTCTCACTGTGTGAGTTGAGTCCTGTATAATTTATCCTGTCCAAGTGTATTTTTTAAAATTTTACCATCCAGTTTGTTTACTTGTAGATTTATAGGCACATTATGGTTACCATAAATGAGGGAAAACATACAGCCTATATTTCTTTGGGTCTGGCTTACTTCTCGCTTACTTAATTTTTTTCCCCAAGTCTTTGCATTTCCTTATGAATGGTGCAATATCATTCTTTCTAATGGAAGTATAGAATTCTATTGTGTATATTCTACACTTCCATCAGGTAGATTTTCTTTTTCTTAGCTCATTCACTATGTGAATGGTTAGAGTCCTGCATAATTAATCCAAGTGTAATTTTTTGTCTTTTGCATTCCATTGTGTTACACTGTTGATTGAAATATAAACTTGCTCAATTACTCTGGAAAGCAGTATGGAGGTTCCTCAAAAGACTAAACATAGAACTTCACTATGACCCAGAAATTCTACCTCTGGGCAAGGCCACACTAAAGCTACCAGCACAACCACATCATTGCAGCATTGTTCATCACAGCCAAAATATGGAACCAGCCCAGATTCCCCTCAGTGGACAAAATGTAGTATTTATACAAAATGAAATTCTATGCTTCCATCAGAGAGAACGATATTGCCCCATTCATAAGGAAATGGAAAGTCTTGGGGAAAAATTATGTTAATCTAAGACAGACAGACCTAAAGAAACATAGGTTGCATGTTTTCCCTCAGTTGTGGTAATCAGAATGTACCTATAAATCTACAAGTAAACACAATGGATGGAAAAAGGCAAAAAAAATAATTTCACATTTTATGTTAACTTGTTTCTTTGCTAATGTTGTACCAATTGAGTCACATTTCCAGCTGGATTTTTTTTTACCTTTTTGGAGATACAGTCTTGCAAAGTTTCCTGCCTAGTCTGGCTTGTGTAATGGTCTTTCAGTCTCAGCCTTTCAGCTGAATAGCTATTATTACATAAGTGAGATACCAGCTCCCAGATTTATGTTAACTTTAAAACACTCAACTTCTGGGGCTAAGGTGGAATATAGCTTAGTTGTAGAATGATTGTTTAGCATAGACAAGGTTTGATCCCTTTCCCTAAAGAGAAAAATGACTTAATATTTTTTTAAAAAGTTCCTAGATAAGATTAGTTTTTGGAGGCATGATGTGTATTAGCTACCACTGTCACCCAATGTGCATGTTAAAATTCAATAAACTTCCCTCCTCTCAGAGATGGATGTCACACATCTCAATGAACCTGATTATACGTATTGATTAGCCCCATCATATAAAAGTATATATACAAGCATTGTAACAAAGATGATATATAAATAGCATAAGAAGTTGACCACTCATTTCATTGGATTTTCTCTTTTTACCTTCTATTCGAGTTTAAAATGTTAGAGTGTTATAGTCATGATAAAATCACAACTGAGTTCATAATGTCCAACTGAGAAACGTATTTTCAATGTAATAAAAAGCAATTTTATGAAGAGTTGAATATATGAAACATAGCTAACCTTTGAAAGCAGGTGTGAAGAGCTTCTTTTGGAGACCAGAAGGGCACATCGATTTCCCCTGAGCACCTGTCCATGGCAGCTCACTGAAGTGTTATCTTGAGAAAGCTGGGCTGGGCTCAGCAAGAAAGTGTGCCAAGACTGATCAGTGAGGCCTGTTGTGGAAGGTGGACCAGAGTCTGGTGATGTGTGCACTGTTAGTTGCCATCTCAGCCATGGGAGGAAAGAGAAATGCACACTTGCTCTACTAGCAAACACTGTTTGGTAAGGGTGAAGAATTCCATTGATGGTATAGTTTTTGCCAGAGCAAAGACTTGATTGATCATTTCAGATAGTCATAGACTTATGAGCATTATTCAAAATGTTTAATGCGTACTGGAGTGTCTAAAATAGGAAAGATTATTCATTATTTTTCTCAACAGGCTTACACTGAAATGGAGTCTGTCATTGTTACCCTAGTGAATGTCAATCAGGCTGGCCCAATTATGTAAGCTGCTCACAAATAAGGCCTTTCTATTGAATTCCTCCAGCATTCAGATGAATTTCAGCCCAGTCATTTTATTAATGTAGTTTTTGTGATACAGTACTTGAAACCAGGGAATGGCATCATTTACACTAGTGATTATGGTGCCCAGGGGAACATCATAAAGCCTGCCATATTTCTAGATTCCATCTTAGAGAATTAGTGAGGACACAGCTCTAGCAGAGTTATGTTTCCTTTTAAAGGTCAGATAAAATGGAAAGACACGGTGTGGGTTATCCCTCAGAAAAACCATGAGTTAAGATGATTCATGTTGCAAAGAAGCACCTTTCTTATCCAGTAAGAAACAAGTAATGTTCTTTTTCATCTTTTAAATGGCAAAATTTAATTTCAGACGAAATGCTTTGCTATAGTATCCTGTGAACAATGCTACATTAAAACATATCATTTGATGCTCGATATCAAGGATTTATCATTTGTAGATCATTCTCATTGTGAACTTCTTGTTGCAGACTTTTTATTACCTATTGCCTGGATCCCCAAAGACATGGTTTGACCAGGGAGGATTTGGGTTCTGCTTATTTTATCCAGCAAAGCAAATAAATAGTCCTGAATAAAACCCTCAGAGAATTTCTTATTTGTTTCTATTACATCCATTCTCCTTTAGCTGACAAATCTATTCTCTGGGACTCTCAGCAAAGCCATAGTCCTATGTTTTTAACTACTGTCTAAACATAATACCACTGTCTTGCTACCTCCTCCAAACCCAAATGAGACTAATTTAAAGTCTGTTTTTTTTTCTCCTGGGTTTTTTTGGGGGGTGGGAGGAGTTGGGGGAAGTACATCTCTGTCTGTAGCTCAAGTTGGCCTGAAACTCATGATCTTCCTGTCTCAGCTTCCTGATTGCTGGATTGCAGGAACGTGCCACCAGCTCTGAAGTTTCTTCTAATTTGTGCTCTTTCTCTCTCCATATGCATCCTGCACATGTTGTTTGTTTTTCACTTTCTGCTTTAAATTATGACAATGGCATGCTTGAGTTATGGGAAGGAAGCAGGACGTGACTCTTTTGAATTCTTACATTGCCCTTGTAAAGGGACGTGTTATCTCCCTTGCTTCCATATGTCATTTATCTTCAGTTATCTCTAGGACAAAAAGCTGGAGCCTTCCCTATGGCTACATGGGAGGTGCAGTTCCTGCTGTGGGATCATTGTTTTAGAGGTGGTTGTACAGACCAAAGTGGAAATTTTCAACACGCAGAATCTCTTGGAGAAGAGATGCCGAAAATAATTTGCCTTTATTCAACCCTAATGGCTAACACAAAAGATATATACCATTGCCCACTAAAGACTAAAACTAAAAATAAACAAACTGGCCAGGTATTGGTGACTCATACCTGTAATGCTAACCACTCAGGAGGCTGAGAACTGAGGATCACAGTTCAAAGCCAGCCTGGGCAGGAAAGTCTGTGAGACTCTTGTCTCTAATTAACCACCCAAAAAAACCCAAATGGGACTGTGGCTCAAGTAATACAGGGTTAGTTTTGAGCAAAAAACCTCAGGGGCAATGTTGAGGCCTTGAGTTCAAACCCCAGGATCCACACAAAAACAAACCAACAAAACAAATACAGAGGAATGTAAGAGGATAATCAAATGGGAAAAACACTCAATAAAATAAGCAACCAGAGTGGAAATGTACAGCACTGGCTGTATACTGCTCAGCCTCAGAGTACATTATTTTCATGGACTGTGGTATAAATAGTGCCACAATAAAAAGCAGGACATGTGCAACTATCTAGTGGTGTCGCTTCAAACTATTTTTGAAACTGTGCTAAATAAGTGGTGATGTACTGTGCCCGTACCATGTGAGCACACAGAAACACTCCCTGGCCTGGCATAGTTGGTAGTTTCATGGAGTAACTGACACGTGGCTGAGGTTTAGTCATTGGTCTAAGTTATCCAGGCTGAAAGTAAAGTTGTTCAGATAAAGGAAATTGCATGTTAAAAAGCCAAGAACGAAGAGTACTGAGGCTGAGCTAACCTAGAAATGACTATGAGAGCCATCTTGGCAGCTCAGTTCTGCTGGCTACTAGAGGAATTCAATTTTCCTAACTTTTCAAAGTCAGGTGAACTGTACCCAAACTTGATGGATCTTAAGCACTTTCCTAACTAGGCCTCAGCAACATTTCCCTCAGATAGTGGATTGGATTCAAAGCTTTGGCTTCTCAGAGAAGATCCCCTGTCTTTGGACAGATGGCTCCAAATGGCGAGCTCTGGTTCTTGCCACCTGATCAACATGATCAAATGTCGAGCACTTAGATTCAGACAAACTCAGTCAATTGGATTGTGGCACTCTTCTGTGTGAAAGCTTTTAATATAATACTTTGGGGATTAAAAGACAAGAGAAGACAGAAGTGACTTTTGAAATAAAATTGCAGCTTCTTCTTATAGTTCACAGGGTACACTAATCTTCCAGAAGATACAAGCTCTATGTTGCTACTTATCACAGTGGATTGGACAGAGCAGCATTATGGAAGGATTGAATGAATGACTTAGTGAATAACAGATAATGGATGAATAGTTGGTTAATCACATCCTGCCTCCTTCTATCTATTCCAAGAAGGGGTGACTAGTATCCACATAGGACAAGTCCCCATCATGTTTCTCAGGTCTCAGTAAGTTCTTGAGTCCTGGCATATTGAAGTAGGAGCATTTCAGGAACATCCAGCCTAGAGGTATCACTTCTAAATCCCTGCAACTTGACACATAGCAAATTGTGGTGTATTATCTTAAAGAGAAAGTCACACAAGTGTGAAAAGATATTATGTACATATACATTTGTTACACCATTGTTTACCTTAAGGAAAAAAGTGGAATGACCTACGTGACCAATAATTGAGGGCTGAACATATAAATTACAAACTGCAACACACCGTGGAACATAAAAGAACCTTAAGATAAAGGACAGAGATCCCATCTGAGATACTGCCACTTTAAGAAACATCATTATTTATGACAGTAAGAAAGAGAATGAAATGCTACCAATGAAATGATACAAGTTTCTCCATGACCTAGAACTTTTAATGTTCAATTTATTGGCTCTTCACTATTATTATTAAGTAGTTGTACCAAGAGATTTCAATTTCATGTATCAGGTTATGAGTACAATACATTTTGACCAATATCATCCCTTCTGATATACCACCCATTTCCCCCTCTAATACCTACATTCAAGTTACATAGTTCAATTTTCACATAATGTACTCTGAATATAATGACTGTTTTTGCTCATCCTTTCCTACAACTCAATGAAAATGAAAACACCTCACAAAGAAACTTGTGGGACATAGCAAAAGCAGTCCTGAGGGGCAAATTTATTGCCCTCAGTGCCCACATCAAGAGAATGTGTCTCCTCTTCTCATTGCCCTCCCTCCTAAAAATAGGTTTCTATTTCCTGATACTCATTTTGTAAAACAGTCCATTAGTTATTAACTCTTTTTAAATTAGGCAGATTTAAACTATATGTCACTCTTGTGTATACATGTGAGAAAAACATAAGCCTAATAAATTGGTTAATATGTCCTTGAAACTTTTTAACTTTTAGATTCCAATTCCTCTGAATCATATCATGATAGCCAATTCCCATATGCTTATTAGTGTATATTAGTTGCACAAAATAATGGCTTTCATTGTGATAGTTTCAAATCTGTACTTTGGTCATATGTATCTCCCATTTCCCTCTTATCTTTTTCCCTTCTCTCTGGTTCCCTTTTTCTTTCCTAGTTGTTTCCTCAGTTTAATTTCATGTAATTTTCCCCCTAGATGCTGTATATGAGTAATTCAGAATCTAGTTTAATGTGATGAAATCCTGTTACTTTCATGTTCCTACAAATGAAATAATTTTCTTCTTTACTGCTAAATAGTACTCCATTGCATGCATACATATTATATAGTGGCTGTACTAAGTTACCTTACATTCCTACAAACAATGGATAAGGTTCGTTTCTCCACATCCTCACCAGCATTTGTTCTTTGTTTTCTTGATGAGTTTGATTCTGGCTGGGATGAGATAGAAAGCCCAATGTCTTTTTGATTTGTGTTTCTCTGATGGGTAAAGATACTGAACATTTTTAAATGGATTCACTGGTTGCTTGTACTTCTTTTGAAAATTGCTTGTTCAGTCCATTTGCTCGTTTATTGATTGACTTATTTGATCTTCTGATGTTTAATTTTTTGAGTCTTTATATAGTCCAAATATTGATCTCCTGTCAGATATATAGCTGGTGAGAATTTTCTCCCAATCTAGTAGTTGTTTCCTTAATTGAACTGAAGCTTTTCTTTAATTTCTGTGTGTGTATGTGTATGTGTGCTCACACACGTCAGCAGGGGTGTAACTTAGGGCCTGGGCACTGTCCTCTTTAACTTTTTTTTTTTGTCAGTCGTGGGGCCTGGATTCTGGGCCTGGGTGCTGTCCCTCAGCTCTTCAGCTCAAGGCTAACATTCTACTACTTGAGCCACAGCACCACTTCCGGCTTTGTCTGCTTATGTCTGCCTCATGTATGCAAGGCAAGCACTCTACCATTGAGCCACCTTCCCAGCCCTCTCAACATTTTCATTCAAGCCTGATGCTCCACCACTTGAGCCACATTTCCACTTTTGGCTTTTGGTGAATTTCAGGTAAGAGTCTCATGGACTTTCCTGCCTAGGCTGACTTCAAACTGTGATCCTTAGATCTCAGCCTCCTGAATAGTTAGAATGAAAGATGTGAGCCACTGGTGGCCAGCTTGAACTGAAGCTTTTTAATGTTATGTGGTCCCTTTAATGCCCATTATACATTAGTGTCTTCCATGCCACCATGGGTGTTTGGAGGCTGACTTCCTAAAAGTGCAAACCACTGGCTATTGGCTGACTTTGCAGTTATGTAGAATAGGCCAACACTGGGCTCCTGCTTGGAGAATGTTAATACACAATGTCAGATTCACCTCTAACAAACTTCTGTGCATACTTTTTGCTCAGTAATTTTATCCCTCGGCATTGAATGAGAACTACCTCTTGCTTCTGGATTTTCTCCTGTGACATTAATAGTCCTTCTGGGCATTTTGATGCTTTTGCCAAGGTGTCTTTTTTGACCATTACCTGGGGAGACATTGCTCCAATAAGTATATCGGTTCTGGGTGCAAAATGTTCCTTAAAAATCCAAACATTTAGCCAGGTGCTGGTGGCTCACACCTGTAATCCTAGCTACTCAGGAGGCTGAGGATCTCTGTTCAAAGCCATCCAGGCAGAAAAGTCCCCGTGAGACTCTTATCTCCAATTAATCACAGAAAAACTGCAAGTGGTGCTCTGGCTCAAATGGTAGATAGCTAGCCTTGAGCACAGAGGCTCAGGGACAGTGCCCAGGCCCCACCACTGACAAAAATAAATCCATTAAATCAATTAAACGTGTCTATAAATCCAGGTCATATTAAGAAGTGATTTACCAAAACAACAAACAAGTTTCAGAGTAGTGTAGATAGTAGATACATATGAAAGTGTGTGTTCATATTCATATTAGTATGAAATTCACCATGTCTGGCTTGGTGGTACATGCCTGTAATTCCAACTAGTAAAGAAGTAGAAGCAGAAAGACTGTGAGTTTGAGGATAGTCATATGAAACAAAAATAGCAAGGCCTTTTTCCTAAAAGAAAATAAAAATAGGTTGGAGGCCTTTCTCAAGTAGTAGAGCACTTACCTTGCATGTTCAGGGCACTGTGTTTAATTCACAGTACTACAAAAAAAGTATGGAGGTTCATTCAACAATATTGTAAAGTGAGACTTGAAATAAAAATCTATTTTTTTCTTTGTGCTTTTCAGTATATTTAGCACATTTCCTTTAAAGAAGGGAGATACTTATGGAAACCTCTATAGCTCTATGTCTACATATGTCTATATAACATGGAAAAATTCAAAGAGGTGTTTAAGGCCTCTAAAGTTATACCTACACTTTTCAATTCCTCATCACGCTAAGAATAAAATCTGAATTTCTCTCCAGGGCTGTTCACTCAGTCTTCTCTGTCTCTTGTGAGCCTAACAGATGTTAGCTTAATAAACAAGGCCATCCCACCTCTGGCCAGGCTTTTCCTCCATTTTCATCCCATAACCCTGTTTTGCTTCCTTCAGGTACTAAATGCATTTGTAGCCTTGTTTGTGGTCCATCTCTCCATGGGAGTACATGTCTGGCTGTCATGGTAACCACTGAATGCTCAGTATGTGTTGCTTAGTTTGTCTCCTTGGGATAAAAAAGAAAAGAGATTTCCTGGGAAGTACACCTGTGAAGAACAAAAGAGGGGGCTGGGAGGAGCTACAATGCAGGTCGGAAACCTATGAAGGGAGAAGGGGAAGAGAGGAAAATCAGTTGGGAAGGATCTCAGACAGCAGCACAGTTCTTAAAAAGTTTGGATAGTCTTATGGGGGAGCCACTTGTCCCAGCTGAGAACTTTTCTCCCTACATCTTGGCTCCACCACCTATACTGTACTCAGTCATTGGCTGGAGCTGGGAAGCCCTGGGTATAGTGGATCTGGTGCCCACATGGCAGTGGATCCCAAAAAGCATGACTGGGATTACCTGCAGTAATGGAAAGTAGCTCCTACATATATTTTGTATTATTTCCATAAATACTAATTTTAGACTAATCTTACTAGTACATTGATCTTATTTTGGCAGTTTCTCAACATGCTATCTTTTACTTTCTCTTCTTGTACTATGTATAATATTATATGTAATATTATAACATATATAAGTATACAGTTGGATGCTGGTAGCTCTTGCCTGTGATTCTTGCTATGCAGGAGGTTAAGATTTGAGCATCATGGTTTGAAGCCAGCCCAGGCAGATCCATGAGACTCTTGTCTCCAATTATTCACCAAAAGCTGGAAGTGGAACTGAGGATCAAGTTGTACAGTGCTAGTTTTGAGTAAAACAATCTTAGGAACAGTATGCCCAAGCCTTGAGTTCAAGCCCCATGACTGGCACAGAGAGAGAGAGAGACACACAGACAGACAGACAGACAGACACACAAAGAGACACAGAGAGAATATAAATACTCAAGAATATAATACAAGAAGCTCATACATATTATGTATATGTTAAATATTAAATATACATATATAGTATATATTCTATCTTACACATTTTAGAATATGATAGAATATAAATAAATTCATTGTGTTGTTATCAAATACTGAGCCATGGCAATACTAAGCCATGATTTAGCCCCAGCCTTCTCCCACTCACCATTCTCTCCATCATCGTTCTTTGATTTCTTCTTGAATCTCTGTCAGAATACACATCCTAGTTTATCAGAAAGATTTTCCTGGGGGCCTGGCCTGCCCCGAAGCAGAGCATTTTGATTCAACCATGCCAATTTAGCCAGGACAACAGCAAAATCACTATTAATTACCATGTATCCAAACTCAGCTAAATCCTCTCTCTAATTCCATCCTTCACAATCCTCCACTGTTGAATGGTGAGAACTTTCATTTTCTGTTTTATTCCATTTTAAATTGCTTCTAACGTTATGAGTATAAATATTTTATCATCAAAGGGCAAAGGGGAAAGATATATTAAAGTTCATATCTGTTCATCGCTAAGAGATTCTAATGTTTCCCCACTAGCCACTATTACAATGGAATTTCAGAATACAAACTAAGATGAATGTATGCTACAGAGATGACCAAAGAATAGTTAGAATTTATTTTACTGTAGAGATGAGAAAATAATATTATGGACAAAACTCTCCCCGACTCTAATATTATATATAGCACTATATCGATATTGAATCAGTCAGAACACCAAATCAGAAAAAATAGCAAATATTTTTGTTCTTATCAAAAACAAAATGGTTTTCATCACTAAACAGCAAAACCTATTTATTACAAGAAAGTAAATCAGTTTGGCCACTGCGATGTTTAGGAAGAATTAAGAGCAACTGATATGGAGACTATTCAAGATTCATGTGAAATTAGAAGAATGAGCAGACATCTTATTTAGAATGATTGATGGCCCCTGCAGAGATGAGCAAGTGTGAAAAACATATGCCGTCTGGTTTTATATGTTTGGGCTGCCAGATGGTGCCTCACCCCACCCACCCCTGAGCCCACCCTCCTTCTCACCCTGTCATCCCCTGCCTTGTCCCAATCCCTTACATTCCCCATATGCATCTCTAGTAAGGGTGGGAGTGGGGGCAGTGATGTATGAAGCCCAAGTATCTTTTGCATGTTACTGGATAAAACTAAAAGCTTCAATTAGAATGATTTATTTTCAAGGATATATGGTGACAGCATCTAGATGGAATATTATATATCTATCTACCTATACATCTTCTATGAATATTATATACTTATATGTCTTCTACTAGAAACTTACCTTGCTTACTTTATTGTCAAGACATTTACTGGAACAGTGGTTCTATAATAAGGGTTTGTTGTATAAATGAATAAGTTAAAAGTGAGTACATGATCCCATAGCAACTCAACCCAAAAAAGGGGAAGGAAATAAATTTGGCACAGTCTGTTTTCTATGAATCAATCTTTTCCCCAGTGATCATGAGTCATCTATGTCATAGGTGGTTGAAGAATTTGCTGGATAGTCAGATAAACCTTCTAACTTCATTATTTCTGAACAATACTCTTTCCCCTCTTGTCCTCCCCAGGGCTCTTTTTTTTTTCTAAAAGAAAGTCACCTAGTGGAACTGTGATTATGTTTGTAATCACTTTTCATTATCCAGATTCTAATTCATCTGGTTTTATAGGCCAGGTTCTCTCTGCAGGCGATCTACATTTACTTGGCATAAAATTATCTATCTATCTATCTATCTCTATAAATACATGTACTTACTTTAATAGTAAGTCAAGAAAGTAGGCAATAAAGCTAGTCTAGAACAGCAAGTATAGAACACTTGCTTAGCATGTGCAAGGCCTGAGATCCATTCCCAGCCCTGAAAAAAGAAAGTGGGTGAGATGAGAAAAAAAATCTCCCCTAAGCCTAATATCGTGTCTAATACAATCACTACTAAAATATTGGTAAATTTCCTCCTAATCCTTTTTTTTTCTTGGTTGTATTCTATGTGCATACACCTTTATTTCCTGAATTTTTCTTTTTAGCCAGTCAGAAAAATCAAAGCCCCACCATTTATTTGGCAGAAAGAATTTAATATAGTAATTAATTAAGCAGGTATTGTGGATATTTCAGGAAAACCTGAAATAAAACATTCACAATAGCTTTCAGAGGTAGCTTCCATCTCTTAGGCCTGGAGGATCAAAAGGAAGAAATGGACATCTTCAGAATTTTGGTGGGGAGGGGCTGGCTGGGCTGGGACCCAGATCTCTGCGGAGAACTCCCTAGCTGATATTTTCTGAGGGGAGAAATGATGAGAATAGTTCTGGAACCAACTACTGGTAAAACCAACTACATTATCCAGGGTGAGTGGAAAAACTGACTAGCCAGAAAGCAGACAGCAAGGGGCATGTTCATCTCCTTCTTTCTACTTCTTCCACCAACTCCTATGCGTGGAAACTAACAAGGAGCCAGCCCCAAAGAAATTTGGTTAGCTGAGTTCAAGTTCAGCGCCACAGGTGATATGGATCCCAAGATGGAAGAGGGCAACTCACCCCAATCAACTTTTATCTTAAGCTCTGTTTTGTAAGTCACCATGCAGTCTGACTGTATCATATTTCCTATAGTGGTTGAACTTCTTTTGCTTAACTCATTCTTGGTAGATGTTCCAGTTTATGCTCAAGAGGTTGCTTTTGGGAAATAAAAATGTCATGGAAGCCAATGTACCTTTGTTTTTCTATTCCCTTAGGATAAATTTTCAAAAGATCAATCTCTGTGTGGAAAGGCATGAAATTGTTATGAGACTTACTTTGGATTGCCAAATTACTTTTCAAACCAGTTGTTTACTAGCTCCATCAGCATGTGAGAATACGGCTAAAAGAGAGAAAAGAGCTAGAACTAGAATAGCATAGAGCTAGAGCTAGAAGGCTAAGGTCTACTACATCTACCAACATTGGTATGCCCTTGGAAGTCCTGAGTATTGCTTTTCATACTAAAAGCTTCCTGTTGTGCTTTTATAAATAGACACCCTTTCTTTGTATATCCCTCCAAGCAATTTAGACCTACAGCAACATTTGTGCTGACTTTCTAGACTAGTGATTTGAATGGCAACATTTTGGTCTGGTTCAAAAGCCATCCCTTCTATTTAGACAAATAGGTGGAAGAAACCTTTTCCTTTCTCTTTTCATCTTCAAGTGTTCCTTCAGTTCATGTACCCCAAAGGTTCAGCTCTTAATAAAAGCGGAACTGATTCAAAGGATTCCTACTAAAATCTTTGACTAATGGCCCCAAATTTCTAAATCCATATGAGTAAATGGGTAGATTGAAAACTATCAGTTAATAAGTTTGAAGATAAGAAATAAAGCATGCATTACATATTTCATGAAAAAAATGTTTACAAAAGACCATATTAAAAGCATACTTGTTTTCTGAATCGTTTGAGGCAGCATAGGTGACTCATTGCATTGGAGTTCATATTCTTATCTTTTTATCTTCAAATACTAAAACATCTGACTTTGCTGTATTTGTTTTATTTTCTCTGTTGCAGTAATAGGGATTGAACCTAGGGCATTGCATGTTAGACAAATTCTCTGCCACTTGAATCACACTACCAGTATTTTTGTTTTATTTCTACTTTTTAAATTTGTTGTGAGATTGGGTCTCACTAACTTTGCTCAGTTGGGCCTCAAACTTGCAATCCTCCTGCTCATCTTTCATTCTAAATAGCTGAGATTATATAGTATATTGCCATTCCTGGATTATACTGGATTTTAAAAAATGATACTATTAATCTGGAAAACAAGTTTATAATGGATTTATTTGTTTATTGTGATGCTGGGGACAGAAATTAGGTCTTGTACAAGCAAGGCAAACATTCTACCACTGAGCTACAACTGTAGTCCATCTTGAATGTCTCTGGATACTAACCTTCTTCAATAATGTGCTACATTGATTGTCCAGGAAAGGGTAGAATCTATCATACTGTAAAACAGGTATGCTCTGTGTGAATGTGTGTCAATTGTTTTATTATAGGAAAACATTTATAACAGTGTTTTCTTTACAGGGATTATTTCTATAGTTTGTTACTAAAATATCAGTTGGTTTTATACTTATAAATGTTTTGCATGCATAAATTCACAAACCAGAAAAGAAAAGAAAATTCTTTGGACTATATGATTTGAATCAGAAGCTATTGTACATAAATACAGACACACATTTTATAACTCCATTGATAATAGCCATCTCTATCTGCAAGTGGATTTATATTCACAAAATCTTCATTGGAGAGCTAGATTCTGTTTAATAGATGACTATTTCCACTTCCCTTAATTAACTTTAATAAGACAGATTTCACATAGCAGTTTGTTCTATTAAATTTATGGCATCTACTATTGACTCCCAAATTTATGACCTCTAATTTCAGAGCACCTCATATTTATCAAGCCCATGAAAATGTTCACATGCATTTCATGTTTGTTTTGTCCTTTGGCCCTGCCAGTTTCATAGATATGTGCTTTTCTTGTTTTCTCAAAGAGAAGAGGGGGAAGGAAGAAGAAGGAAGAGGAAAAACAGGAACTTTTGTCTGTAATTTCCATGTGGCCCACAGACCTTCATCAGTGTGAGGAGAGTGTCTGGGTGCAACCAGCACCATTTTATGTTCATGCTCAATTGACAAGTTATTCAGCAGTGAGGCAGAGAGAGGAGAGGAGTCTGTGGCCAGCATCAGGTTTCAGGACTGGTGACCTTCCTCCTTAAAGACAAACAAATCACAGGAGCCACACATTTGGAGCCAATTTTGAGGGACAATCACAATGCTGCAAATATGTAGTTGGAGATAAAAGTAGCATAGTAAGAGAAAACAGAGTAAGTTTACAGGCAAGTACCTGGAAAGTTTAAGAAAATGCACAAATACTACAAGCAGGGTACTTGAGAGAAGTACTTGAGGGTACAGAAAAATGTAAGAGAAAATTGAACAGTATGTATACCCCCTGACAAAAGGGATGCATGTTGGTGACATACTTGGCTGTCACAAACAAAGTGGAAAAATAAAATCTAAGAATGCATTTGGGGATGGGAATGAAGATACTCAGGGCATGCAAACATTCTAAACTGCTTAAGGAAAGAATGTGGCTGATTGGACAGTCAACACAACGAAAGTGTAAGTGTATGCTGTTCTTCTTACTGGCAGTAATACCTGAACCGAGAGGGGGGGGGAAGCAGGAGGAGGAGGAGGAAAAGGAAAATAAAGGATAGCTAGGTTAAGGTGGAAAGACAGAGGTGGGCATCATATGTAACACTTCAATTCAAGCATTTAGCTGTGTGGATCACCGGGATTCCAGGCCACAGGGCAACTTGATAAGGTTGATCAAATACGTGTGGTACGTTTGCAGGTTCTGAAAATAGGTTTGGCTGGAAGCCCGGGTAGCTGGCCTGGTCTTCCTCCCAGATCTCTCCAGAGCGGGGTAAGGGAGAGCCTATTGACCTTCCTCAGGTCATAATCCAAACTGAAGCATTTTGGGCATTAAATACAATTTCACTCACTTTGTCCCCTGGCCTCTCTCTCCTGCTACTTTTGTCCTTTTCATTTGAATCTCAATTTATTTTTTTGGTTGCAGTTGAGTATAATGCATGTTAAAAAAGTAAATTCTGAGAATAATAATATCTTGACTAACATTTATTGGGTATGTTGAGGTCATCAGGCCCTGTAATCTTTTTTTCAGCACTAGGCATTGAACTCAGGTCATCACACTTGCTAGACAATTGGCCAAGCACTAGAGCCACAAGCCCTGCCACTTTGTACTTTTAGTTTATTATTTTTTTTTCAAATGGGGTTTGTTCTAAATCTGCCAGGGCTGGCCTTGGACCTCAATTCTACCTTCACCTCTTTATTAGCTTGGATGATAGGCAAGTGCCACTATGTTTGGCTGGAATTCTTATTAGAACCTTAGTGAGGTGGTTACACGTGTAGGCTTTGGTGTCAAAGAGACTTGGACTTCATTCCCAGATTTGCTCATTGTGATTTTGTCAAACGACCTTGGGCAAGTTACTTAATCTTCTTCATATACAAAAGAAGGATGATAATGATACCTACCTTTGGGAATTGGTGCAAGAATTAAGTCATGTCTAATAGGTAAAAGTGTGCACTCATACTAAATCTCAATGTAGCTATTGCTGTTAAGTCTCTACAGGAGGAAAGGATAAGGATGCAGTGAAGATGGTAACTTGACATAAGGTCATGCTAACTTCAACTTTGTGCAGTGGAGCCCTTGTGATGGTAGCACACCAGGCAACTAGCCATTCAGTCCTCACCAAGGCCATTAAAAAATATTTTATTGTGAAAATACTGTACAGAGAGGTTACAATTACGTGGGCAAGGCAATGAGTACATTTCTTATCAAGCATTGTTGCCTCCTCCTTTGTTTCCCTTTCCCATCCCTTCCCATCTCCCACCCCACCCCTCAGCCTAACCTTACTTTCTAGGAATTTTTCCCTAGAGGCATCATCAAGTGAAATATTGAGACTCAGAAAAGGGAAGAAGCTGGGCGTCGGTGGCTCACGCCTGTCATCCTAGCTACTCAGGAGGCTGAGATCTGAGGATCGCCATTCAAAGCCAGCCCAGGCAAGAAAGTCCTTGAGATTCCCATCTCCAATAAACCACCAGAAAACCAGAAGTGTCGCTGTTGCTCAAGTGGTAGAGCACTAGCCTTGAACTGAAGGGCTGAGGGACAGCACCCAAGCCCAGAGTTCAAGCCCCATGACCAATTAAAAAAAGAAAAAGAAAAGAAAAGGGAAGATATTGGTGTTCACCCTCATGACTGCTCACTTGTATTCCAAATTTCAAAAGATCTATGTGAAATTTTTGAAGAACTCCCTGATAAGTCACATAATTCAAAGGTAGAAAAAAATAGACCTCAGGAGGACTTAGAAAAGTAATTTGCAAATATCTTTAAGCTAGAAAGGCATTCCCATACCTCATAGGCAATACCTCCACATCCTGAAATATTTTTCTCAGTCCATCTTGCAGACTTCTTCCCTTCCCCACCTGTTCCTGATTGCCTGAGGCCATGGCCCTGGCCCTGTTTCCTGTCCCTCTGATCTGCAGGCCAGTACTGTTTCCATCAAGCTGACCTCTGGCTTCCCTCTTCAGCTCACTTTTCATTGCCCCTTGCCCACATGGCTTTGTGGTTGTTCTGAATGGGAGCCGAAGAGGGATGGGGGGGGGGCAGACCACTTCCTGGTCCCAGATCTCCTGTCAGAAGGTCCTTCAAGTTTCTCCTGCCTTCAGGAATGTACCACAGCTCCACAGTGCCTTTTATTCTATAAGAAATGAATTTGAGCCACTTTCTTTGTCAGTTGAGGGGTTTGAACTCAAGGCCTGGGCACTGTCCCTGAGCTCTTTGCTCAAGGATATCACTTCACCACTTGGAGCCACAGGTCTACTTTCAGTTTTCTGGTGGTTAGTTGGAGAAAAGAGTCTCATGGACTTTCTTACCTGGGGTGGCTTCAAACTACAACCCTCAGATCTCAGCCTCTTGAGTAGCTAAGATTACAGATGTGAGCCATTTTAAAATACCAGTAACGTGTCGGGTACTGATGGCTCATGTGTCTGATCCTAACTGCTATCTAAGGATGGCAGTTTGAAGCCAGACCAGGCAGGAAAGTCCCCGAGACTCTTATCTCCAGTTAGGTACCAAAAAGACAGTAGAGGAGCTGTGATTTAAGTGGTAGAATAGTAGCTTTGAGCAAAAAATATCAGGGACAGTGCTCAGGTCCTGAGTTCAAGCTACAGAACCAACACACACACACACACACACACACACACACACACACACACACACACTAAACTGTCTCATATTAACATTTAAGAATTAGTCATCCATAAAAACATTGAAAATGGGTTGTGTACTCAAAAGGCCATGCACACCTGAGACTTGGCCTTCTCTAGGTATACACCTGGTAAAAATCAAACCTCACTTATGCATAATTAATAATGGTAATAAATAGAGCTTTTCATGTACAGGGATCAATCAGAGAGAAAATCATCATTATTGGCTGATTAGAAAAAAGCAAAATATGATTTCACTGACTTCATATCAGTGTCACAGTGTTCTAGCCTTGCCTTGTAACGACTCTCCAGGTACTCAGTCCATAAACCAGAAGGCACAACATTCTCCTCTTCTACAGATGAGGAAAACAAAAAGTGTTCATTTTACAGACAAAGTGAGGTACAGACATTAAATACTTGCCCACTATCACTGCTTTTAAATGAGAGAGAACCTCTGGAATCCAACTCTAAATCCCATGCTTTCAACACCTATGAAAAGAACAATTTCATTGAAACATATTTCCACTGTAATTTTTAAGATATGCTTGAATAGGATTCTTTAAGGTGGGGCTAAACTCATTGGATAAAAGAGCCTGTCTACTCCATGTGACTGACAGCTTCAAATGCTAAAAAAGAATGAAGCATTAGTGAACCAAAAATATAGGGAAGTGAGCTCTTCTCATCAATTTGTCAAAGCTTAGTACCTGCAAGACAAGAAACAGTTACATCAAATGTTCAGTAGTTTCAGGATTCCAACCTTATTCATGTTATTCTAATCTTATACATGTTTAAGTACCCTAGAAAAACTTAGAATTATCTACTCCTGGCTTACAAGAATCCTCAAATCATTGGATTTTTATTTCTTTAACTTCATAAAGCGATTACTCCTAACAACAAAATTCATTTTCTGTCTCCTTCTGTCTTTCCTCTCCTCTCTTCTCCTCTCTCCCTCTTCCTCTCCCGCTCCCTCCCCTCCCTTTTCCTCTCCTTCTTTCTTGCTTTTAGAGTAGCTTTTAATGGTTGCCTTAAATTAGTTTTGTTACTATAGTTGCTACTATAACCCAATCATCTGTATCCAAATGATCTTAGAGACAATTAGATGTTCCCACAGCTTTCAATTTATCCTTTGGATTGTTTTTACCAAGGGAGGGAAGCAGAAATGTATGTCTGACAGATTCCTCCAAAGCATTAATAAGGAAAAAAATCAAGACACGCTGTATTTGCAGAAATGTCTAGTAAAATACAGTTTTACTGTTGCTCAAAATTATATTTTATTTTTTACAATACTTTTTTTGTACTTTCTCTATATTGAGTGTCAACTGCACACATGTGTTCATGGATGTCACCTCCATTCATTAACTATTCAAAGTCATACAGGTTAAGGGGCAGAGATTGTGGCTTAGTGGTAGAGTGCTTGCCTAGCATGCATGAAGCCTTGGGTTTGATTCCTCAGTACCACATAAACAGAAAAAGCTAGAAGTGGTGCTGTGGCTCAAGTGATAGAATTCTAGCCTTGAGTGAAAGATGCTCAGGGACAATTCCCAGACTCGGAGTTAAAGCCCCAGGACTGGCAAGAAAAAGTCACACAGGATAGAAGCACTTGACTAAGGTCAATTGGATGCTGTTCTTATTTTTGGCAGTATGAAGATTTGAACTCAGGGCCTCACACTTGTTAGCAAGAGTTCTATCATTTGAGCTGGGTGCTAGTAGCTCATACCTGTAATCCTAACTACTCAAAAGGCTGAGATCTGAGGAATTGTGGTTCAAAGCCAACCCAAGCAAGAAGGTCTGTGAGACTCTTATCTCCAATTAACTATCCAAAAAACTGAGCTGTGGCTCAAGTGGTAAGAACATGAGCCTTGAGCAAAAGAAACTCAGGGACAGCATGAGGCCTAAAGTTCAAGCCTCAGGACCAGCACACACACACACACACACACACACACACACACACACACACACTAAGTTCTATCATTTGAGACATGCCTTCATCTCTGGTTAATGTCAGTTGAATTATAAATCTATTGAGTCCCCTTCAGAAAAAAACAAAACAAAACCTGGCTGGGTTGGGTGACATGAGTGAATCAGAACTGTGTAAAATACAACCTAGGTGACTATAAAATAAAGCAAACTAAAGAGATATACCACCTGAGAGCTCAGAAGTGACAGAGTAATGTAATACAATGCCATACCCAACCTCATATTCAGGGCACACAATGCTAATCAATCAGGCATTTTTCTGCAGATCCCAGAACTAGCTTTGAACAATAATAATGCCTACAAAAATACTGCACTCATTTGCTGATTTTTTTGAGAGAAGGCTGAGGATTGAACTTAGATGCTTGCATGTGCAAATATTGTGCTCTAATACTGAATTAATATCCACTGTCTAGCCCCTTCTCTGTGTGTGTGTGTGTGTGTGTGTGTGCGCACGTGTGCATGGGTGTGTGTGCTGGTATGTGATGGTCCTAGAACTTGAACTCAGGGCTTGAGATCTGTCCCTGAGCTCTTTTGTTCAAGGATAGCACTCTATCACTTGAACCACACCTCCACTTCCAGCTTTTTGCTTTAATTGGTGATGAATCTCACAGACTTTCCTGCCTGGGCTCTTTTCAAACTGTAATTCTCAGATCTCAGCCTCCTGAGTGGCTAGGGTTACAAGCATGAGTCATCAGCACTCAGCTATACTTTTTGAATAAAATGGATAAGGAGTGGCGTTATAGCTATGAAGCTAGAAACATCCTGGATTATGTGTGTAAATACGTGAAGACCAACTATCATAAATATCAGAAAACAGAAAAATGGAGATTATTTTGTGGGAAGAGGGTTATTTAAAAGTATTTATATTTTCATTTTATACATTAAAATGAGGGTGGATTCACTTGCACACTCTTAGATCTAAATTAGTAACAAGAAATTATAGTTTCCCTCACATTGTGTGCCAAAACATTGGTTGCTTGGGGCATCTCTTGTTTTTCCTTCAATTGTGGGGCTTGAACTCAGGACCTAGGTGCTGTTCCTGAACTCTTTTGCTCACTGTATCACTTTGAGCCACAGTTTCACTTCTGGATTTTGAGTAGTTAATTGGAGATAAGAACCTCACAGGGACTTTTCTGCCTATGCTGGCTTCAAACGGAGATCCTCAGATCTCAGCCTCCTAAGTGCCTAGGATTACAGGCATGAGCCACCAGTGCCAAGTGGTACATCTGAGAACCACTGCTCTGGTGGCTTCAGCTCCAAAGACTGCTCCTGATGATGGTGAAAGAAGATGCTAATTAAACCACTACCACATTGAGAAGGGACTAACTCAATCCAAAGCAAATCACTCCATCCCTCCACATTCCTGAGCAACTACGCATGTTCTTCCTACAGTTAGATGCTTACAGTTCTTGGTCATGGAGTCAATTATGACAAGTAAGAGCCAATATGTTGGGTTTTTCCTTTTCAGACAGCCCTTCTGAAATGTGAGTAACACAGGTGTGGCTGTCCTGCTGGCAGCCTCTTATATTCTAACACTCTGCCAGTCTTGGCGAGTATCAGAGTATTTCTCTACCTTCTCCAAGAGAAAAATCCAGTCCAGGAGGTGTCAGTGAAAAGTGGGATACTTCACTGAGGATGCCATAAGGTTGATGGTACTTTATCTCCAGCACTTAGTGCATACCCTGGCACAAAGAAAGCACTAGGGAGCCGTGTTGGAATGAATGGAAAAATCAACACAAGTCCCCATTGAACAACTCTGTTACCCTTCTCAGAGCTTTTCTTCATTCATGGGCAGCCTCACCTCACTCTCCTGTCCTGTTCATTGCTTCTCCATCAATCTATCCTGATCCCAGGGCCTCATCATCCAGTACTTCTGTCCCCTATGCAGAGCTACTAGCCCTTTCTCCAGGTATTCCCAGTCTACCACTTTTGTACTCATCACTTGACATTGCAAAAGACCCTCTTCAGGATCCTCCCTCTTCCAGGAGCAGCAAAAGGTCATAAATAACAATTTCCCCTCTCACAAACAAAACTTGCCTGTCATTTGCTTTTCTCATTTGTCTGTTCCCAATAAAATGTAAATCCCTTTAAGAAAGAGCAAAGGACATGCCTTTTACTTGCAATCCAACATGGTAGAGTTTCCAAATCTACTCCATTTCTTGCTTTGGTCCATTTTCTATTGCTAAAAACACAATGGTATTGGCTGGTTATATTTGAAAGAAAAGAGTTTTGTTTTGGTTCATGGTTCTAGTCCAAGATGAAGATGTCACCTTTGGTAATCGCTTTCTTGTTGGTGAAATACAAAACTATGGTGAAGCATTGCATGGTGAGATATGGGAAATAACCGATCTTGACATACTGACTTTTATAGAAAACCTATTATTCCTTTTTTTTTTTGTCTATTATGGGTCTTAAACTTTGGCCAATGGGCACTGTCCCTGAGCTCTTCAGCTCAAGGCTAGTGCCCTACCACTTGAGCCACAGTGCCTCTTCTTGTTTTCTGGTGGTTAATTGGAGGTTAAAGTCTCACAGACATTCCTGCCCAGACTGGCTTTGAACCGCAATCCTCAGCCTCCTGAGTAGCTAGGATTATAGGTGTGAACCACTAGCGCTAATCCATTATTTGAACAAATTCATCAATCCATTCACGAAAGCACCTCTTCAATCACCTCTTTAAATCCCACCAGATCCCACTTCTTAATATCTCATAATGAATATTAAATTTCAACATGAGTTTTAGTGAGACAAGCCATATTGAAATGATAGTCTAACTGTTAATATAATACTCTGCCTGGTGAGGGTTCTTCAGACATTCTGTGACTCAGAATCTAACAACAAAACCTTAGAATTATTGAAACTTTGTCTAAATATGGAAGAGCTGGAAATTAGAGCCAGTTAATTTCTTCCATTTTTCCCCCATTAAACAAAGTCTTTTAGAAGAAGTAGAATTTCATGGACTTTGAAATTTCCTTAAGATAATATTCTAGCACGTATAAACAGATTAATTTAGGTAGACTTTACAAAAATTCTGTTTTTTAGTAACATGCAATGAGAAGAATTCCTATGTTTCTAGCTCTTTTTTCCCTCATTTCTAAACTTCCTCCATTTCTAACCCCTTCTGGGCTACAAACACAAACACAAACATACACACACATGCACACAGAGAAACATAGTAGAAATTCTTTAAAAGTTGTCTGAGTATTCAACAGTCAAAATTACATGATTTATTGTTGCATATCTATTTTTTGTAACAAATTTCTACCTTAAAAGCCAGTTCCAATAGCTCAGCTCCTTCTCAAATGCACTTTCTATGGTAATATTGCAAATCTCCATTCTCTTCCTTGGAACTTCATTTTTATTTGATTTTATTGGCGCTGTTCTATTGGAATGTGTATTGCTTGGGCCCCCATGGAGAACTGAGCAGGTGTGAGTAAAGCAAAACATCTTTTGTTAATAGAAGTATACCCTGGGAGTTCATAAAAACACTGTAATTTCAATTGCTTTTATGAAAATTTTGTAAATTCCCATGTTATGAATTTTGAGCAGAACTTGGGAGACCAACAGTCCTTAATACAAGCCAAAGATATGGTGACTGCTATGACTGAAATAAATGTTCTGCTTTCTTTCTTCCAAAAAATCAAATTCAGGTATATAATTAGAATAGTTAAACTGTAGAAAATCGTATTTATGTGGTGTTTGGCTCTTTTAATTAAAATAGACTCTTATTGTGATCAATCTATAGAAGATGACATGAGTTCCCTCCCCCCCTTCATTTGGGTCCAAAATGGCTTCATAACATCATTGCCTATTCCCAGCCTAAGTTCTTGTACATATTTTCACTATAAAACCAAGGCAATGAGAACAGTTCCCCCAAACCTCTCAGCGTAAGAGGATGATGTATTAATTTTCTGTCTCTGCCTTGGCTCCTTGAATCAGCTGCCACAGAAAACTGGTGGTGAGGCCAAGCTCAACCTTTTTTCCTGGTATGGGGCCAGAGATGTATGATGTTGCACTATCCTCAAATTGGAAGGAAAGACGTAAGCTTGGTATATTACAAAATTGCATGTGTCATTAGAAAAAGATGTCAGAACGCTTTATTTAAAACTTTGTTTTCTCAGGTTGTATTGCTCAAGTGTATCTTGGCATAGACAACTTTGAATTCAAAAATTCCAAGACGTACAAAGAGTTTCACATAGCTGAGGCTATTATATTTGGTTGTATGCCACTAACACCTTTCCCTCTTCTTGCTTACTAAGAAGTGAAGTGATGACTGAATTTCTGCTAAAAATTTTGTTCACTTCTCCTTGAAAGCCACCGGGCTTATTTCTGACAGATTCTTCTGTCTGCTCCAAAGTGAAGAATGTAGAGTTGCCAACAGAGTTAGACCTATAGATTACTTAGATAAGGCCTTTAGATTCAAATTTGTTATCACTCTTGGACTACTTTTGGGAGAATGATTTTGCAGAGTTCTCTGATAAACTCACCAAATTCTTCATAGTTGGCCAGAAAAAAAAAATAGGTCCTTACAGGCCTGTCTTTCTCCTGTGGAATAATCAAGGATCTTTCAATAGGAGCTTAATATCTGTTCCCTTTCTGTAGGAAGTTTTTCAGGCTGAAGGTAAACTCTTATAAAGATATACTTTGTTAGAATTGACAACCAGCCTTCTTCATATCCACATGGGTGTGCTGAAATAAAGTTCACTTCTACAGAAGACACTGATCTCAACTAGTTTGAGAAATAATAGGACTTTTGTCCCCTCTCCCCACACGTATCTCCCCAACTTCTCCATAAGACTTTCTGAGGAATTTATATTCAAGTCTTAAAAAGTTTGAACCGACTTAAACCCATGTTCTGTCCAGTTCATGGATGTGTCTAGCAATGTAGTCCTGATGGGAGGAATGAAGTCTGGTCTCCCAGGAAATTTCTAGCCCTTGCCAGTTACCTCAGCTTACAGAAACGGAACCGGCTTGGCCCAAGTGTCGTCATTCCTGTCCCCAGAGACCTTGTCTTATGTCTACAGTTACATGACTTCAGCCTTTCAAAGTTTCCACAAGCAATGTTGGAATTTAATTTGGGTCTCCTTGGCCAGGGTGTGTAAGGATGTTTGCTCAAAACAAATGACAGTCATAAAAAGTGATATTCGGCACTCAATGGCTGCATGAAATCAACAGAGTAAATGACGCAGCATTCTTCCTGCGCGTATCAATAACTGCTCACGATGGCCACCCACCTACGCCCCCATTCCAGGCAGGTCGCCCCCATTCCAGGCAGATCATGGGAGGGGAATAGCAGGGACATTATAAATTCTACTCTGAGTGTGTTGAGTCTTTCTGGAAGGGAATTGGGAGACTAGAGCTTTGCAATGAACACCCACATGGAAGAGGAAAGGCAGGATTGGTAAGTAGCTCCACCTGCTACCCAGTGATAGAAGCAGTTATAACATCTCATTTCTCCATCAGCTTATCAGCAGGAAACAGCATCACAAAGTGTCCAGATCTAGACCAGGAGAAGCTGATAGTTTGGGGATTTTTTTTGTGTGTGTGCGTGTGTGACAGTTGTGAGGCTTGAACTCAGGGCTTAGACACTGTCCCTGAGCTTCTTTGTGCTCAAAGAAGCTATTTGTACCACGTCTCACTTTTTCTGAGTAGTTTATTGGAGATAAGAGTTGCACTGGCCAGGTACTGGTGGTTCATGCCTGTAATCCTAGTTACTCAAGAAGCTGAGATCTGAGGATCATGGTTCAAAGCCAGTCTGGGCAAGAAAGTTTGTGAGACTCTTATCTCTAATTAACCACCAGAAAACCATGAATGGCACTGTGGCTCAAGAGGTAGAGCGCTCACCTTGAGCTGAAGAGTTGAGGGACAGTGCCCAAGCCCAGAGTTAAAGCCCCACGACCACTAACAACAACAAAAAAGAGTCTCATGGACTTTCCCACCCAGGCTGGCCTCAAGCTGTAATCCTCAGATCTCAGCTTCCGGAGTAGTGAGAATTACAGGTGTGAGCCACCAGCACCAAGGGAATTGAGGTTTTTGTAGCTCTGTCCTTGCTGGTTCTTGTCTCTCTCTCCTGTGGACAGGGAAGTTAAATTCCTTTAAAGTAACATAAATGCAATTGTTTAGGTAAACTGGTTTGCTTTTATGCCTAGTTACACACACTCAAAAGTGATTATATATGCTAAATACACTGGTTTTAGAATAGCACTTGAAATACAATGGCCTGTTTGGTCTCCATAGTTTTTGAGGTGAATTGGATTGTTGTTCTATTTAATATCTGGGCATACAAATTTGTAGATAACAAATAATAAAACCTTAACTAGAGATGATTTGCCAGTATTAATTTGGAGAGGAAAATTGAGATTTTGGAGTATTTGTTAAAGCAAAACTTTCTGAGTCATACTATACAAATTCTGGGTTGGTGGGTTTGGGAGGAACCTAGGAGTCTACCCTGTTAACTTGCCTACTAGATGCTAATGCTCATGGTGGTGGAAGGGGATGTCGCTGAGAGACACCAACCTAAACTCTGCACCTGTGCTAGTTCCTATTACTTAAAAGCCTATCTCCCATTTTAAACTGTAACTGCTTTTTCTGAAACCAAACACATCTCCTTCCTGTCTCTCATCTTCAAATTTAGCCAACATGACCTTCTTAGGTCTCAAACCTGGATTCCTACTTCTTATCAGCCCTTGTGGCTCAAGAATTATTTCCCATTAATCTGAGTTCCAGTCTTTCTTATTCTGTCCCCTCTATTCCCTATATACCTTTTTATTTACTCATATTAGCTAAAAATTGTTATCCCCCCCCACAATGTTTCTACTTGCTAAAATGCATCTATATACACTATTATTTCTATTGGAAAATGTCTTCCAGTTCCAAACATGGGATTCCAGAATCACTTCCCAATCATCTCCACACATTTCCTAGACAGTATAATAGAACCTCTCGCTTTTCGTCCCAAGTGAGTAGGTCCTAGAATAGGACTTACTCCGGAATGGGGAGGTCTGGCAAAGTGGGGCTCAACCTGCAGATGTCCCATCCTCCCTCAGGGGTTGCTTCTTTGCCTTAGATTAATTCATTCTTTTTCTTCCAAGAATTCTTGTGTTTGCCCATGGCTTTGATTTCCACTGCACCCACCTGTTCCTTGGGATCACAATTTCTTTTCTTCTCTGGCTCCTAAGCCTGGGATCAGCCATAAATCCCTCCTACTCTCTGAATCCTGAAGTAAGCCACGATGTTTTAATCCTTTTGAAGTTGGAAACAGCTGGAAACAGGCTGAGGGTTGAGAGAGCAAACAGAGATGCACAGATGTTAAGTACAAATGTTCCCTGTCCAGTTCTTTCCACCAGGAGTGTCAGCATGTAACTGGAGCTAGGCGTGATGCTTCTCCAGATATGCTGTGTTCTGGAGAGGCCCTCCCAGATTCACCCTCCTTGAATCCCTCTTCTGCACTGTGTGTCTCTTCCACAGATCTTCCTATTTTATTCTGATATTGATCTCATTTCATGGCCCTCCCACCTTCTCAGGAGAGAAGGAAATTGGAATGATGTTCATGATGGACCTCCTAAATACCCCAATTAAGATCTCAGGGGAAATAGACTGTTGTTTCAACATTGACTCTTTTATGTTTAAAACCAACAAAAGACCACCTGTTCTTTCTCCCAGAAGCCAAGGCTAGTGTGAAAGCATGACAATATGTTGGGCCTGGCATTTGTGAGGAAAAAGAGAAGTGTCAGATGAGGGTCCACATGGGTATACTTGGGGTGGTCAGGAAGCCATATATGTATTGGTCCAGCATGCGTTTCCTTCTTGTCGGCTTTGAGTCACAGAGACTCTCTAATTGGTCTTAACTCATGTCTTCATCTGTGCTTGGTGGGGAGATTGTCTGCCTAATTCAGAGATTTGTGTTGAGCCCACAGCAGAATCATATCCATCCAGGCAGCCACTGAAAAGTCACAAAACCAACATCTGGGATTTTTCCACATAGCAGTTCCACGTGGAATCTTGGGAGCTGCAAATCTTCAAAGTCCAGTTGATAAGTTGTATGACCTTCATCAAGTGATTTAACCATCCTGGGCCTCAATTTCCTCATTTGTAAATTTTTCAAAAAGATTGTAAAAATCTGAATTAGAGGGAGTTTTGTGAGGACAAAGGGTGTCAATCCACACAAGGCATTGTGGTAGCAGAGTGTTAAATGTTCAATGCATGTTGTTTAGAAATAACTCATCCAATTATTATTTGGCATCTATCTGTGTGCTGTCTTTGCTCAGCTTAATTCCCTGGAAATCCTCAATGGTTTAATTCAAATTGTAATTCTCTTGCACATAGCCAAAAGCAAAATAATTTTTAAGAAGTGGCTTTGTACATTTTCTAAATGTGTAGAAATTTTTAACCCCAATTTGATCATAATAGATAGCCCCACATGCAAAATAACTTATGCATAACTGAATAGTAGGTGATGTGGTTAGTAATACCAGGAAATTCAAGGAGTTCTAGGAAAGTTCCTGTTATAACAGCAATAGAACTAAGACTTCCTAGCAGTAGTTGGGGAAAACTGAGCTCACCATAGTGCGTCCCATATATGGTATATTTAAGAAAATAAATTTTTTGGTCTCTGGGACATCTTCCCCAGGGAAGTGAAGCCCAGACTGGATGTCTCCCACCTAAAGCTGATAGCAGCTCTTAGTACCCACCTTAACAAATGCCTGCAATCCTCTCGCCTGGGTGCCAGCTTTGTGCTCATAAAAAACATAGGCAGTACTGCCTTTGTTCCACTATGGCATTTCTAGCAGCACTGAGCTATGTAATTAGGCTCTTGAGGTTCTTGTTTTTATACTGCTCCAATTACACAAGTTGCATAGTTTTGAGTGTCCTGCTCTAACCTTTTTTTTCCCCTAAACTCAGTTACTAAAGTAACTGTGTATATACCCTGCATGCATATGTGGATGTTTAAGGTTTTTGGTATCTTTTATTGTAAGAATACTAGACAGAGGGGTTATAGTTACATGAGCAAGGTAATGAGTACATTTCCTATCGAGCATTGTTGCCTCTGCCTTTGTTTTTTTCCCTACCATCCCTTCCCTCCATTTTTTTTTTACAGAGAAGAGCTTCCTAAGCAAATGCATATCAAATTAAGAGCAGAAAATACCTGCATCAGCATCTTACCTTAAAGTCATATATACCTAAAGACCTGAAAGACAAGATTTCTACATTGTAATTTCGTGATTTCCTCTTGAAATGACCAAAAATGTATGTGGCTGTTCATTCACAAATGAGAGGGTATGTTCTAGTAGTGTTGATCCAGAGATGACTGGCTGAAGAAACCATTTAGGCTTCAGTTTCTGAGCTATATATTTGTGTTAGCTTTCCATCACTATGACATATTCAATAGATTTGAAGGTTTCAGTTTATGATCATTTGTCCCTGTTGCTTTTGTATCTGTGGAGAGGAAATGCATCATGCTTGAGAGAACGTGGTGGAGCTCACCTTATGACCTTATGACCATAAGAAGGAAGATATAAAATCTGCTAATTGCCATTAATGGTATACTACCAGTGACCTAACTTACTCCCCTTAGGGCTCACTTCTTAAAGTTTCTACCACCTCCCAGTTGAAACACTCCTGGGGACCAACTCTTTAACACATGAACATTTGTAGGTAATTTAAGACACATATAGCAATACTGGTAATATTTTTGTAAACCAAATTATATTTATGACCTGTACATTTACTCTTATAGATTTTTCTCTCTCTTGCCCACTTTCTCTCTCCTTCCTTTCCTTTCTAATTTTATTAAAGACAGTGTCTTAGTGACTGTTATGTGTTCAGTGTTGTCAATATGATTCATCATGGTAAGATAAAAGAATAATTTATATTCCTTGAGAAAGAAATGTTATAATGTGAATGTTGAGAGATCACTTACTCATTTGTTCGCATATTTCACATACAAGTCTGCTATTACCTTGTGCTTGTGATTTATTGTCCAAAACGATGACATCAAATAAACAAAGTTAGCCAGCAATCATATAGAACATAGTCCTTGCTATGAAATATATAAAGGTAATATTTTTGTTGTAGTATTTGCTATACTTATAACTTTCTTTACATACATTATTTAACCTAAAATCACAATTATATACATATGTATGTATATAATTTGTAGGCAATGTTCTTTGAATGCTTCAATGTGGCAAGTGCTTTTAGAAGTTTTTTTATAGTATTCAGTCTTCAATGCTTGTAGAAGATTAGTACTTTATTATGCTCTTTCAAAAATAACTGAAGAACTGAGCAAGCTAATATACCTAAAGTCACACAGTTAGTATATATCAAAGTTAGTATTGAAAGTCAGAAATTCTGACTGTAGAGCCCCTTACCACCATGCTGTCCTGTGGAGATAATCATTTCCATTAGACAGCTGAAGAGACTGAAGTCAGAAAGAACAAGAACTTTATCCAATGTTATAGACATTAAGCGGGCAGCGGAGGGATTTTAACTATAATCATAAGCAGTTGATTTCTTGGGTCCCCTCTGAATTTTTACACTTGTCTGTCCCTGCAGGCTCCTTAAAATATCTCATCCAATCCCTTTGTCTCTCAAACTTATTTCTGAGGATCCAGGTAGGAAAATTTCAATAAGTTTTATCTATGACATTTAAATTTGCATATTTGTTATTTAGAAATATGAATATCTGGTTTGCACAGAAAGTCTTTTTACTAAAGACATCCATTTAAAATGAATTCTCAAAAATGTTCTCAAATATGTGATATTTTTCCTTTTAATTTCCATTTTAAACCCTTTCTGAATGAACTTTGTGAAAGAGTGGCCAGTCCTGATAGCTTTGAGCTTCCTCCCAGTTTCTTTTTAAATTCCCTGGGAAGATAAACAAAAAAAAAATTAAAAATGGAAAATAAAGCTAAGAGGATCAAATGCAAAAGACCTGCCACATTCTTCACTACCAATGTCATTCAGCAGTGTGTACAGAGGAACATATTTTTTGAATTAAAAATTGCATACTTCCCAGCCTGAACCAGATCCGGACAGATGTACCCAAAGGAGACAAGACCTGCTTTTGATTCATCCATCTTGTTACAATGAAGCATCAGAGTAGCACCAACCAGAATAAACAGACATATTCCCAGCTCCTGAGCCATAAAAGCCAGATTTCTGCCTTCCACCAAACCAATCAACATCTCCTTTCTGCTTGTGACAGTCTCTTTAGCTATTCATCTCTGGTCAGGCTGGTAGTAGAAAGTGAAGTGGAGGAAGATGAAGTGGAGGAAAATGAGGAGTTGCCTAGAAGTACTTAAGCAGCTTCTGTTGGAAAAAGCCAAACGAAAGCACATCCTGTTCTCAGGAAGGAAAAAAAAAAAGATCAAACCTAACTTTCTAGTCCAGGATATCTACCCTAGATGCATGTTAGAATCCAGCATAGGTTGAATTAATCCTCTAAGACTGAGGAGGATACAGAAAGCCAACATTTGGGGCCAGGCCCAGGGTGCATCCATTCTTCAGGTGCTATGAAACCAACCCTTCTCTAGAATGGGTAGGCATTGAATTACCTGGAAATGCAGGGAAGATCATACCCTCTCTTGAAAGATGACCTTCAGTGACCTTCTTGTATGAAGGTGGGAAAAGGTTGTGGAACTGTTCACACTCCAGAACCCCACAAGGGCTGAGGCTCAGACTAGACTTCAGTTGAATGTATGTTTTCATCCACGTGCCTCTGCCCCGTGCTTCATTTCTTTCTCCTACAGGTTTTACCTACAAGCATTGTTTCATAAACAACATTACAAGAATCCTTGTTTCAGTCTCTGTTTCTCAGGACATCAACCTGAGACAACATACCAAACTAAAACCAGTAGTAGCATTTCATAGCTTATAAATAAAGGCAGTACAAAATCTTTACATCTATAATGTTTCTTCTTATTTTATAAATTTCAAATTAATTTCTAGAAAATACAAAGCCAGGATTCTTTGTGGTTCAAGAAGTGCAATGCCAAGTTATTTTTCTACTGAGACGATCCCAATTGTACTGCTTCCAGCAATGTTTCAGAGTTCACGTTACAAGAAAGCAACCAGCACTAGAAATCATTAGCCCAAACTAGTAAGGTTATGTTATTACTGCTTTTATTTGTATATCTTGGATTGCTAATGAGGTTGAACATTTCTCCAGATTTGTCCCCTAACTACACATCTTTCTTATGTGGATTTCAAATCTAAGAAGAAAATTCCATGCCAGGTTTCCAGAAATTTCAACACCATGAGATTAATCTCAATGTGTGTGAGGGCCTTTCAGGTCCATGGAAGACAATTCCAAGTTTAAAAACTGGGCAAAGTCATCAGAGCTGTTTTTCCTGTGTAGAAAGGTTAACGTAAAGCAGATGTGAGACTAGCCCCAACCCTCTTTCTTCAGATGGAATTATTTGTCAGGGGATGTTAACTCTTAAATATACATGTATAAGAAGAAGGGTGAAGAAATAACTTAGTAGTCATTAAACTTACTTTTCATGTCCTTACATTAATAAAAATAAATGTACTAAGTGAATTGCTTGAGCATAATTATGACAAATGATCTCCTTGGCCTCTTCCTCTCTTCAGCTTCATAGCAAACTTCCCTTGTTACACTGTTTCCCTTTTCTCTCTCTTCTCTCTCCTCTCTTGTTCCTCAAGTGCTAAGCTAAATGTTTCCCACATTTCTATCTTTAGGTCTTTCTTTATATTCCCCTTATATTCTCTGTAGTCACTTTTTTTGGGTGCTGATCCTGGGGCTACAGCTCAGGGCCTGGGTGCTGTCCCTGAGCTTTTGTGCTCAAGGCTAACCCTCCTACCACCTGAGCCACAGCTCCACTTGTTTTGGTAGTTAATTGGAGAGGAGTCTCAAGGACTTGTCTGCCCATGCTGGCTTTGAACTGCAATCCTCAGATCTCAGCCTCCTGATTCCCTAGGATTACAGGTATGAGCTACTGGCACCTGGCATGTTAGTGGTTCTTTAAAGTATGATATTAAACTATCTGGAATGATTATTTTTCCAGATTTTTATAAGTATAAATTTCTTAGGGTTCTGCACAAATTAACCTGTATTAATTAACATTAACCCTCTTGGTGATGGTTAATGTTCTCAATGGGGACACAGTCTCCAATGCACCATTCACTAGGAAATACCACAGACACAAAATGAATGCTTTTACCCAAATGATCACCAACAAGACCATACTAAAGCTACCAGCACAACTATGTTTATTGTAGCATTATTTATCATAGCTAAGATATGGAACCAACCCAGATGCCCCTCAGTAGATAAATGTGGTATATATGTGTATATATATGTGGTATATATAATGGAATTCTATGCCTCCATCAGAAAGAATGACATTGCCCCATTTGTTAGGAAATGGAAAGACTTGGAAAAATTTATATTAAGTGAAGTAAGCCAGGCCCAAAGAAACATAGGTCCCATAGTTTCCCTTATTTGCAATAACTAGTATATGTCTGAGACAAGCAGAAACAGTCAGAGAAGTTGATGTTAGGCGAAATGAACCCCAAGATAAGGATTCAAATGGTTTTTCTTTCTTTCAATTGTTTCTAACATATTTATAAGATGATTTCTATGTTGCTTTGTATGTCCCTCCCCTACAATATAACCCCTTCTTTCACTGTGTTTGATGCTGGTATAATTTGTGGAGGGGAAGGGGAAAAACAAAATATTTAAATAGGGATACAGGTGGACCCATTGCAACAATGAGATGTACAAGACGTTATGCTGAAAATGAACTTTACAAATTTGGTTGGGGGGGGCTGGGAGGGCAGGGATGGTAAGGGTAAACTAAGGAGGAGGCAACAATGCTTGATAAGAAATGTACTCATTACTTTGCTCATGTAATAGTAATCCTTCTGTACGGTATTTTCACAATAAAAACTTATTAATAAAAAACTTATTTAAAAATATATAAAAAAAAGATCTGATAGCTGGGCATCGGTGGCTCATACCTGTAATCCTAGCTACTTAAGAGGCTGAGATTTAGAGATCACAGTTTGAAGCCAGCCCGGGCAAGAAAGTCCATGAGACTCTAATCAATTAGCCACCAAAATTCTGGAAGTGGAGCTGTGGCTAAAGTGGTTGAGCACTAGCCTTGAGCAAAAAAGCTCAGGGACAGGACTGGAATGTGGCTTAGTGGTAGAGCGCTTGCCTAGCATGCATGAAGCCCTGGGTTCAATTCCTCAGTACCACATAAACAGAATAAGTTGGAAGTGGTGCTGTGGCTCAAGCGGTAGAGTGTTAGGCTAGTCTTAAGCACAGAGAGGCTCAGGGACAGTGCCCAGGCTGAGTTCAAGCCCTAGGACTGGCAAAAACAAAAAAAAAATGCTCAGAGACAGCTCCCAGGCCCTGAGTTCAAACTCCAGGATGTGCACAAAAATAAAAAAAAGAAAAGATATGATAATATTCCCCTCCAAATTTCCACATGACAAACTATTGGGCCCCTTTTTAAATGAGTCATGCACTATGGTTTGCTTACTAGGTCTCCATTGATGTATATCTCCATACCCTTCTTTTCTCATTACTCTTCCCTCTCTTCCTTCCTATGCATATTCTTTCACCAGTTGTGGTTCTCTTCCTTCCTGTTTCCTTCAATTTATCCCTCTACATAGCATCGTTTATTCAGTTAGGATCTTATTTAGTGTCAACCATTGTGTATAGTCACCCTTGAATGCCCATTCTCACTACAGTGGGCATGTAAAAGAGATTACACACAAAAGATATACAAAGCCTGTACAGAAGGAATCAAGTAAACATTGCTTCTTCTATACTTACACACTGTGACATGCATATTGTATGTAGTTATCTATAAATATTGGACATCTAATGAGTGTTGAGAGACAATCATGCAAGTGAAAACTCAGTAAGACATTTCACATATAAAATCAAATACAAATGATATTGGGCAGCATGGAGTACAGTTTGTGGGAAATGATACGCAAACAAGTTGAGTGAGCCACAATGGGAACCTAGAGGAAAGGCCACTCCATCATAACCAACCTTCCTGGAATCAATGACTCACTGGATCTGAGGCTGGAAGGACAGGGAGGAATTAGCTCAGCTCTTAAATTGAGGAAAACTGAATTTCAGGGAAAGAGGCAATGGCTGAGAAGGCACTGAAGCATAAAGCAGTATGCATGGGGAATTGCAATCAGCTCTATGTAGCTACAGAGAAGGTACATTCCCTGAAGCATTAAAAAAAAAAAAAAGAGGAGCCATGACTCATTCTAACCACACTCTTTCTTTAAAACCTTGATTTCCTTGGATTGTATCTGAAACTGCAAGATAAATGAAGTATCACAACTAAAATAAATAAAAGCAATTCTCCTTTAGAAGATAGAACTTTAACCTTCAGAGAGATTGTTATGGTTTGGGTAAGAAGATCCCTTCTCCCTGCTCCCAGTACAAAGCTGAAGGAATGGTCCCAGGCTGGTAGATCCAATCATTGAGGTGATTGAATAATGAGGGCACTGGTGTCAGCAATAGATTAGTCTATTGATGAGTTCAAATAGAATGGGCTATTAGAAGATAGGGCCTGGCTGGAGATAGGAGGTCACTTGGGAGAGGAGGTGTTGCAGTGAATATCTTACCCAGTCTACTTACTGTTTGCCTCTCTCTTGTTTCATGTCCACCATGAGATGAACTGCTTTGCTTTTTCACAGGGTCCCTACCATTATGTTCAACTTTATAATAATGCACAGAAACAACACAGACAAGTGACCACGCACTAAAACCTCTAACAGTATGAGACAAAGTAAGTCATATCTTGTTTAAACTGTTTCTCTCAGGTATTTGTCATAGTGATGGAAAGTCCAAACAAACGCATATATTTTAAGCTTTATTCGGAGGATACTATGTGCATATTTAGCCTACCACTAAGCTTTCTTAGGGCTTTCTTGGCAAATATAAAATGTAAATGAGTAAAAATTTCATCCCAGTCTTCTAGTGGGATTTTCTGCCATGCCAGATAAACATCGCCTGAATTTATCTTTCATGCAGACTAAGTAAGAGTTTACATTTTAGCTTGAAAATGCTTTTCAGAATTAAGTCAGAAAGAGAAAGGATCAATTTTAGCATCAATTTACTTTCCGATGCTGTAGATATAAATACTTGAATATACATAATTCAAATTAATTGGTATTTGTTTCCTAGAGTTCAGGTCCCATGCACAAAATTCCAATTATAATTTTCCAAACACCAATGAAAAGTATTCGTTTTGCAAGTCTGGAATAATTGGTAGTTTCCTTGATGTTCTGAAAATCGGCCCCTGCATTTTTTAGTCAAATATCTTTCCTTCTCATCAATAACAAACTTTAGAATAGAATATAAAAACATTTTCATAAGCATTCAAATCCTCACGAAGAAAGGCACATACATTAGGACTTCCTTTGGGATTGATTATCTTGATTATAATATGCATACCTCTCAGACATTGCTGGGCAGGGATATTCATATCAGGTTTGTTTAAGCTCATTTGTTCAGAAAAATTTAGAGAGAATGTCTAAGATATTAGTTGTAGTTGTGGTACCAAATGCTTAAGAAAACAGCTGTTTCTTCCCGACCATTTTAACCACAGTCATGCAGAAACACATAGGGTAGCACCAACTTCTTAGAGGCAATCTAAACATGTATCAAAATACTAATCAAATGCCATGCTTTAATTTTTTTATTTTAATAAAACTGAAAGTGTGATATCAGGTATGAGGAAAAATCTTGAATAGTTGGAGAATTTCTCCAAGATTATGAGGATTCACCCCAGTGACTAAAATGGCTACTGGACTAAGAATGTAACTCATCCATAGAGTGCTTGCTTTGCAAACACAAGGCTCTTGGTTCAATCCCTAACATCATAAATAAATAAATAAATAATAAAGTGCCAGTGGGCTCATACCATAATTTTTGCTACTTGACAAATGAACAGCTGAAGGATCAAGTTTCCTGCCTAGCTTGACCCCCATCTTAACAGGAAAAGTTAGGTATGGTGATGCATGCTTGTCATTCCAGCTATTGCATGAAATATAAAAATGAGGAACCTGTCTATGGCTAGAACTCTGAATGTGTCTGATCTCATCTGATCTCTGAAGCTAAGCAGGATTGGGCCTGGTTAGTCCTTGGTTGGGAGAACATCTGGGACTATAGGGTACTGTAGAAAATGAAGGAAGAAGTGACTGTTCACAAAGAAATGTACTCATTACCTGACTTATGCAACTGTAATTCCTCTGTACATCACCTTCACAGTAAAAATAAATTTAAAAAAGAAAGACAGTGCCAAATAAAAAAAGAGTCCTTGAGTTCAAAACCACAGTACTGCTAAGGAAAAATTAATGAATGGGTCAATCAATCAGTAAGATGAAAAAAGTGTTACTTTATGCAAAATATTTTCAGCCATTTATATTTCTTCTTAATATAGTTCTATATCACTAAATAGTATATGCTATAGGATATTGTACTCTGTAACAATGAAGTCTACCTACTTAAAAGGATGGGAAGTATGACTTTGGTTTAAATTTATTAAACTTGAGTTAAGTCTATAGGGTTACTTTGATTGGTCTTTTTTGTTGTTGTTTTAGACATAAAGTGTACTGAAACAGCTGAACCCCTCTTGTTTGTAATATATATGAATCTAACTTTGATCCATAAGTGAACATCTGTGAGGAGTCTTTTGAAGAGTGTTCATCTGGCTTTGAAGAGCAATGAGCAATGGTGATGACATTAGGTCTATGACTGCTTAGCTTCACCCTCATTGCTGAGTCCTGTTAGTGAACTATTTTTTCATTCCATAAGCACATACACTTAGGCCAGCATTCTAAAGCATGTCATCTTTTAATGGAAACTTAGACAAGCCTTAAAATACTTTTTTAGGATTATCTGATTTCCTACTTACTTTTGTAGTGAACTGTACTGTCACAAAATATCAAGATACATAAAGAAAAAAATTTATTTCTATAAGCATAATTCTCTGAAGCATGCTTCTCTCAATTTGGGTCATCACTGTGACAGTCAATCAGTGGACATGAAAGTAAGTTAATCCAAGTAGAAGTTTCAGATTCATTTGTGTAATTATGAACATCTGCTTGCTCTGCGATATGAAAATGCCCATGTAGGGGCTGATCCTTCATTCTGAGGGCTGAGAATGAGAACATATGTGAAGCAGACTTACAGCTGACCTATAGCTTGAAGCATAGCAGCAGCCAACTGTCAAAAACTGTGAAGAGTCTCATACTCTATCTTGCATTCAAGGTAACATAGTAAATTGCTAGATTCAAGAACACTGACAGGAGACATTTGGGTTGAATATACAAGTCTTTAGAATAGCAAAATGGCTGCTGCCATTGCACCAGAATATTTGAATCAGCTTCCCAAGTCTCCATTCAAACCACAGCAAGTGAATAGGCCCAGATGAATGACTAGACAAATAGTGAGTTGACTTGTAAGAATTGAAAAGAACATTAAGCTTGAAATTCCATTAATTCATAGAAAGTCATGAGCAAATCTGCTTTTTTTCCAGAGGTAGAAATTGCTTTCTCCCTCAAGGTTCCTCCCTGTGAACCAAATCCTGAAAAAATGATGGGTAGAAAACAATAAGACATTTAGGGACACAAGAAGCTCATGTAGGAATGGGTGACTTATGACACCAAATCTCTGTTTTTATGTGATATTAACATGGACTAAATGTTTGCTATTGAAAATCACTGTGAAAATTAGTTGTTTTCTGTACGATGGCATTGCAATTAATACAAAGGAAATCCATTGATACTTGTGTATGTATCTTACATCTTGACACTTTACCTAATTCTCCTATTTAAAATTGTTTTAATATAATTTTGGGGGGTTCTATGTAACATTTCTCCAACTAATGTAAATTGCCTATTATTTTCCACTATTCATTATTAAATTATATGCCTTTTGTATGAACTTAAATTTCTAAAATCAATTTCAAATAATAAAGACATTAGCACATATGTCATTTATTGTTATTATATCTTAGCTTTAAACTTCCTTATTGTGGTATTGGGTTTTGAACTCAGGACTTTGTTCTTACTGGGTAAGGTGCTCTACTGCTAGAACCACATCTCAAGTTTTCAAGCATATTTTTTTGATATTGTGATTGTAATACATGGTCTGAAAATCTGGAAAAATCATATTTTTGTTCATCAGTTTGGTTCTCTATTATACTGTTGATAAAGGTACTACAGGGACCTGTAGATGTTGATATAAAGACAAAAAATAAGAAATATTATTTGGTATGTGATCCAGTGACCTATTTCAGGGCATTAAAATGGCAACCTGAAGGAATTTGTTTTTCCTTTCATTGAGTTTAATGACATTAAAAAACAAACAAACAAAATAAAAACAAACTTGCCAGCCATGGTGACAGACATCCAAGCTTTCAAATCAGGAGGCTGAGGCAAGAGGATCGTAAGTTTGATGGCATCCTTAAGCTACATAGCAAAATCTTGTCTCTAAAAAAAGTATCTAGTAAAGCTGGGCGCTGGTGGCTCACGCCTGTAATCCTAGCTACTCAGGAGTCTGAGATCTGAGATCGCGGTTCTAAGCCAGCCTGGGCAGGAAAGTCCATGAGACTCTTAGCTCCAATAAACCACCAGAAAACCGAAACTGACACTGTGGCTCAAGAGGCTATAGCCTTTAGCTGAAGCGCTGAGGGACAGTGCCCAGGCTCCGACTTCTACCCATGACAGACAAAAAACAAAAACAAACAAAAGAGTATAAAGTAAAAAAAGTGCACATTTATTTTTTCATCAACTCAATTATACAATGGGTAAAAATACTAGGAAGTTGGAGAGTTAAAATCCTATTTAAAGGTTGTTCGAACTGTTCCACTCTGGAACAGTTCTTTGGAATGCCAACCAAAGGAATAACACCTGAACTATATGTCTTCCATTGTGAATATGGTGTTAGCAGCCCCTTTGTTGTGTAACTGAAGGACCATTCCTTGGAAAGTTTTTATCTTCTGTTAGGAGAAAAATGAGGGAGGGGGTAACAAGTTATGTAGTTATTATCTTACTTATGCAACTGAAACCTCTTTATATGTCACCTTGACAATAAATAATAATAATAAAGATAAAATGTTTTTGCTATTTTCATACACAAATAAAAGTGTAGGCCAAAGGAATATCAAACAATATTACTGCAAAATAGGATATTTTTCCAGTTTTAAAATGGAGTCTGGCACTTTATAATTATGGACTTTGGAGAAAATGAGAACTTTTTGCTTATTTTGGTCAAACTTTGAGAATTTATGAAGATCGCTGAAATGTAGAGAAGGTCTTAAATGGAAAAAGGAAAAAAAGAAGGGGGAGAAAAAGGAACAGAGCAATGGGAAAACTTCAGCAAGAGTTTCAGTTCCGTGGTAGAAATCTTTTCTGTTTGAAAATAGTCTTTGGGGGTGTTTTCCTGTCTTGATTTCTTGTTCAAGAATGTTTATCATGTTCTGAATTTACCAGCAAGTAGTGTGTACAGATGGCTCATTTATTTCTTGCAAAAATGTCACTCACTCCTGTCCTCTTAAATTGAAAACAGCTGCTACCCCTTTGGGATCTAAATCTTCACAGAATCCTAGCTTCTGTATGTCTGTATTACACTACTTGTAATAACAGTCTCTGACTGTCATGGTGGCTAGAAGACAGTATGCTTCAAGACACATATTTTCTGTCTCCATATGAGAAGCTCCAGCTTTCATTTTGTTAATGGAAACACAAGTCAATAAAATATCACTAATTATTGGTGTCATTTGAAACAATATAATTTAGTTTTGCTGGAAGAACCACATCTTCCATTGGTATTTCCTTTCTATGGAGCTATTTGTGAAATGAATCAGTCACTCATTTCTTGAAAGAATGTAGTAGAGATGTCCAACTGAAATGTTAAGAAACAAAGCAAATTTGGAAAAAAGAAATACTCTTGAATCTTCAATTGGATTATGCTATTACCTTCAGATTAAGTTTCCACTAATTATAATTCATAATGTTCTTAGCATTTGTTTCGAAGTAAGACAATTCCAACTTTTTCAACAAATGCTTCATTAGAGCATAAGAAAATATTAATTTCGAAACAATCATTAAATCCTTAGATTTTTCATTTTACCTTGTTTGTGCAGGTATGTTACCAAAAGAAGTGATTATATCCTTCTTTCCCTCAGACCTTCTTGCAGAAAACATTCAGTTTCTATAAAGACAGATTTCTCTGTTTTGAAAAATACTAATATTTTCATGCATGAGATAAATAACTAGAACAGAGTTCAAGAATGTGGAAGGTTCTTCATGTGAAACCAAATCATTCTCCTCCATAGTGAATTCATGGCCCCTACAAGATAAGATCTTGTCTTAGTAAGGACATCAGCTTTGAAGAAAAGGAACATAATTTCTCTAGAGAGACCTAGTATCATGATTCATAAAATCAAATATATCAATAAGAACAACCCTTAGAATCACTCAAAGCTCTTGCAGCTGGAGATGGAAACTATTGATATTATGTTGCAACAGTCTATAATGATATAAATGTGTAGAAGTAAAAACTAATTGTATAGCTATTAAAAAGTTTCATTTTGATGAATAAAATTAAAATGCCCAGTAATCCTTAATTAATACCTTCTGAATCCATTCCTTGGTGATGAGAATTAACTTTGAGTTTAATTTGACACTTTACAGTGTGAAAAAGTAAGATAAAAAAATAAGCCTCTTGGGACTGAGAAGAATATTTTCTGTCTCTCACCAGCCAATCCTATTTAATCAGTTCTTTCTTTAAAAAATATTCTGAAGTTATTAGTGTTTCCAAACACAGCAATATTCATTTTTATAATAAAGAAAATGAGATCTGGGGTTTGAATTTTGTTTTATTTGGACCCAAATTTGTCATTGGTCAACATGGTAATTAAAAATTCAGAAACATGTTTTAATGTAGGCTCTGTTAAAGAAGATACATAGTCTCATAAATAGAAGATTTCAGGAATGAAATGGAGTATACATTTTCAAAGGTTTAATGTTTTCAACACTGCTCAGCTTGTCTTCACATTTATTCATTCAGTTATTCATTTACATCCTGCCTCGTGGCACTCCAATTTTTCAGTGTTAGATAGCAAAATCTTATATAAAAAGTTATATAATCCTATGGGGAAGAAAACAATGAGAAAACTTACCAGAGGTATTAGCATCTGACTCATGGCTTTAACAAAGAACAGAAAGATGTGCAGAGAAAGTTACCTGCAAAGAAATGGGCATGGGGGAAGTGGGAAATATGGATCTGGGAGGTTATCTGAAGGACAGTGAGGATTGAGAGAGTTGTGGAAGGATACCTGGATGGAAGCCAGCCATCCAACGGCTTACCATGCCCAACCCGGGAGCTAATACTTGACTCTGTTGGCAAGGGATTTTATGCACAGAAAAGACATAATCAGCTTTGTGATTATGGCAGGTCAGAGTCTCTAAGAAACTGTCTTTAAAACTGAAGTTTGCATACAACAGTTCATCTGAGGAATAATTTGGGGGAAAGCACCTATAAGACAGTGAGGAGAAGCTGGAAGGGAAGTGGGAACATCAAGTGGCTATGTGTTTACATCGCAGGCTGCATCTGATCAAATGGGGGCATTCTGAAGCTCAAACTGCTACCAAAATTGCTCTATCTTGAATCCAAGGGGCCAATACTCATATTTAAAGTCACTGGAAAGAGATGTCTCCACAGAAAGGGGGAGTCATTTTGAGCAAGATAGACTCCTATAAGCAAAGGCAATGTTTGCATAGTCAAAAAAATTTAATAGGTACAACTGAAAGAAAGGACAAGTTGAATGAACATACTTGCTTCAAGTTGACTTAAAAAAATTACTGGTTTACAGGCTGCCAAGCTGAGTAATATATTATTTGTCATGCATTTGTTGCCTGTGGATAACACCTCTGATATGTGAGTTATGATCATAGTTGCCTATGTCCATTTTAGAGACTTGAAGGTACTTTTGTCAAAACCACTGGCTCTCAATTTTGGCCTAACCAGAAATTCAATGAGTACATTTTCAAGGTCAGGTCTCAAAATCTACTTTTGCTCACATCAACACTGACACTTTCTGAACATGTATCCAATGAGAACTTGTGATTACACATATACAGACCATGGGTTATTCACCTCAAATAACCTTTCCCAACTTTTTTTTCTTTTTTCTTGTCATTTTATTTATTTTTTATTTTTCAAAATTTTTATAGTGATTAAGTGGTTACATAATTTCCCAAATTTCACAGTATTGTGAGATAGTGATGCTCAGTTAAAGTCACAAGCACATTCTAACTTTCCTGGAGCAAATTGTCTATCACAGTCTATAACATTTATGAGTTCTATGAGCTTTGCGATACAGTTATTTCTACCACATTGGGTGGTATGCACATTTCTTTTGTTTTGCATAGCATCAGCTGTTCCCTCTTTCCCACTTGTTCCCTCCCTCCCATCGCTGCCATTGAGTTGCTTAGTTCATTTTGGTCAATGTCCAGTGCAGCTGATGGGTCCCACTGCTGTTACATGTTTTCCCCTGATTCCCTCTAGTTCTGTGTCGTCTTCCTGGTTCCCCTCTGGTGTGCACATATATACCATACATGTGATCAGCAGCATGGGGTTATTTAGTAGTGATTCAACCAGATGAGTGGAAGTCCTTTGTTTCTTAAGTCCTGTTAATTTTGTTGTACCACCTAACATTTACATCCACTTATCAGGGAGACCATGTACCGTTTGTCTCTTTGCTCTTGGCTTACCTCACTCAACATGAATTCTTCTAGCTCCTTCCATTTCCCTGCAAATGCCATTATTTTGTAATTTTAATGGCTGTATAATATTCCATTGTGTATAGATACTACAATTTTTGGATCCATTCATCTGTGGTGGGACATCTGGTTGTTTCCACATCCTGCTATTGTGAACAGTGCTGCAATAAAAACATGGAGGTGCACGTGTCTTTGTATACTGGTTCCTGTTGTTCAGGATAGATGCCTAGAAGTGGTATGACTGGGTCATAAGGGAAGTCAATATTTAGCTTTCTGGGGACCCTCCAGACTGCTTTCCAAAGTGGTTGTATAAGTGTACATACCCACCAGCAGTGTAATAGGGTTCCTCTTTCTCCACATCCCCTCCAGCATTTGTCGTTGGCTGACTTGAGAATGTGCTTTCCCAACTTTTTAAATGATCCTCCTTCTTCATAATGTAAATATCCCCAAATCCTCTTCTTGGGGAGGATGATTTGAAACCTGGTTTACTAACTCTACTCTTGGCTGTTTGCAAATAAACTGTATTCCTTGTGCAGAAGTCAGTATGATTGGCATACTGTATGGTGGTAAAAAATAAAAAATAAAAAACAGAAACCTAGCCTGGTTCAGCAATCAAACTATAAAAAGTTCTACTAGAAATTAAAAGAAGTAATCTGTGGGGGCTGGGAAGGTGGCTCAGTGGTAGAGCACTTGCCTTGCATACATGAGGCCCTGGGTTTGATTCCTCAGCACCACATAAGCAAAAAGAAAAAAGCCAGAAGTGGTGCTGTGGCTCAAGTGGTAGAGCGCTAGCCTTGAGCTGAAGGGCTGAGGGATAGCACCCAGACCCAGAGTTCAAGCCCCATGACCAGACCCCATAATAAGGTCATCTATGATCACCTTATTCTAAGCTTTTTCAGAAAGGAACTTTGAAAATCAGCACAGTAAGAGCTGAAAGATTGGCAAGACTTACATATTGATGAGAAGATGGAGGAACTAGAATCCTGTCTTCTTTTGGTGCCTTTCCTAGGGCTTGAACTCAGGGCCCTTGGGGCCTGGACACTGTCCCTGAGCTTTTTGTTTGTTTGTTTGTTTGTTTGTTTCTCAAAGCTAGCACTCTTGAGGGCTCTTTGAGTGTTAGCCCTCAAAGCTAACACTTGAGCCACAGCTATTTTGCTTTTTTGGGCTTTTTTGCTAGTTAATTGGGGATGAGAGTCTCATAGTCTTTCCTGCCTGGGCTAGCTTCAAACCATAGTCCTCAGATCTCAGCCTCTTGAGTAGCTAGGATTACAGGTGTGAGCCTCTGGCACTGGTTTTGGAACTCTTGCATTTTAATGATGAGAAGATAAAATTGTAGAACCATTTTGATTCATTTGTCCAGGAGAAATGGATACATAGAGTTGCACTCTAACCTACATTGCAGTTTAATTTATAGTGGTCAAGAAATAGAAAAAAAGTCTGTCAAGAGGTGAATAGGTAGTGATATATTCCTAATATTCCATGCCACTCAGAAATAAGAAAGATTTGAAGTACTGATTTACTATCTCTAAAATATTTTGATAAAAATGCCAGACACAAAAGACTATGATTATGTGACTATTTCTATGAAAGCAAAGGAGTGGGGAGGGAAAGGAGTATCAAGGAACATTTTACTTGATGGAAATATGCTACAATGTACATCATAGTTTTGTGATGAGTACATGGATATTTATTGGTTATAAATCAATTACACACTAATAATTGGTTAATTTTACTGTATATATACAGTAATATATATATATATATATATATGTCAGTCCTGGGGCTTGAATTCAGGACCTGGGACCTGTCCCTGAACTTCTTTGTGCTCAAGGCTAGTGCTCTACCACTTGAGCCCCTGCTTTTCTGAGTAGTTCATGGAGATGACAATTTCACAGACTAGACTTTCCTGCCCTAGCTGGCTATGAACCATCATCCTCAGAACTCAGCCACCTGAGTAGCTAGGATTATAGGCATAAGCCATTGGCACCTAGCTTTGTGTGTGTGTGTGTGTGTGTGTGTGTGTGTGTGTATTTTTTTTTAGTGAGACAAAATAAATGAGTAGCTCATAATGGTCAGGTTTTATTTTCTTCAGTTCTAATGTCTTAAAGAAGGGTTTTGTTTTTTTTTCCTGTAAAACCTTTGTATTCATTTATCAACTGAGTACTGACAGTATACCAGTCTATGCTTTTGATAAATGGCCCAAATTTTATTTCAGAAGGGAGATCTATGTAGTTTAATGCTTTAGCTACTAGTGAATTGATGACTAGGCCCACTTTAAGAAACTGATCTACTTTATGTATCAGGATAGTATTTTAGATGGTAATAAATGTGTTTGCCTTTATTATCAACAGGAAAAATTAAAAGCAACTTAGGAGAAAAATGGGCATGCCTTTAATTGAATAGCATGCATATACACATATGGAAATGTAAGTTAAGTGCCCACTTTATTTGACAGTTAAAATAGGAATATTTTTTTGTCGGTTGTGGGGCTTGAACTCTGGGCTTGGGTACTGTCTGTGTGCTATTCAACTCAAGGCAAGAGCTCTACCCCTTATGCCACAGCACCACTTTGGGTTTTCTAGTGGTTTATTGGAGATAAGAGTCTCATGGAGTTTCCTTCCCCGGGCTGGCTTTGAACTGTGATCCTCAGATCTCAGCTTCCTGAGTAGCTAGGATGACAGGTGTGAGCCACCAGCGCCTGGCTAGGAATAAAAATTTTAAAGTGAATATAAAAGCACATTTACTTTTATAAACAAGAAAAAATCCTAACAGCAAGGAAAATGTCTAGCTAAGAAAATGGCATTTTTCTCAACTATACACCTAAAGGCACCCCTTTTCCTTTTCATCGACCTTTAATCCCAGTGAAGAGTCAGAAATGCAAATATCCTGAGCAAGAATTTCACTATCTCTGTCTGGGAATCTTCAGATACCATGGTAAATTTCTGCTGACATCTCTCTAACTTTGTGCTTTGTGTTTACTCTAAAGGATCACTTTGTAGTTAAAAATCAGATAAGTCGAGCTTATGTCTCATTTTATTTGGGCTGCTATAGCAAATAGTACAAGGTATGCATTTATTACATAAATCATAGAAATTTATGTGTAATTGTTCTGGAGGCTGGGAAGACAAAAGTCAAGTTATAGCAGATGTGATGTGTGTTTATACTTGATTCAGGACACCTGTCTACATTCTCACATTGACAAAGAACCTTCTGAGGCCATTGTTATAAAATCACTAATCTCATTCATGAGGGCTCAACTCTCTTGACCTAATGACCTCAGAAAGGCCCCACCTTCTACCACCATCACTTTACCTGGTAGAATTCAACATATGAATATTGTGAGGTCACAAATATTCAAGCCATAGCAGCATAAAGATTTATTTATTCATAAAGTGTTACTCACATATAAGATATTTTCCTAGCTGGGCGCTGGTGGCTCATGCCTGTAATCCTAGCTACTCAGGAGGCTGAGATCTGAGGATTGCGGTTCAAAGCCAGCCGGGGCAAGAAAGTCCATGAAACTCTTATCTCCAATAAACGACCAGAAAACTGAAAGTGGTGCTGTAGCTCAAGTGGTAGAGCACCAGCCTTGAGGTGAAGAGCTGAGGGACAGTGCTCAGGCCCAGAGTTCAAGCCCCAAGACCAACAACAACAACAAAAAAGATATTTTCCTACACATAGATTAGGTTTTGTCATAGTTGCAATTTCATTCCCTGATACTGGAGTCACTAAAATGATTGCGTGTGTATATGTGAGCGTGTGTGTGTGTGTGTGCGTGCTGGAACTAAGGCTTGAAGTCAGGGCCTGAGCACTGTCCCTGGGCTTTTTTGCTCAAGACTAGTACTCTACTACTTGAGCCACAGCTCCACTCCTGAATATTTGGTGGTTAATTGGAGATAAGAATCTCATGGACATCAACTGCCCAGCTGGTTTCATACTGAGATTCTTAAATCTTAGCCTCCTGAGTAACTAGGCTCACAGGCATGAACCACCACTGCTGGGCTAAATTTAAAAAAAATTAAATTAAATCCAGTCTGACTCAGCTTCTGTACACTAAAGAGGTAAAAGAGTATAATATATTTTTATTTCTTTCTTGGCTTGATTCCTTTCTTTGGAATTGTACCAAACCCCAAAAATAATGGGAAAAAACTTTCAGTCTTCCATGTCCAGTGGCTGGCATATATAGTCAGTCCATTATTGAGCTTTATGTCTCCAGGCACTGGTCTCAGGACTATAGGTTGAGATCCTATATTGTGCTTCCTATGATCTAGCTTCCCTGACCATACCTACTCCTTAGGACCCTATGTGCAAATGATATATTAGAGGCTGTATATGAACTGCATTCCACCCTTTGTCAGTCCCTATTTCACCTTTGCAGTGGTTCTCAAGTATGAATCCTGCATCAGTGGCGTTTTCTGAGAATTGCTTCTCATTTTAAAGTTGTCAGGTAACTATTGTGTTATTGGAGCTGAGAACATTATTCTAGATTTAAGAACAATGAATAATGATAATAGAAATTTTGAGAATAGGCAGAATATAAATGTATTATAATGGCATGTGTGATATAAAGGCAATTTGATGTACTTAAATTATTGAAGCCTACTGTAAGTAAGTTTTAAGGAAATTTGTAAGAGAAATAACAAGGAAAGGATGAAATTGGAAAGGGTGAAACAGTACATACTGAAAAATGTTTTGGCCCTTCTCCTTCCTGCTAACTTGGAAATTACAGGAATTAGGCTGCCATCTTTAATTGTGAGGTGATGTGAGGTATGTAGGTCATGTATGATGAAGCAACAAGAGATAAAGAGCCTGACACTTGGTGCTAAAAGATTTGAGCTATGGGTGCAGGTGGCTCATACCTGTAATCCTAGCTACTCAGGAGGCTGAGATCTGAGGATGATCATTCAAAGCCAGCTTGGGCAGGAAAGTCCATAGGAGTCTTATATCCAGTCAACTCCTACAAAACCAGAAGTGGAGCTGTAGCTAAAAGTGTACAGCTTAGCCTTGAGTAGAAAAGCTCAGGGACATTGCCCAGGCCCTGAGTTAAAGCCCCATGACAAAAAAAGAAGAACAGATTTGAGGTAGTATAACCTCTGGAAGGTAGAGCTAGGTCATTTGGGAGATGTCTTTAAAGGGTCTATTGGGATCCTGATTCCTCCTCTTCTCCTCTGTGTTTCCTGGCTACTACCATGAGGTCAGTTTCTTCTACCACAAGCTCCTGCCACCATATTCTGCTTTTCCACAGGCCCCAAAGCAGCAAGGCTAACCATGGACTGGAATCCTCCAAACTGAGGCACATTTAAAACCTTTCCTCCTTTTAAGTTGATTATTTCAATATTTTGTTGCAATGGTAGAAAGCTGATTAATATAGTTCCAACACTATCTGGGCAAACTGGGCCTGGGATACCTATGTCCAAAAATTCTTTACATGCAAACAAGATAAACTTTAATCATTTTAAACTTGTTATTTTGATTTTTCTTTACCTTACAGTCCAGCTAACCTTAATCCCAACTAATATAAATAGCAACACCTATTATATGTCTAGATAATCTCATCAAAACAATAGATTGATTAGATACCCATATTATATGTCACTTTACAGTGTACATTTAAATGAAATTTAGAAGTGACTGTGACAACCATTTGTGGTATAGAAATGAGACATGATCATGATAAATAGTAGACACTCACTTCCTTGTTCCATGCATTATATGAGAAGAGAGAAAGAGAACTAAGGAAAAATCTGTGTTACTCTCTGTAGAGTAAAAGTGTATGTGTTTGAGCTGGGCACCGGTGGCTCAAGCCTGTAATCCTTACTACTCAGGAAGCTGAGGTTCAAACCCATCCTAGGCAAAAAAGTTGTGAGACTCTTATTTCCAATTAACCACCAAAAGGTCAGAAATGGAGTTGGTGGCTCAAGTGGTAGAGCACCAGCCTTGAGTGAAAAAAGCTCAGAGACAGTGTCTAGGCTCTTAATTCAAGCCCTGATACCAGCAAAAATTAAAAAGCATGTTTTTGTTAATACTATCAACAGAGTAGTTAAATATATTATCAGGCCATACTGGTAACCTAGACTTCTGTTTTACAGTTCAATTCTTCTTAAGTTTTTTTTTTTCTTTTATCTTAAATTCATTCTTTAGGGGATAATTCCTAAAGCACACACAATTTCCTTCTGCAGATGATAAATTGTGAAAAATCTATTTGTAGGGGGGAAATGTAACTATTTAGCATTATTGATTTTCTGGGAAAGCTATTCATTATGCAGGTTTTATGATCCTTCTTAAGCTAGAAGCTTAAATGATCAAGTCTCTCTGTTGAAGATCCATCAGAGCAATCAAGTACCTTCAGAGGCCAAGCAAGTAGGATGAAAAATACCCAGGTGGGGCTATGAGAAAATGGAGAATATCCATGCCTCAGAACCCAACAACCTGGTCCAAGAATGAATGTTATGAGTGAGTGAGTGGCAAATACTACTAGAGTTTCTGATATTCTCAAAGTAGCTAAAACACTGGCTTTTTAAATGTATTATCTTCTGATACCCAATTTAAACTCTTAAAATACGAACTCAAATCAATACCTTGTGGCCTGCCATCTCCAATTTAATGTTTACATGCAACTGGATCTCAGTTTTCACAATTAGATTCAGAACTCTATTTCAATATTGTCAAACAGAAGTCTTTGTATTTATTTATTTGGGGGGGTATATAGGGGTTTAAAGTCAACGGCTTGTGCTTGCTCAGCTAGCACTATACCATTTGAGCAACATCTTTTAGATTATTTTTCAGATAGATTCTCATGCTTTTGGTCCAGGGAGAGCCTCATACTGTGATCCTTCTAACTATATCTCCTCATGTAGTTGGCATTACAGGCCTGAGCTATTGCAATGGACCCCAGAACTATTAATTTATTTTTAAGAAAACACACTTGAATCCAACATGAAGGTTTACAAATAATATGTGACATTCATCAAGTAAAGAAGTACTAAGCTTAATTAATTACTAAGGGGAAAATAACATAGATCTTTAGTGACAAAAGGAACTTAACTTGGATAATACTGGGAGAAGCTATGTATTTCCATGGGCCATCAGGGCCTTGGAAACAATCAAGAGGTTTGGTGACAACACTAAATTGTACAACTTGTCTTCTTGTCAAATGTTTCTCATGTGACAGGAACTATGTTTGTTGCTAAGGACAAAAAGGTGCGTAAACAGTCTCTGTCTTCAAAGAGTTCATAGCTTAGTGTGAAAGAAAGAGACATAAACAATGAAGGTACAATGTGTCATATGTTTTTAGAACTAAGATGTTTTTAATAAGGCATATTACAGTTTATCCTTTAAAAAATTAAATTATGATAACCTTTCAGTTTTAAGATGCATTTTGATTTCAGAGAATTTAATCTTTAAAACAAATTTAATATTTTTTAAACAAATACTGATAAATACTACCTGTGCATGTTGGCCCATGCCTGTACTGCTGATACCCAGGAGATGAAGCAGGAGAATCACTTGACTGCAGGAGTTCAAAACCAATCTGGACAACATAGAAAGCCCCTGTCTCAAAATAAATAAATAAAATTAAATATCATATGTGCTGTAGGAGAAGTTATGCAAAGGAATAGATAAGAGATTATCTAACCATCTGAGCAAAGCAGGGAGATACAGTGACTTTCCCAAAGCTGAGGCTGTCCGATTACTTTAATTGATATGATGCTCTTATTCTGATCTGGCTGCCATAAAATTTCACAGATTTTGTGGTTTACACAATAGAAATCTAATTGTCACAGCTGTGGATATTGCAGAGTCTACTACTGAAGCCCAGCAGATTTGTGTGCTGGTGAGGGCCCTCTTCCTGGCTAGCAGATGACTGTTTTCTTCTAGTATCTTCACAAGGGGATAGAAAGTGCTGGTGTGATTCTTCTAAGGACATCAATCTTGTTGGATTAGATGGCTTCATGATGGTCCAATCATCTTGTTGGATCATGATTTATGACTCAGTTCATGCCTTCTAAATATCCTAGCTGTAAATACAGTGACAGTGGGAGTTAAACTTTCAACATGTGAATTTGGTAGTAGGATGATGGAGGGGAGTCCAATTTAGTCCATAGCAGTGACTTAATGCAAGTCACTCAATCTCTCTTTTTCTTCTGTAAAATAATGCAATATTAGTAGTTATCCCACTGAGTTCTTATGAAGATTAAATACAAGAGTTCACATGGAGTGCCTAAGTATACCTTAGAATTACTAAGTGCTTAGTTTAAGTTTGCTGTTATCAGCAGGTAATTAATGATATATGTTGGACTCAGAGATGAGTAGGTCTTTTCCAAGTGGAGCAGGGGAAAAGATTTCCAAGGAGACTAGACAAAGGCCTTGAGGCCTATTTCTGGAACATTCTACCTATTATAGTCCATTGTTTCACAGTATAGAAGGGGTTTTTTTTTCTCTTAAGGAATTCCAAATCCTTTTGATATTCTATTTTTTCACCATTGTTTCCATCTCTCAATCCCCAAACACCCACAGAGGTACCTTTTTGTTGTTGTTTTGGTATTATACTCAAATGTGTGAACTTGACCCTGTACTTGATCATGAGCCTGGCTCCTCAGAAGGCCACAGTTCCTTGTCTTCTCATTTCCCATTTCATTTCTCCCAGCTCCCCCTTTGTTACTGGGAGTAGCCTTTGTCCAGTATTCTTTGTTTGAGAGAATTAATCGCTATGCTGCAGTGCCTGTCCAGCTCTTTTAGGAAACATGCAAATGAGGCTCCAGGTGGCCCTGATTCCCTAGAGTTCCCAAAAAGGTAACGCTCCACTAAGATATTCATCAAGAATAACATTTAGTAAGTATTGGCCCCTTTAAAAAGGAAAGAAGTTATTACATTTGTACGAAAGTCCCCAGATAATAACAGACACATCTCATTCAGTGTTTTGCAGTATTATGCTATACAGTTATTCAAATGTTTTTCTTCATAAAGAAATTTTATTCTCAGTATTATTTCTCTCCATACAGTGTCCCCTTTCTGAAAGCAACTAGTATCTTAAGGAATCTATAATCTTTGGCTCATCCTCTTCTCTGTCTGTCTGTCTGTCTCTCTCTCTCTGGTGGGGAGGGAGGAAAGAATAGAGGGATAGGGTCTCAATATGCTATTGCTCCAGTCTCCGTATGCTGGAATTGTAGGCACACTGCCATACTGGCCAGGCTTTAAATCTGGTTTTATCCATCCATTCATTTCTACACACGTACTTAAGGCATATTATTCAGCTATAAATAGAGGACATGAGGTTTATTTAGACCAACATTTTTCCTGTTCTCACAGAGTTACAGTATAGCAGAGGAGGCAATTATAAAGGCACAGACAGCCAAGCACCAGTAGTTCACACCTGTAAATCTAGGTACTTAGGAGGCTGAGATCTGGAGATTGAGTTGGCTCAGATCAGAGCAGGGAAGGAAAGTCCATGAGACTCTTATCTCCAATTAACCACCAAAAAAGCTAGAAGTGAGCTGTGGCTCAAGCAGTAGTGTTAGCCTTGAGTGTCAAGGTTCCAAGTTCAAGCCTTGAGACAGGTGCGCATGCGCGCGCGCGCGCGCGCGCGCCTTCACACACACACACACACACACACACACACACACACACACAAAGCAAAGACACCCTAGGAAAGGCTCCTCAGAGCAAATTAAGGTAGTGACCTGAAATATGAGAATTAGCAAAGTAAAGAATGGGGAAAGAGAAGTGATCAAAGGAGATACAAAGTACTTTGTAAATGTAGCTGAAGACATGAATAAGATGGTGTGGTCATTAAACCTGTATCTTCCCTAGCTCTCCAGTCTCTGTCCAAGAAATTTTTCTTTCTTTTTTATTTTTACCAGCAAACTCTCACTGCTTGTCAAAATGACTTTCCTCTTCCTCTGTGTAACTCTTGTTTCATAAGTGTTTATCGTATTATTTGGACTCATATGGATTCCAACTAGAGACAAGATGCATTCTCTCAGCAGGAAAAACATGATTATTATGGTTATTATGTTCCCAGATAATCAAGCTGGGAACACTAGATCCTGGTTATTTGAGAAGGCTGCGAAGGGAGCACAGAGATGGATTTTGTTTCTGTTGGTTTTGATTTTAGATGACCAATGCATAGAAGTAAATAAAAGGGTAGTTCATTAGTAAGCTTTTCATCACTGTCATAAAATGCCTCAGATAATTAACTTAGAAGGAGGGAAAGTTTATTCTGGATGATGGTTTCAGAGGCTTCAGTCGAAAAGGCCCCATTAGCCTTGGGAACACATGGAAGTGGAAGAGGAGGCTGCTCATTTGTGGCAGCATAAAGCAAAGGAGAAAGAAAGACATCCCCTTTGATGCCCGTCACTAGTGACCTAAGTAAAACCTTTCATTAGGGCCTATCTTCACAAGCTTCCATCATGAGGATCAAGCTTTAAAATGTGGACTTTTGGGAGACATTCCAAATCCAAACTGCAACAGTAGTTACAATAGTTTATAATAGTAGTTCTTTCCATTTTTTTTTGGTGGTAATTGTGGTACAATCAGATTTTAAAGGCCTCTATCACTTAGACCATGCTTTCAGCCCTTTAGCTTTTGATTATTTTTTTCAGATAAAGTTTCCTACTGTTTCCCAGAGCTGGCCTTGGACTATGATCCTTCTACCTATGCCGTGCATAATTAAGATTACAGATTCAAACTTTTGCTTTTCATTTTGTGCTGGGACTTGTCTCAAACTGATTCTCCTAATTTCTGCCTCTCCAGAAAGTTGGGGTTACTAAAGCCACCAAACCCAGCCTTGAACTTTTTTTTAAAGATACATAGTACGAAATATGTTTAATATCACAATACAGAATATGCACTTTATTCGAACATCTGTTTTCTCACATTTGTGTTTTAGGAAAAATTACTCTTGGTAAATGTAATCTCATCTTATATTTTACATTTCAGATCCTGAATTGTGTTTTTCAGGGTGGCAATGCACCTTAAAAATTAAAAACCAGTGGAGATAGGATGAGAACTAGTGAAGAACGCTAATATACTGTGGGGACATCTTTTGGAGCTAAATTTTACATAACTTACACTGAACTTTTAAAGCTCTTGCATGCTTTGTGTTTCATTACATGAAATGTGATACAGATCAGTGATTATAGCTGTTGGTTCTGTAGTATGGGTTCAAATCTTGACTTTTACTCAGCAGCTGTATGACATGGCACTTAATTTCCCACACCTGCTTGCCTGGTGTGTAAGATGGAGTATCAGGACTTGTTGAAAGAACTAAGTAACAGCCAATGGTGTATAAAGATACTTAATATATATATATATATATATATATATATATATATATATATATATATATATATATATATTCCCACCTCCCAGTACTTCCCTCCCACCCTCCTTCTGTCTTTAGCTTTCCTCAGCTTGGTGAGTAGGGCCAAAGGACAATTTATGTGTATAGAAGTCTCCAGAGGTGTTGAGTCTTTGACCGTCCCGCAGAGGACAGATGGGGTCCAAGGAAAGGTAAGTGTGCTGCTCACCAGTTCCCCAGCCACTCTTCCACAGTCAGACCCGCAGCAGGGAGTCAAGTCAAGCAGGAACTCATTTATTACCACACAGCAAGCACTTTTTAAAGCAAAAAACCACATGGCATGGAAGGGGAGGAAAAAGGAACCAACCAATCACTGTAGAGGTTACCCTATCATGTGCCTAAGCTTTCTATACTTTCCCTGCTGTCCACGCACTGATGTCACTTCGCCTGGTTGTGGTATACAATCAGGTTTTAACATAAACAACTCGGGCTCTGCCCACTCAACTTCCTCTCAGTGCCATCTTTGCTGCCCATGTGCCCCACTCAGAGGCAGATTGCTAGGAGCATGGGAACAGTAGATGTAAAAATGATCACAAGGGTAAATTCAAAGTCCATAATCAGAATGTGGAAAGTGTCAGTCTTCCCGTACTAAACCTAGAAAGTCCAAGGTTTCATTTCCTTAAAGAAAGCAGCTCTTCTTGTAGTTCCTAATACCAATACTTTGACCCTAGCTTTTCATTATTTTCCAGTGTGTTATAGAAACTTGACTGAATCTTATTGTGCATATGCATGAAATACTCTGCAATACTATTTTTCAAATGGTATCCTATGGTAAAAAACTTTAATATGTCTGCTGCATACTTCTTAGCTATTTGCTGAAAATTTATTTTTTAATTTCTGTGTGTGTGTGTGTGCTGGTTCTGGGGCTTGAATTCGGGACCTGGGAGTTGTTCCTTAGCTTTTTTACACAAAGCTAGTACCACTTGAACCACAGCTCTATTGCCATACATTGTACTACAATTTCTCTTTTTTATTTTTCCATTTCCTGCAAATCTCTACTGCATATTCCCAGAATTCCATTCTTTGCTTGAGTACTGTCCATTTTTTTTCAACCAACTTACTTCTTTCCTACAATGAATAATACAGTCTTTTAAAAAGACTTCAGGTATCAAAAAAAAAAGCTTAACAATGAGTATAACACTCTAAACTCTAGGTTTAGTACGGGAAGACTGACACTTTCCACATTCTGATTATGGACTTTGAATTTACCCTTGTGATCATTTTTACATCTACTGTTCCCATGCTCCTAGCAATCTGCCTCTGAGTGGGGCACATGGGCAGCAAAGATGGCACTGAGAGGAAGTTGAGTGGGCAGAGCCCGAGTTGTTTATGTTAAAACCTGATTGTATACCACAACCAGGCGAAGTGACATCAGTGCGTGGACAGCAGGGAAAGTATAGAAAGCTTAGGCACATGATAGGGTAACCTCTACAGTGATTGGTTGGTTCCTTTTTCCTCCCCTTCCATGCCATGTGGTTTTTTGCTTTAAAAAGTGCTTGCTGTGTGGTAATAAATGAGTTCCTGCTTGACTTGACTCCCTGACTCAGAAGTAAAGGTATCCTATACTAATTTTTTTCATACATTTGGTGTACTTCTTAGCTATTTCCATCTTAGAAAATGACAGATGACATTTAACTATGGAACAACTTCAGGTGTATCTAACATCTTATTTAGAAAAAATTCTGGTAGGCAGGGAGAATGATGATTAATATGCATTGTATGAAAAACTGACATGTTGCGTTGAAACCTCTTTGTACAATTACTTAGATAATAATTACAATAGGAAAGAATCCTATTTTGGGATATGGCCTAGAGTATTTAATTGTAAAAGTAAGGCGATGACAACATAAATGTATCTTAAAATTATTTTTGTAAGGATAAATATAAACATCAGTATTTTAAATATATGTGGAACTTTTAAAGAAGTTGATTTTTGTATACATCTGTTGCACAGAAAACCTTACTGTTAAATTACCAGACTTCATAATGTCATTTTACATCACTTGATAAACTACGGAAAAAACATACAAAGTTATCTAGATTTTTCTGGAATACATGTTTAAAGCTCAGGATCTCCAGCGAATGGCTCACAACATTCCTCATCAAAACTCTTTGTCGAGAGTGGAAACAGAGCATTAGTTGAAGTTTTATATAACTGGTCCTGCTTTGCAAAACTCCTAAGCTATTTGCCAAGTAAGTTTTGAAATGTGGTTTTTTTTTTTTAATACTTTCTCCTTAAGATCTGTTTTCCCCCCGGGTTTTTCCTACTCTTTAACAATGAAAATGAAAATGAAAATAAACACTTCTGCATAACTAAAGTTAAACATTTAAATCTAATAAAATAAATTAGCAAAATAATATTGGTTAAGACCCGCTTGAGCCACTTTTTACCATAATGTTTTTCTCTGCTTATGAGTAACAGAAGCATCCTACAAACCAGAAACCAGGTTACCACGTTGCTCTGTTCGTCACCCTTTCATTTTGCATTCTTCAGTCATTTTTAATCAGACCTCGCTATTTCTAAAAGCAGAAAAGAGCAGAGCTCGGCTTGGACCCAGGAAGGTATCATTACAGGTGAGCGAAGGAAGGCTAGGAAGTTTTCAGTGGCGAAGGATACCCGCGTGTCTACACAGATCACGATTTGTTGCACTGAACAGGTGAACAGAGACGTCACTGAGTTCAAACAGGAAATCCAGAGAAAGAACTGGAGGCGTAGCGCCCGGCAGGGCGGGGCAGACAGCGCCCGGCCTGGTGCGAGCCAGCAGCCGGAGCCGGAAGGGCGTGCCACAGGGGGCGGGACCTCGGCCGAAGGGGCGGGGCCGAGTCCTGACAGGGAAAGGCGGGGCGGGGCCGGGCGGAGCAAGGGCCGATGGGAGAGCTGAGTCCCTGTGATTGGGGGCCCGGCTGGCGGACCCGCCGGACCCTCGAGGGACGCAGGTAGCTGTTTCCAACACGTGTGGAACTTTTAACGAACACGTGAGGGAAGACAACGTGTGAGGAAAACTACCTCAGAATCTTGTCCACACCTTCCCCGCCCCCACCTGTGGTTTGTCTTCCTGGAGGGTGTGGTGCAGGTGGTCTCGGCCCCCTTCTATTGACACCTTATCCCGGCTACTGTCTACCGACTTAGGTCTGGAGCAGGCGCCACCTCTGCATCCCGGGTCGCGGACCCCCCTCCCTCCCCCGCCGCGCGCACGCGGCGGCCCGCGCCGTCTGCGCCTGCGCACAGGGCTCCCTCCAGGGCGGGGCGGGGCTGCGGGCGAGCGTGGGGCGCCAGGAGAGGGCGTTTCCTCGCTGTGCGCGGGCGGGGCGGAGCTGTGGGGCCGAGCGCTGAGCCCGCGGCCTGACCTCCCCAAACGCCGGGCCCCGTGACGTCACCTCGCCGTGACGCGCACGCAGTGAGAAAAACTGTAAGTTTGCGAGGATTCCTGCAGCTCCTTGGGCTTGCGGGTGTGTGCTGGCAGTGGCCGCCGCGGTGGTGGCTGTGGGGGCGTTTGGTTCCCTGAAAGATCCGGGGAGCCGCCGAACGTGGCGAAGGCACAGGTGCCCGCCCAGACGGGGAGCGCGCCCTCGTAGGCGGGAGGGACCCGGGGTGCGGAGGCGAGGCCGTGCCCTGCGGGGCCGGGCCTGCAACTTTATCCCTGGGGCCGGAACAGGCTGGGGGCCGGCGGTCCCGGCGGTGGAAGGGGGACGGTCCCCCTGGACAGTTCCTTTAAAAAATTATTCGATAAAGGGGGGGTCGATGCTTCTATTTAAGACAGAAATGTGTTACCCCTCACCCCCCCTGCGGATTTCTTCAGAGATTTGGAATCCTAGGTCGAGACATCCTTTGAGACCCCGTAACTGCCCAAATCGCAGTACACAAGCGATAAGATATCCACCTGCTGCCCCAGTTTCCGTTTTGTGTACAACCGAGGGAGGGTAACCTCTGGCCTCCCTAGCTGTCAGTCCCACCAGGAACATTGTGATAAGGTGAGATAACAACCAGTTTACTCCCTGGAAGGAAGTGGCCTGTGGCCATTTGTAGGGTAAGAATCTTTCTCATCCATGTTAACCTCCTGTGTTACCCGTGTTACCTCCTCAACCTATCACAACCTCCGTGATCTTAACGTTTCAGCCTGGTAGGTGATCCCGGCTCTTGTCCTGGAACTTGGGGGACCAGGGATTAGAAATAACCTCTATCATTGTCTCAGTTATCTTGGCAGTATAATTCTTCCCTGCTGGGTTTTGCTGAGAAAGCTTTTAAGCATGCTGATACTTGCGTGCTACACTCAACACTAGCACCCTGAAATGTAGATTTGTTGATGTACACTTGGAATATTCAGTCATCTTATCTGATGGCTTGAATAATTCCGCTTACTCTTGCTAAGGTTAGGACATTATTGATTTAGTAAAATACTGTTCAGGAATTTTGAAGGATATTGTGCTCACCACAAAGTGTAGTTACACAGTAGATAAGTGATCATATTTATGTAAATTTAGTTCTAATGTTTAGCAACATCCTTTAATACTAGTAGCCTCTAAATAAAAATGTGAGCCTTCTATTTTTAGCTACTAGTTACTAGTTTTGTTTCCAAAGACAAGTCACCTCAATTTGGCATTTCTTACCTCTAAAGTGTTACTACTCTTTTAAGAGTCAAATAGGATCATGAGTACAATACTGAGAGCCTTTCCAAAGACAGTATTGTTAAGAGATTTGCATTAGTCACTACCCTGGAGAGATGTGTGCATTCTCAAGTGAAGCTTTGAGTCAGAACTAGAAAAAGTACAGCAGAGAAGATGGTCTCCAGATTAGCAGAGCTGACATTACAGTTGGGAAACAAAGAATGAGGACATAAAATAATTTTAGATTGGGATAAGTTTGAAACAAAGAAAGGTAAGAAGACAGTGGAGAAACAGGGAGGGTTGTTTTAAGATAGGTCTGTCAAGGCAGTCCTTTCAGAGGAGGGCTGCTGAAAGGGGAAGAGCTTGAATAAGAACATCTCAGAGGAGATAATAATAGCAATGAACACTTATGTAGCACTTATGCAAGGCCCCCGAGGTAAACACTTAAGTTCTCATAACAGCCTGATGAGGTAACTAGTAATATTGTTTTTATAAATGAGGAAACTGACACACAGAAAGGGGTTTGCTCAAACCCCTTTGGACAGTAACTTTAGAGCTCACATTCCACATAAGTATGTCCTTAGAGCACAGGATAGGGCTTAGGGGTGGTAACAAGCCTGAATTGTTCAAGACACAGTAAGTGAGAGTGTTCAGAATACAATAAGGAAGGGAAAAAGTGGCAGATGATGGAGGTGGTTCCTTATAGTCTGTAGTCAAGTAAAGATGTTACTCCAAGAGTAGTGGAAAACTACTAGAAGGTTTGCATTGAAGAAATTCTGGCATCTGATTTCTCTTAATTACACTGTGGGGAATGAACTATAGAGTCATGGGTGAAATGAAAATGGGAAGGTGTGAGGCTATTACTGTATCCTAGAGGAACCAAGGTGGTACTTTGGGTTAGAGAAAGGAGATGTGGAGTTGTGTGTGTTGCCTTAAATCACCCAGTAGAGTGAAGACTCTTTTGCTTCCAGTTCCGTATCTGTCCAATCTGTTAGTGATGGAGCTGGCACTCACACTAATACAGTTTTCTTTGGAACCTATACAGTTAATCTCTGTAACTATCTCTACTTGGGTACATTGAGTATGCATGAATATGGAAATGGAGCTTTGGAACAGTGTGGTCAGACACATGAACTTATATTTCTGGAAAGAGTTTTTGTTCCTCATCTAAACCTTGGTTGGCAGTGAGAGGAAAGAACATAGGCAGTAGAGTTCTACTATCAGGTTTTTCATTTGATTGGTTCATGCAACAGATACCCATTCATCCCTGTCCTCTCCTCTCAGTAACTTTCATGAGGATGAGGTTTCTATCTCCTTTATTCCTCTGTCTGTTGCCTGCCATATAGTGATGGAGAAATAAATAAACATATCTCTCTTCCTGGGGGAGCAGAGTGTGAAGAGTGGGAATGAACTTAGAGAACACCAAATGCATAAATGCATGCTGACTAGCTCCTGTTTTCCCACACCTACTCTCTTGCAGCCCCATGACTGGAGAGAAGGGCCTGGAAAGGATAAGGAACAACAACAAAAATTCCAATCCTAAGCAATTGCAGGATGAATATGAGGCACTCCAAGAATCCTTTTCAACAGCAAAATTAACCAGTCTGGCATACTTTACTGCAATTGCATTTAGTTTTATTTGGCACTGATAATATTTGTTACCAAATGAAATAAATTCGGATATTTGACTATTGTTGTAGTGATGAGTTTTCCCAGTTCTATTACCTCAGTGTTGACAAGGCTCACCAGTGAAGTCAGGGAGTTGGCTTGAATTGTTGCATCTTGCAGGATAAAAGGTAATAGAGAGACTTTGTGGGAAGTGTTTGGGCAAGTTGCCACCCATTTCAGTGTGTCATGCCAAAGTTCCACATATTAGCCAACTTGAATTTCTTTATTGATCAGGTCTTTAACATCAATTATATATATATATGTATATATGTATGTATATATATACATACAGTGATAGCTAAATACCAGTTGTGGATTTAAATGTATTTGAATATATATTTAACATATACATGTAATATATATTATAATTTACATAATTTACACAAACAACACTTAAACTGACTCATTTCTAATTGCCTATAAATTAAAATATTTAGATTTGATTTTTTTCCTACGTAAATAGTGATGGCTAATAATAACAAATACTAATACTAACTTACTAGTAAGTCTGTTGGAGACTAAGCTTTAGTGACAGATCAACCAAGTTGTCACCCCCCAAAACAGACCCAAATGAAGTTCTTAGGATAAAGCATAAACAGCCTGTTGATGGAACCATCACAACCATTATAGCTATTGTTCTCTTCAAGTTGTTACCCTCTCACAGGCAGACTTCTTTCATTATATTCTTACATTTCAAGACTGCTAATTTCAGGTTCCATTCTAGATCATCCATCTGTGGAAAGATAAATATGAGACAAACATTAGAATATATGGATTTTGACCTACTAGATCTCAACTTGGATAATTTTGTCATGCCCAACTGACCCTAGGGATATTTGGCAATGAAGATACATTTTAGTTGTCACACAGTGTGACATCCATGGGTAGATTGTTACTGAACATCTTAAGAAGTTTAGACAAGTTTCCAAGGGGCATGGGGAGATAAACGTGTCTCAAACTGTCATATTGCTGACATTGAGAAACTATGTAATTGCTTGCTTTCATTTATTTCATTCATTTACGGCCCTCTCCTTCTTGCTTCCTTCTTTATTTTCTTCTTTTCATTCTTTCTGTGTTAGTTTCTGTTGCTGGGGTAAAAAAATAAACCACTTACAAGGAGGAAAAATTTGTTCTGGCTCATAATTTCAACAGCTTTAGCCCATAATTGCTTGGCTCCATTGCTTTACAACTGTAGTATCCCAGTACATCATAGTAGGTAATGTGTGCTGAAGATGAGGAGCCATGGAGGCTGGGAAACAGACAGAGAATGAAAAGAAGTGATTGCACAGCATAAAGATCCAACTTCTTTCCATTAGGCCCAACCTCCTAAAGATCCTACCTCTTCCCAATAGAGCCACAGGCTGGTAGTGAAACCTTTAGCATATGAGCCTATTAGGGACATGTAAGATGCATAGCATAATACCTTTTCTTTCTCTTTATTTCTCTCCCTTCCTCCTTTTCTCTCTCTTTCCCTTTCTTTCTTTCTTCCTCTTTCTTTCTTTCTTTCTTTCTTTCTTTCTTTCTTTCTTTCTTTCTTTCTTTCTTTCTTTCTTTCTTTCTTTCTTTCTTTCTTTCTCTTTCTTTTCTCCCTTCCTCCCTCCCTTCCTTTCTTCCCTCCCTCCTTCTCCTTCTTTCCTTTCTTTCCCTTCTTTCCTTCCTTCCCTTTCTTTTCCTTCCTTCCCCTTTCTTCCTCCCTGCCCCCACCTCCACCTCTTTTAATGCTTTAGCAATGGAGGTAAGTAGTTTTAACTGGCAGATGCCTGAGATTGTGTTTTATTGCATAGCTGAACTAAATTTGGTATTTATAACAAGGAAAAGAGATTATTTTTTGTTTTTATTGTGAAAATACCGTTCAGAGGGGTTACAATTACATGGGCAAGATAATGAGTACATTTCTTATCAAGCATGGTTGCCTCCTCTTTTGTTTCCCCTTCCCATCCCTTCCCATTACTAGAGTGAAGAGAAGTGGAGAGAGTTGACATCCTTTTCTCGTTCCTGAGTTAAGAGGAAATGGCTTTAGTTTTTCACCATTAAGTATAATGCAGAAAAGAGACTTTTGCAACTAACTAGGATTGAATTTTTCCAGCGTGTCTACTGCTTTTGTGTTTGTTTTTAGCTATGACTTCTTTTTTTTACTAAATTTAATTTGGACATTATATAATCCTGGCAAATTTCCTTTATTTTTCATACATATTGATTTAGTTATCTCACAGCTTTATCTTCCAAAAGTCCTTTCCATATGCGAATGTGTGATTACCACAAACATGCTATTAAATCTAAAAAGTATACATTATTCTTATTATTTGGTAGATAGAGAGATAAGCTTAGGTAAAATGACATGTATTAAAGCAAGTTAGTGACAACATCAGACATAGGATTAATCATTGTTACATACTAAAATCTACTTAAAAGCCCTTGGAAACAGTAAGCATTCCCATTGTATGGATAAGGAACTGGTTTAGAAATACTACATAACCTAGTCAGAGACACGCAACTCAAAATATAGTTTTGACTGTTTCCATCAAGGTAGCTGTGCTGTCTTCCTGATATTCTCCAGTAAGCAAATGTTACAATTTCTGTATACATTTGTTACCAAATTGATGATTAAGTAGGTCTCTTGGCACATGGTCTATTGTTCATGTTGCCACTTGAGTCAGTTGGTAAATTCAGCAGTTTGAAATCCTACCCAGATTTAAGTTGAGTGGAAATTTACTGAATTTTGGTAAACAACAGTGGTAGCACCCCTGCCTATTTTGAATGTAACTTTTTGAGAACATAAAGTCCAAAAACAGCCCAGAGATAGATCTCAGCTGTACAGAGTATAATTGAGTGAAGCAGCCCATGTGATAGTATTCATATTTGAAATAAGACTATCATTTCTGAACTTTTCTATGATGTAGCCATTATTTTATGCCAAGCTCACAAAGGTTTGTTTTTCTTTGCTGACCTCTACTTCAAACCAACTTGACTTTCACAGTAGACAAAATTACCACCTTATATTCATTTTATTTTCCTTCTGAAATATTCTTTACAGAGTTCATTCTAGTTTAAAAGGTAACATCTTTTTTGTGAGGTTATAGAAGCTAGTGATAGTCACTATATTTCCTACATGGGAAACCTAAGAGTTTGCCCAAATAAATCAAAGATCAGTTAAAGGGCTTGAACTCAGTGCCTGGGTACTGTTCTTGAGATTTTCTGGTCAAGACTAGTGTTTTCTGATGGTTAATTAGAGATAAGTCTTATGAACTTTCCTGCCTGGGCTGGCTTTGAACCAAGATCCTCAGATCTCAGCCTCCTGAGTAGCCAGGATTACAAGCTTGAGTGACCAGCACCTGGCAAATATCAGATTTTTAATTAAGTTTTTAGACTTCATAAAACTAAATTATAGTTGCTAGTAGATCAAAAAGAATACTTAAATATTTGAGTTATTATTTTGTCTGATGACTTATTTGATAGTCAATACTTGGCATAATAGTCGGATATTTTAATGTTTTTGAATAATACATCCATTAGCTATATGTATCATTGATAGTATGACATTGTGGATCTTGAGGAGGGAGGGAGGAGGGTGGGGAAAAAGGGGGGAGGACATGGGAGGGAAGAGAAAGAGAGAGAAAGGGACTAAGACAGAGGGATGTCCTTGGCTAGTGCAGTTACATTTTGTGCAAGAAGGATTATAACTGTATTTAAATAATGAAGATTCCCAAACATTACAACCAATATTTTTCTGCCCTCTATGAAGAAAAAAATGTTAATTCCTAAATAACCATAATATTATCTAGTTAAGGAAGAGATTGTCACTCAATTATAGCAGAAAAAAGTTGAATTGCATACTTGCGATTCACTCTTCCAAACAGACAGAAATATTATTATACAAGGTTTTGAGGAAGCACTGACTGATTTTCAAGAGTGAAACAATTTAAGTATTGATCGACTTTCAACTTAAGAGTTTAAGAGATGGCTTTGAGGGAGCTACGGAAGCATGGCAGTTGCTGATTTTCTTGGCTGACTACTTACGTGGAAATGCTGAGTAGACTTTAAAGATTGATTGATTGCGGATTTGAAGCCTGTTTCTTGGTTAGGGACAAGAGCCACAGAACAATCTTTTCCTTTCTTGAGGTTGAAGAATAGGAAACAAATGTTTTTCAGTTTATTATATTTAGAATGAAATAACTGCTAATTATAACTACTGGAACAGTATAGTAGTTCTCTATATTAATATTGCAGTAATATTTTAGTTAAAAATATTTTCCTACATAGACATTGAAACAAACTCAGAGCATTTGTTTATTACCTTAGGTATTAGAGAAGGCAAGATGAGTTTTTTATGTAATTATTTTATGTTGAAATTTTGTTTTAAAAATTCTAAGTGCTGGGGCTGGGAAGGTGGCTCAGTGGTAGAGTCCTTAACTTGCATACAGAAGGCCCTGGGTTCTGTTCGACATAAGCAGAAAAATCCAGAAGAGGCACTGTGGCTCAAGTGGTAGAGCACTAGCTTTGAGCAGAAGAGCTGAGGGACAGTGCCCAGGCCCAGAGTTCAGGCCCCACAACCAGCAAAATAAATAAATAATTGATTAAATAAATAAAATAAATAAATTCTAAGTGCTATATTTATATTATTTACAGAATCATAAACTCAGAATACTTAATATTTATTTTATTGTCTAGGAAGCCTTTATTTTTTCCTTGATTTACAATTTTTATGCCATACATGTTGTCTTTCAGATAGGTAGTATCCAGTAATAAAATTGTATCTGTTATTTAAATAAGGCAGTTTTTATGATAAAGCCTGAATCTTAACCTTTCTTTACATACTAAATTTATGACCTGTAAGATTTATAGCTTTAAGAGCTTATTCTTGCACCAGTATTAAAAATAATATAAAATAGTGAAATAATAGATTTGAAGTATATCTTTTCTCTGCACATAGTTGGCCTTTGCTGCTTAATGTTATGATTTAAAAATGAATCCTATGTTAGGTTGTCTTTTATAGTAAATTGGAAAAGCAAGGGGTGTTTTTTGCTGTTGTTGTTTTTGCAGGAAAGTACTGAGGTTTGAATTCAGGGCCTTGCATCACACCCTCAGCCTTTTTTTTTTTTTTTTTTTTTTTAGCTTAGTTGCTTTTCAGATAGGGCCTCAGCTTTTTTCTGGGACTGACCTTGGACCACAATCCCACTATCTCTGTCATCCTATGGCTGGAATTACAGGAATTTAGCATCTCTCTAGGCTTCTTTTTCGAAATGGGGTCATTCTAACTTTTTGTCCACATTATCCTTGAACTGCAGTTGTCTTATCTCTTCCTCCCAATTGTATGATTTTAAATAAAAGCCTTATTTTCTAGTCTGTAGTAAATGGCAAAATGGTATTTCCCATTTAATTTGTATTTCTTGACTACTAGTGAGACTACATGTTAGCTACAGATTTCACTACAGTTGCCAGTTTAGCAAACAAAAATCAACTAATAATTTTTCAGTGCAAGTATGTGGCATGCAGTATTTGTGATACACTAGCAAAGTATGCATATATCAAACTCACATTTAATGGAGTATCTTTAACTTTATTGGGCAATGCAATACAATTTTTGTGAATTATCTGTTTCTATCTCAGAATTTTAGTTCTACTTTCTGTTTTGTTGTTTTTACAAGAGTTCTTAGCATATGCTAGATATTAATCCCTTGTCTTCTTTAGCTGTTATAAACAGATGATTCCAGTTTTGCCAGTCTTCTAGTTCAGTGTGTCCTTGTTGAAAAAGCAAGGCCTTGGTTTGATAGTCAGTTCCATCAAAAATTTTCCATGTTGTTTATAATTTTAAGAAATTTAAGAGATCTTTTAACACCCAAGGTTGCAAGTACATAATCCTACTTTCCTTTCAGGATGTTTTGATTCATGATAGCCACACTTACCATGGTTTACATTCATCTCTGGTAGTGGGGGGGGAGGGGTGGCCTTCCCTCCTCTGCTCCCTGAGAAGGAGTGAGGATGTCAGGCTTCTACTCACGCCAGAGTCTTGGTTCCTGGATTGTCTCTGGTCTGTGAACTGCGGGATGAAGATACCTGTTCCTTGTCAGTTCTTGTTGGTGTTGAGTAGAATCCATTTGCCTGCCGCGTCTGGCGCTTTTGTCCCGGACTTTCTGTGTTGCAGTATGGCGGCTATGGCCCTTGCCACCGCTGCCGCCGCAGCTGCTGGCAAATGCTCAGATCTGTCTCCTTGCCTGGATTTTCCCTCTCTGGCCTAACACTCTGTACTGTGATGGCACACTTGGTGTGATTCTCTGGCTTAGGACTGTTCACTGGAACACTAAAACTGCTTTCTATGCGAGAGCTTGTTTAGTCTCCAGCTTCTCCTTCGCCATCTTCCCGGAACTTCTACATTAATGATGTTTTATATGGTGTGAATATGATATATGGTCAGTATAAATAGTATGAGAATTTGGAGTTTAGTTCTTTTCCCACGCTATCCTCATGTAGCGTGATATTCTTTTGTAATACTGAAGAGTGTCAGTTAATTGGAGATCCCAGTCAGCTACCTGGTAATGATAACCAACTGATAAACTCTACCATGTGTTATGTCTAAACTGCGATGCTAAGCTATGACATTTTAAACTCACCATTTGTCTATTGAGAATATAGGATTGTAAATTGAGGAGATGGGTTTAGAGAGCTAATGAGAAGAGCAGATGTGAAAAAGCTTTTGGGTTCTTGTACTGAGAAAAATAGGAAGCCAATGGAGGGTTTGAATAGAGGTTCTAGAATCTGAAACATGTTTTAAAAGTGATGTTCTGATGACTATTGAGAGGATATCATGTGAGGTCACAGCAAGATGGTTAATTCTCCAATGTCGTTCCTCTTCTTTTTTTCTAGAATTAGAATTCCTGTGATTTAGCTGGCTACAGAGTTACTTGTTTATAGACTGCATTTCTTAACTTTTGTCACTAGCTAGGGCTATGTGATTAGGTGTGGGCCATTATAACTGAAGCAACATTGATTATCTTTTTAAAGATATGATGTTGTCTTCTACTTGTATGCCCCACCTCTTCATCATCTCAGGGACTAGAAAACAGAAAACTGTAATTATAACACCTGCCTTGAACCCAAAGGTAGAAGCCCTCATATGAGATTATCAAAGCCATTCTCACTTGCCTGGGTGAGATGGGCTGTAGAGAAAAATCAACTATTACTCTCCCTGCAGCCACCTACATATCTCCCTAGAAGAGAATACACTTCTTTCTTTTTGAGCCACTGTGTTTTGGCATCATTTGTAGACACCAGCATAACCCATACCTTACGTAATGCTAAAATCAGTACCTGAAATGGGATATTCTGTAATCAAAAGCTAAAATGCATGGCATTGACTAAGGGGTTGGTTAGCATTCAGTAGAAAATGTTATAAGCTAGAAGATGGGTAATCTTTATTATGTGGTGGTACAATGTTTGGTGGAAGTGTCACCTTTGATAACTTGTAAGGCAGTTTGTCTACCTACCCTGTATCTCCTGGGAAGTTGTTAGAAAAAAAAAATCACATTGATAATATGAGTTAAATTGCTGCTTTTGAGAGGAACAATAGGGCATCAAATGTGGGAATAATTAGCCAGTTTGTAATTAGATTCAAAAGGAATATAGCTTATAGGATATAGTATATAGATAATGGAATTTCTCTTTCCACATGTCATGTGGTGTGAATTGGCAGAGAGGATAGTCATGTGGATAGAGCAGGATTGGAACAATTTGCTTCTGTGTGCAAAATGATAAGAGGCGACACTGGCATTCTCAGGAAGCTACTGCTGTGGTTCCTGTTTTTTTGTTTTTGTTTTTGGCTCAACAATGGAACTTTGTCCAGACAAGAATTAAGAATTTACTTTTTTACCTGAATCAGTCCCTTGAACTATGTAAAAGCTACAGTTTCACATTGTGTTTACTTCAATAACAAATGTTTATTTCCTACGTGATAAATATTAACTGTGACTATGTTTCATATCTTGTGTTACTTTTAAGATTTATTTTATCTTATTTTTATTTATTTACTTTTTTGGGGGTTCCAGTCATGGGCCTGAACTCTGGGCCTGGGCGCTGCCCTCAGCTCTTCAGCTCAAGGCTAGCACTCTACCACTTGAGCCACAGCGCCACTTCCAGCTTTTTTCTTTTTTGCTTTATGTGGTGCTGAGGAATTGAACCCAGGGCCTCATGAATGCAAGGCAAGCGCTCTACCACTGAGCCACCTTCCCAGCCTACTTTTAAGATTTAAAGCAAAAAGATAGTGCCTTTTTTTTTTTGCAGTAATGCATTGCTGTTTGTGAGAAGTAAGAAAGGTGGCAGAACCTGCTTAGAAGTGTCTACATTTTATTTCATTTTCTGATTTGTCCTCCAGTGCTCATGAATCACTTCAAAAACAGTCCATCTTTTTATATAAAATCAACATAGTATACTTCATTGGTATACAACACTTACTTTTTAACTGGCTATTATTAGGAACAATAAATTCATCAAAACCCTTGGCTGAATCAAAACAAAAAAAATAGGCCTGTGGCTCAGGCCTATAATCTTAGCTACTTGGGAGGAACAGATTAGGAAGATTGATCTTCCAGGTCAGCCTAGGCAAAAAGTTTATGAGACTCCCAGGTACAGGTGGGTGTATCTGTCATCCCACGTATGGTGGGAAATATAAACAGGAATATGTGGTCTAGGCTGGTCTAAGCAAAAGAGTTACCCTGTCTTCAAAATAATCTGAGCAAAAATTGCTTGGGAGTGTGGCTCAAATTGTAGAGTGCTTGCATAGGAAATAGAAATTTGAGTTCAAACCTTGAGGGTTTGAAGAAGGGGGGGGAAGAAAGGGAAGGAGGGAGGGAGGGAGGTCTATCTGGGTGGTCTGGCAGCAGAAACATGCTGTCTCATGCTGTTCTGGAGGACAGGAAGCTAAGATCAAAGTGCTAGCTTTAGTTTTTTGAGGTCTCTTTTTCTGAGTTTCTGACAGTCACCTTCTTCCAGTGTCCTTATGTAGCAGACAAAGAGAAGACCAACTCTGTGTTCATTCCCACAAGGTCACTAATCCCATCATGAGTATCCTCATGTCTTCATATGAACAGACTTTTCTACAAAAGGATCCATCACCAAATGCTACTAAACTAAGCCTTAGGGACTTAATGTATGAATTTTTTCAGTCAGTCCACAGCATACTTTGTTAGGTACCAAAGCCTGTCTGGAATGTAGACCAGCTATGGAAAAGGTATTCTGTCACTCAGTGCCTCATTGTTAGAAGGGGACGAGGAGATAACAGAGCTGGCTCTCTAGGTTGTAAGGACATTATTGTAAGTAAGGATACAGTGTTGCAAGCCAGGGAGTGGGCCTTAGCAGAACTTGACCATGTTAACTCCTGGTCGTCATCTTCCAGCTTTCAGAACTGTGAGAAAACTGCAGTTGCTAGCACAGCCCGTACAGTGGCATTTAGATTCCTCTCAAATTTTCCTTTTATAAATGATGCTGTATGTTCATAAAAAGTATTTCTTGGTGCTTGGAAGGTGGCGCAGTGGTAGAGTAGTTGCTTACATGCATGAGGCCCTGGGTTCCATTCCTCAGCACCATATAAACAAAAAGTCGGAAGTGCCTTAACTGGTAGAGCACTAGCCTTGAGCTTAAGAGATGAGGGACGGCACTCAGGCCCAGAGTTCAAGCCCCATGACCGACAAAAAAAAAAAAAATTTCTTTTGCTAACTTCTTTTAGATAGGACTCGAGGTCCAGGATGATTTTATTGTTGTGCTAATAATGACAGGAACAATGTTGCTAATAGCAGCGTTAAAACAATCATAAGAAAATAATAGTAATAATAATGATTCCTATTGATCCAAAGCTTCCTTTGCACCTGGCACTGTCTGAAGGGCTTTATAACTTATATTTGGTTCTAATTTTTGTAACAACCTCATAGGGTAAGTGCTGTTATTCCTGCTTTGTAGGTGAGACAAGTGAGGCCCTGGGCAGTTGAATATCTTCTCCATAGTTACAACTCTGGGCTCTAGACAGGCTTACTGCAGACCCGACTGTGAACTGACTGTGTCCCCACAAAATTCATATACTAGTCCTGGATACTCAAAGGGCTGAGATCTGAGGATAGAAGTTCAAAGCCAGCCTAGGCAGAAAAGTTCATGAGACGCTTACCTCCAATTAACCAGCAAAAAAGCTAGAAGTAGAGGTATAACTTTACCTTGAATGAAAAAGCTAAGGCAGAGCACCCCTGACCCTGAGTTCGTACCCCAGTTCTGGTACACACACACACACACACACACACACACACACACACACACACACACACACACACACACACACACACACACACACACACACTTCATAATCCCCAGGGCATTTGAGAGAGACCAATGGTGGAATCACTGTGACAGAATTATGACCCATGTGGAAAGGAACACCTGAGAGAGCCTGTCTTGTTCTTTCTCTGCCATGTAAGAATATTAAGAGAAGATGGCTGTCTTCAAGTCAGGAAAGGACCCATTCTGGGGACTTCAGGCCTTCCAGCTTCCAGAAGTGTGAGACAATATATTTTCTGGTGCTTAGGATTCCCCAATACATTTCTATTTCTGTTGTGACTTAAACTGACTAAGAAAGAGCCTGGCTTTTAACTCCTACAGCCTGAGAGATCGCAGATCTCACAGGCAATGGCATATTAGACTGAGAAGAAGAGGCCAAAAAAGAACCTAAAAAGAGATAATGTTCTGGAAGCCAAGAGACAAGTGGGTTTTTTGTATATTTTTATTGTAAATATACTGTACAGAGGGTTTACAGTTACACAAATAAGGTAATGGGTACATTTCCTCTCGAGATTAAAGATGTCTGAATTCAGTCGATGAAGTCTAGTAACTTGTGAATGAATTTTTTGGTGAGATCCTGTTTGTATTTTGGGGAGAACAATTTTATTTGGAGGCAGCATCCAGATTCAGAGGGCCAAGGTAGTGAACAGGGAGGCAGAAAAAAAATAAGCACTCTTTTCAAGTCCCTTGGGTGTGAAAAGAAAAGGGGGTAGTAGAGAGTGACAGTTGAGAGATGGAAAGTAGGGGGTATATTAGTATTTTTGTTGTGTGTGTGTGTGCGTGCATACACACACACATGTCCCAATCCTAGGGCTTGAACTCAGGACCTGGACCCTGTTCTTTAGCTTTTGTGCTCAAGTCTAATGCACTACCACTTGAGAAAGCTCCATGTCTGGCTTTTTGCTTATTAATTAGAGATACGAATCTTGAAGATTTTCCTGCTTAGGCTGGCTCTTGAACTGCAATAATCAGATCTCAGTCTCCTAAATAGCTAGGATTACAGGTGTGAGCCACTGGTACTTGGCTTGTTCATTCATTTTTTTAAGTATATTTAAGCATTTCCATACAGTTGGGGAAAAGAATAGAGAAATCAAAGACATCAAGCTGATAAGTGGATAAATGATGACATCAGATTACTCAGAAGGCAGACGTCTTGGGTTCCAGAACACTGGTTACTTTGGGCAGGAAGAGGGACACCCTTCCTCCTCACTGCCAGGAAGGGGATGAGACTGCCTGTGTAAGGAAACTGAGAGAATCTGATCTACTGACCTCTCTTTTGTTTCTGTGGAGGTGATGTCATTTGCTGAATGAAAAGGGAGTAGGAATCTGGAAGAGTGGTGGGAGTTTGGAATTGATTCTGTGGGAAGTAGGAGAGGGAGCTGATTCCAAAAAGGGTTGATGGGCAGCAGCAAGAAGCCCCTTCTGAGATAGGAGCATTTGTATTTGCATTTCCCAGTCCTTAACTCTGGGTGTGAGAATAAACTAGATCCTTAGGTAGGTCCTTAGGCATGTAGTAGAAGAACAAGCCCACCAGGAAATTGAGCAGTTAGGGCCAAAAAATGGACAAAGCTGAGTGAGCAGATCTTGTTACACTAGATAAGAAGTGAAACTTGAAAAAAAAAAAAAGAAGAAGTGAAGCTTGGAGAATAGTTAATGGCAAAAATCTAGAGGGAAGTAGAAAAAAAACTGATATATTAAGCAGATTTAAGATCAGGTGTCATTCATTCATTAAATATTCGTTGAGCATGTATACTCAGATACTGTGCTAGGTGTTTTGACTACTTAGAGTATAAAAATGATCAAAACAGTTTTCTCCTGTAGACCTTAATTTTAGTGAGGAGGTATATAACAGACTATGTGTTTGCATGTGTGTGCATTACGTGCATGTGTGTATGTGACAACTGAAAGGATCCTTCACATCCATCCCAGGGGAACACACAGAGGCAAGCAGGCACAGGAGAATGATTATTATAAGGTTTATTAGAGGAGCCATATTTCCCTCCAGAGGGAGCACATGGCACCTGTCCCTATCCAGGTAGCAGGAGGGTCTGGGGGCCCGAAGTAGGTGGGAACAAGGTAGGTGGGAGCTCAGGTGGGTCTGGGTGGAGAGAGGGAGTGGCCAGCTGTAGGGCAGGGCAGAGCTCAGGTTTAGTTGGAGCTGAGGACCAAAGGTGGGCATAATGCTTACAACAACTATATATATATATATATATATATATATATATATATATATATATATAATGTGACACATATTTTTCTGTATACACATAAGTTTAGATAATTGTCAGTAAGAATAATGAGGAACAAGAGACAGTTATATAGATGCTGTTTTTTTATAATGTGATCAGGGAAGAGTTCTTACTAATGAAGATACCTAGGGAAAGGCATTCCAGGGTGGGGAAACAGGCCTTGTGCAAAGCCTTAGGAGCTTGTTAGAGACACAGCTGTGGCTCTGAGGAGTGTGAAGAGAGTGGTAATCAATTTGGGCTACTGGAAGTACGTGTGGTGAAAGCTGTTGGAAAATTTGAATCTGGGGAGTGACAGGATCTGTCCTACTTTTCTGATGGCTGCTACTGGTTGCTTTTGATTGACTATAGAGGTAGGAAATCCAGAGAACTAGGAAGACAAGAGATTGTGGTCCATACACGGCATATTGGTATTCAGCTTTCAACAGTCCAGCCCTTCTGGGTGAGGGATCAGTTGCTGCTCCTTTAAGCCAGAGGCACCCACTCTACAATAGGCATTCTTCTCTGTGGATTAAGGCTTGACCTAGACCCTTGGCTCATGCCGCACCCTTTCCTGTTTTTAACTCTGCTTCTCACTCCATTATTCATTCTCCCATCTTGTCCTATGTGTCTTTCAGATCTGATATACATTATTGTCTTCCTGGCCAAGACTTCCTCCAGATCTGCTTTCTGACCCTTTTGCTCAGTGTTTGAATTTGCTTACTTGGAACCTCAGTGTGTAAACCAGGTGAAAGTAAGGGAAGTGGGGGTTGGGAATACAGTGCTCTGCTTTTTTGCAGTTGTCATTTGACCCCTGAAGCAACTCTTAAGACATCTCCAGTTGCTCCACTTCTTAGTGTGCAAGAGCCTTGCGCTGAACTGGGACATAGCTTTCTTTGCAGCAAGCCATCCTAGGATAGCCTCTGGTCCTGCTTCCAACTCAGCAAGTGCTTTCTTAATCCTTAAGGCGCCTGGCTTGCCACAGTGACATGGGCACCCTCGAGTTCCAGCATAGCATGCTGAGGGCACATAGAGCCATGAGGGTTCTTCAGTATTAGCTTTACTCCCTGCCCCCTATTTAATTTACTAAGTTCTTATAATATGAATGAACATAATACTATGGGAATAGGACATCTCACCTTTTCAGCAGATTTTTTAGTTAGCACTAATTAAGGCTGTTCAATAGTTTATAACAAATCTAGTTTAGAAACTACTATTTGTATGGGATTTTTAAGGAACCAAAGCCCAACAAGGAGAACTAAAGCTTTCATGGCTCCTTATTGTTTTGCCTTCAGATTACTGGGTATTCTGCCTTGTGTTAGGAATGCCGTAAGTATCGTATCGGAAAGGCAAATTGTTAAATTACCAGATTTGTAATTCTGTATTTTTCTTTTTATGTTTAATAAAGCTATTGTAGCTTTTTTAAAAAAAAAAAAACTAAGCATGGAATAGGACCTGGTCATGATTTAGGCTCTGAATCATCAGGCTTTTCTGGTAAAAGGTAAAGTATTTTCTGCTTTCAAAAGAAGGAGGTTTAAGTGAAATAAGCCAGGCCCAAAGAAACATAGGTCCCGTGGTTTCCCTTATTTGCAATATCTAGTATATGTCTAAGTCAAGCAGAAAAGGTCAGATAAGGTGATGTTAGGGAAATGAACCCTAAGATATGTACTCAAATGTTTTTTTTTTCTTTCTTGCGATTGTTTCTAACACATTTATAAGATGATTTCTTTGTTGCTTCGTATGTCCCTCCCGCACAGTATAACCCCTGCTTTCACTGTATTTAATGTCGGTATAATTTGTGGAGGGGAAGGGAAAAACAAATTGTTTAAATAGGGATACAGGTGGACCCATTGCAACAATGAGATGTACAAGTCATTATGTTGAAAAACGAACTTTACAACTTGTGTGGGGGGATAGTCATGGAGGTGGCTGGGAAGGGATGGGAAGGGGAAACAAAGGAGGAGGCTACAATGCTTGATAAGAAATGTACTCATTATCTTGCCTATGTAATTGTAACCCCTCTGTACAGTATTTTCACAATAAAAAAAACATGTAAAAAAAAAAGGAGGAGGTTTAATCTTGATGAATGCCCTTAGAGTAATCATCTCTACATTATAAAAGGGCTTTAAAAAAAAAAAGGGGTGACAGCTTAGGAATTGAAGGAATCCATAAACAAGCTGTGTCCTGGGTCACAAAACAAATTTGATGCTTTGGACTCTTAAAAGATAGGATATGGTTTACACTAAAATCTTTAATATTTCCTGAGTTGAGGAATATAATACCTTTACTTACTAGGATTAAAAATTTCTTTGTCAGGACTGTTTACCACTAAGAAAATTGAAGCTACAGATTTTGCATACACTCAAATTCTCAAGCTAAATAAGGACACGTACTTGGTCATGTCTATCCTGAGGTATGAGGAGTATAGCATGTCACACCTTTCATTACTTTTTCATTGAGTGAATGAACCATTTTTGACACAACTGCGGAAATGCTATTGTCTGGTTATACATACAGGATAACTACAAGATCTAAGGAATAAGCCTTCCTCAGTAGGATATTACAAAGTTGACATCACTAAATTAATGGAAAGAGTAAATTTTCTTAAGAGTCTGCCAGTTGTCAAGTCTGTTTGGTCATAGGTAATGCCAGTTCAATCTGCAAGATGGGTATGGCAATATCGAATTTATTTAGTGCTGGTTTAAGATTATAAGAGGTAAATAGACCACACAGGCACATTTTCAAATCATGTACCTATAAATTTTGGGTACAGAATTTTTTAAGATCTCTCACAACTCGGTAATAAAAAAGGCAAATACTCTAGCAAAGATGTACAAAAACATTTGAATAGATATTGCTCCAAGGAAGGTTTACAAGTGGCTAATAGGCACATAGAGATTTGTTATCATTATTCATAGGGAAAATCAAACTAAAATTATCCATACCCACTCACTGGCCATTTTAAAAAACATGGTAACAAGTGTTGAAAAGGATGTTAGAGAAATTGGAACCTTCATTCATTGCTGGTAGAACATAATGTTAGCAGACACTTTAGAAATCAGCTTGGTAATTCTTCAAAAGGTTAACACATCAAGTTACTATATATTATCTAGCAATTTCATTACTAGGTATTGACTCTGAATAAATAAAAACATAAAACTGTACAAAACTTGCACTCATAGTGATGTTATCCCTGATAGTTAAGTAGATTCATGTCTACCAACTGATGAGTGATTAAATGTGTTATATTTATACAATGGAATATTATTAAACATTGAAAAGGATTGGAGCACTGATACATGGTATATAGTGGGGGAATCTTAAGTGAAGAAACAAGCTAGACATAAAGTGCCATGTATTATGTTTCTAATCCATGGGGAAGCACATTGTTTGTTTGTTTGTTTTTACTAAGCATGAAATAGCACACATTATCTTGATTAATCTAGACCAATCCATGGGGGAGCACAATAGATTAGTGAGCTGCAAGAATGAGAATGGGGAGATGGGAGTAGCTGTTAATGGGTAAGGAGTTCTTCTTTTCCTTGATCTCAGGGCCTCATGCTTGCTAGGCAAGGACTATATCACCTAAGCCATGTCCCCTGGTTTTTCACTCTTTAAATTTATTTTACAGGTAAGGTTTCATACTTTTACTTGGGCGTACCTAGGGTTGTGACCCTCCTACCTCAACCTTCTTAAGTAACTGTTATTATAGTCAGGAATTTTGGTGTTGATGAAAGTGTTTTAAAATTGTGATGATGGTTACAGGGCTCTGAGTAAAGTAAAACTATTGCATTGTATAATTTAAAACAATAAATTGTATGGTATATGAATTATATCTGAATAAAGCAAAAGCTGTTAAAAGAATAAATGAGGTAATATGTGGGAATATACTTTGAGTTATTTGAGAAGAGTCTTATTATTTTAGTTTGACTGTGAGACCTTTAAATAGTAGTAAGATGACTTAAATATTTTTCCTTGCTTGTAGGCCTGTGATTTTTAAGCTATGACTCAACTTTATAAGGCTGTAACTCAGCAGTATAAAATATTGAAGGTGTTAAAACATAAAATGAAAACTGCTTGGTCTACTATTTTTATAGGATTTTCTGAATCAATTAGCAATAAGTAGAATGTCATTGAAGAATTTGGTTTAGAATAATAAAATTTTAGAGCTAGGAAGAACTTCAGAAGTTATCTATTCTAAGGTGCTCATTTTGTTTTGTGAGAGAACAGAATCCTGTAAATGTTAAGGTATCCTACATCACAAAGTAGAGTAGGTTCTAGGACTGAGTCAGTCTTCTTTCTGTTGACTAGTTTGGGTGGTATTAATGATGTTAGAACTCATATTATCAATAACAGATACTTAAATGTTTATTCTAGGCACTCTGTTAGGTACTTGATACACATTATCTTGATTAACCAGCATGATAACATTAAGATAATGTGTTTTTTCTATATATGTTTCATATGCATATGTTTAGTGAAATGATTTTACTCTATTGATCATTTTACAGTGAATCTTTTTGTTATTTGTGCCAAGATTATTTAAAATCTCATTTGGTAGAAATAGTAAATGTAATACAATATTAACTGTAGCCCTCATGCTGTCCATTATATCTCTAGACTTGTCTATCCTACATGTCCAGTGATCAGTGTCTCTACATCTTTCCTCTTTATTTTCTCTTAATGTGTTCAACATTTTTTCTTTTCACATACTCAGTGAGGTGGTGCAGTATATTTCCTTCTGTGCTTGGCAAGTTTCACTTCGCCTCATGACCTCCAGGTATATCTGTACTATAACAAATGACAGCATCTCCTTTTTAAAAAAAGATTGATGTCTTTAGTAATGCTAGTCTTGTCTGTTTCCAAATAGGACTGACACTGAGGATCCCTGGTATTCCAGATTAGCAATAGTGTGCTCCCACTTTGAGCCTCTAAATAATGCCCCTCCCTTCACCTCTATACACTTTAAAGATTTAGAGGGTATCCACCAACTCCTTAAAACTAATACTGCTTCTTCTTGCTGAAGTACTTTGTGTTTTTGCCCATACTATATACTTTACTATATATAATATATATGTATATATATATATTTAATCCAGTTATAGAAGATGTACATGTCTCAAGGCCATCTCTAAAGATAATGCAAAGGATACATATTTCAGCTGCTCTTTTCCCAATGTTGTTATGTGTGGGAACTTGAATTAAAACACATGTGTGGTTTGGATGAAAGGGAATTCCCTGGCTGTACTTTATTTAGCAAAGGATGTGGGAGTAGTATTGGAAGAGAGAGGACAATAGCTAGCATGTGAGTGTTTATGCACACCAGAATTTTATCAGATCTGTTATCAAGAGCCTAATGTTTTTAAAATCCATTTTTAAAAAGTAGTAGACAATAGAACATAATGTTTATTAGATTTGTTTGAAAACTCAGCATTGGAGCAATGGAAAACTTAAAGGAAAAATTTTGAATGTATAGTATATATAAAAGCTTTACAATGAAAAGCCCATATCCTTGGGTCTTCATGAAGCCTGATGTATGCGGTGTTCATGTGATGAATACAAGGCATAGGGAATAGAGAAGAGAGTGTGTAGTTGCTTACCAGTGGAGAATATTGAGATGAAATGATTCTTGTCTAGTGAGATAATGCTTTAAATATTTTCCTAGGAGTTAGGCAGCAGCATCTGGCTCATGTCTGTAATCTTAGCAACTCAGGTGGCTGAGATCTGAGGTAACGGTATGAAGCTAGCCTGGACAGAAAAGTCTGTGAGACTGTTATCATCAGTTAATCAGCAAAAAGCCAAAAGTGGAGCTGTGGCTCAAGTGATAAAATACTAGCCTTGAGCAAAGAAAGCCTAGGGGCAGCACCCAGACTCTGATTTCAAGCTCTAGGACCAGCACCTGAAAAAAATAAAACCAACAAACTTTATTTTTTTGCCAGAAAGAGGCAAAGCAGAGGACAAACATGAGCAGACAGAGAGGTATAGAGGTATAGAAGCACATGATATATTCAGAACCACTGAAAGATTTTAGTGGGGAATATGATGTCTTCAGGCTTATTTTTCTGGGAAAGGAAATTGAAGGGAGTATGGAGAATCATTAAACAGTATGAAGAGTGATCTCAATCTCAGTCTTTCTGTTATACTTATTTTTTTAAAAAAAATTTGGTGGCAATATGAGTAGAGTGGTGGAGAAACTAGGGATGGATGGAATCCAGGACCTGACTTATACAAGTATTCTACCAGATTTTTCTTCACAACATATTAAAGACAAGCTTTCTGTTTCCTATAGTTCTAGCCAGTCAACCATATGATCTCCCTTATAGCTATGTATAAGAGTACCTCTTCTGGTTGAGAGCCAGTGAATTAAAGAAATGAGACCCGCTGAGAAACCATTGCAGTATTTCTCTGTTTTTGCCTGCATACACTTGATGTCAGTGTATAGAAAGAAAAAGGAATTACAAGTCAAAGTTTCTTGAATATTAGTGTGTACATAAATTGTGTGGGGAGTTGTTAGGAGGTAGATTTTGATTTAGTAGCTTTGGGGTGGAAGGTACGGTCTGCATTTCTAATAGGCTCCTAGTGATGCTAACACTGTTGATCATGAACCAGTGTTTAAGCACTCAGGCTAACATATCTCGTGCTTAAGGTTCTAGTGTATATATGGTAATGTTATCGGAAATGGGGAGCACAGGAAAAAAGAACGATTGGAGAGAATATATATTTAGATATGAAATGGATAACACCTGAAAAGTTGGATATTAAGCTCAATGGGAAAAAATCAGGTGTTTTGATATAAGTTTAGAAATCAGCATTTCATGGCTTATAGTAAGATCCATGTAAATAAATTTTTACATAACCAACAAGAAAGAATTAAAATTAACATTAGGAAATACACTTAAATACACTTACTTCCACTTGCTAGAACCATTTAATGACAGGAAGCCAGCATTAGAGAAGAAATTACACAGCCTCTTTTCTGTGAATATCTCCAGGAATAAGTTTGGGAGTAGAAACATCTTTGGAAAACCTCCTTCTTTCTTACTAACAAATATTAGGTTAAGTATTCTGTAGATCAGGTTAAAATTCACTGAAGAATCTTTTCTTAAGAAAATATTTTATATGAACAAAAATATTTTAAGTATCTTCAAAATGCCAAATACCCTTACAAATTCTGGGCTAAAGTACTAGCGAATAAGATGATTCCTTGGCATAATGAAGCTTAGAGAAGAGGTTGATAAGGCAGATAAATGTGGTAGTAGGGAGGTATAGTATGATGAGAGAGTTTCCCAGTGAGGGACATGTGACTTAATGTGGAGACATGGATGGCCTTCTGGTGGAGATGACATTTCAGCCAAGGCCAGATGGCTGAGTACAAGTGACCTAAAAAAAAGAGGAAGGGAAGGGTAATAGCAGTCAGTGTCTAACCCAGGAAAGGCCCTGTAGTTTGCAGAAGTTCATTGTGGCTGACATACAAGTGCAGGGGACAGATGAATGAGTGGTAGACTTGAAGAAGTAAACAGGTACTGTCACCTGTGGCTTGGTGGGGTGTGAAAGCTGGGGGAAAATAATCTTATTTCCCAAAGGAACAAACACTATGCTCCCTTGATGTAGTTGAAACAATCGTTCTATGCATATAGCTTTACAAGGCTTTTATGGACTGGCCTAGTTTTGAAATGACTCATAGTTCACATTGTTTCTATAGAAAAAATGGTTTATACTTCAAAAGCTGTCATATAATTTAAGTTTCTTTTTTTTTTCAGCCATTTGGGTGCTGCTTGGGTAAGCACACACTTATAGAACTTTTTGCTATTTACACTAAAATTCTGTTGTTGTTGTTGTTTCTTTTGCTGGTGTTTACCTATGTGGCTACAGTGTTTATTTTTCTAACTCTGATATATATTAAATGTGTCATTCCACAAATGTGATTGAACTTTTATTCCATGTTCATATTTTGAAAACAAATAGAAAACTATTGTAACAGATCATTAGGTTTTCAAAATGCTTGTTCTTAAGAGTTAAGGATCTTGTCTGTTAAGTCTATAATGGTATGTTTTATATATCATGGAAGCAGGAAGCATGAAACAACATGAAAATGATTATAAATTGAAAGTAAATGATTGGCATGCCTTCACTATTGGAATGAATGCAGAAAGTAAATAATAAAAGGATAAAATGGCAAGCTTTTAAAAATACTCTGGTAAGTTAGTGCTCACTATCATCAGCATCACCAGCTATTGATAACATTAGAAGCACTCAATTTTTTAAAACAGCAAAGAGCTCTTAAAGCCAGTTCCTTTGTAAAAATACATTTAAAGAGCTTCATTTTACTTAATAAACTAAACTCGAGGAAGAAACTCTTTAATTCCCCTATCTGTATAGTTAGTATCTTTGGCCTCCATCTCTGTATTGGTGCAAATGCCTTCAGCTGGCAAGTAACAAAGGCCCCAATAGAAAATAGCTTCAGTGATAAGTATATTTTATTGTCATTTAACTAGAAAATCTGGTTTTATACTTTGTTAGCAGCACTGTGATCATCAGACTGATTCTTTCTGTCTTTCAATTTCATAATCCTGGAGATAGTTGCCTTCTGTCCTGAGACTTTCCTCCTTGTGGTATCAATATGGCAGCTTTTGTTCTTAGAAATTTTATATCAAAAGTTCTTAAGTTTGTAGGAAAAGAAGATGTGTCTTTTTTGTCTTACCTGAGAGTGATGAAGATATTTTCAGAAGCCTCTTAGAAGACTTCACTAGCCAAAATTGCATCTTATACCCATTTCTAAGTGGTTGGGGGTATAGAAATCCTATGTTTGGCTTAGCCTACTTGAGATTCATCATCCTTCACCCTTCCCAGGGTGGACAAAATTAGTTCTCTTACCCTGATACATGCCAAAGCCATTTTGGGGGGAGGGGGACTGAACTCTTACCCCTTATCCATTTCTTCTTGCCTTTTCAGTCTCTTACCCTCTTCTTGTACAAGCTTATTTTCTTTTTCTTTTTTCTTGTTTTTTTTGGGTCCGGTCATGGGGCCTGAACTCTGGGCCTGGGCGCTGTCCCTCAGCTCTTCAGCTCAAGGCTAGCACTCTACCACTTGAGCCACAGTGCCACTTCCGGTCTTTTTCTTTTTGCTTATGTGGTGCTGAGGAATCGAACCCAGGGCCTCATGCAGGCAAGGCAAGCGCTCTACCACTGAGCCACCTTCCCAGCCCCTTACTTTCTTATTGAAAGGACATGACTTACTTTTTTCATCCTCCCCTCTCGCTGTTGCTTACAACTTTCAGTTTTTAAGGACATAATGATAGAATTAGAAAATATCACTATCTCAGACAGGCAGCAGCATCAGATACTAACAGTACTGAAAACATTAAAAGACATATAATATTCGTTGGCCCTCTTTGGGATGGAAATGTCTGGCTCATCTAACATTACTGCAGAGCATCTTCTCTGTGTGACTTCCCTGTTGGGAAGGAGATGCAGAGAGGAGGAAGACACATCACTGCTCTCCAAAAGCCAGGAGTCAGCATTACTGGTTCTGTAGTGGCCTTCTGCTATACAAACCTGTGCTTGTAGATCTGAGGCTCTATTTTTCTTTTTAAAATGTGAGTGCTTTTGAGTGTATGCTTCCTAAAATAAAACTCTTTCTCTCACTTTCCTCCTCTGATCAGGGAGCAACTTTGTTTTGGTGGATGGAGCTCTTTGATACTTCCTACTCTCCTTTCCTAATGTGTTAGGATTCCTCCAGAGAAAATGATGACAGTGAAAGGGCAGGGGTGGTGGGGGTGGTGAGGTGATGGGCGGGGGTGGAAGATTGTGCTTTTTTAAAGAATGGCTCAAATGGTTACGGGAATTGACAGGTCTGAAATACATAGGACAAACTGACTTTTGTGATCTATGTAGTGCCATGGTTTTGTGTTTTTATGCCTTTTGATAGTGGTTTTACTATATTTTAAATCATTACTTGTAGAGAACTAATGTGCTCTATAGTTTTCCTAAGTGCAGAAAGCTTGTAATGTACCTTACAGAGAAAATAATGTGCTATGGTAAGTGTCATTTTGACTTGAGTCACATTGCTGTAGATTATGTATTAAATGTTTGTGAATCAACAGTATATATGTTTAATAAGGCATGTCAAAACAGAAACATGCATAAAATAAGGGTATGTTGGATTTGTTGATGAAAATGTAACCTAGAGCTCCTAGGAACCTGGTCCTGTGTCCACTAGGAGCAGTAGTTTGGTACACAGTAGGCCTCTGGTATTGTTGGGTGTATGGCTCTAAGAGACTACTGTTAAGGAAAAAAGGCACACTTAGGCTGCAGAGCAGAACTATACTGGAAATTTTCACTTTATCTTTTTAATTAAGCCACTGTTTACCTTGCCTTGTGGGCCCCATTTGTTTTGGGGGAGGCATAGTTTTGTTCTAAAGGGCAGATCACACAACTATTTAAACACAACTGACAATACAGCAAGAACTGATTGAGAGCTTCTTCACATTTTTTAAATTTCTCTTGATTTTTAAAAAATATATTAATTTTTGATCATGCTTGGTCAGACCATGTAATAAAACAAATAAGATGGACTTCTGTATTCACTAATTCAGTGTTGATGATGACTTTATAGACCTAACTGCTTATGAGTAATGAGAGGCAACTGAAATTTTGCCTTGTTTGAATTTTTTAGAGGTTAAATTGCAATTTTAATAATATGACATTTTCAGATTGTATGTATTAAACTTCCAAAACCTTTGATTTTATGAATTAGATGAAACAATCAAGCCATTGTTGGAATTGACTGATCTTTCTACATGACACTGATAGGAAGCTGCCATTTCTAGTAAAGGAGCCAAAAAAAATGTTTATTTCTTGACTTTAATTATGTACAGAAGATAATTTTGAATCAGAATCAAAGGAAATTTTTAAGTCATTTCATCTAGACAAAAAAGTCATGGTTTATAGAGTAATATGTATGTAAAACATCTTTTTCCATCTTTTTTTAAAAAAATTGCTGTCTTCAAGAAAGTCATAAGAAACAGCAGCAGCATTGGATATTTCTTGTATAATGCTTCGGCAGGTGGGCTGGGTATGGTCTGAGCATGAGGTGTCTGTTACAGTACTTACAGAGGTGGGCCAGCTGTTTGTCAGACTTAACCACATGTTGACAACTGGCTTCACTGCCTATATCTCTCACATATGGCTGTACAGGATCATGGCAGAACCTAAAAGTAAATCATAAATAAGTGCCAGTTATTTCTAGTACAACCAGAAAAATCACTGGAAAATGAAAAGTCTAAGACAATTGGTAAATTGAGTGTGACATTGGGCATAAATTAGGACTGTCTCAAGCAAACTGGCCCACATGGTTACTTTATCTAGTTTTGTGTCCCTCCCCAAAACTACTACCAAGCTCTTAATTACTATTTCTTCATGAAAAAGCCTGTGTTCTCAGTCTGATTCACTTGTTTATGACCATTTAGCAATTCTCACAGCATTAGGCACACAGAAAAGAATGTGGAGCATTTTTCCCAAGCCAATTTTACTCATTGTGACATTTTTTCCCTTTTCCAGAATATTTTCTATTCATCTTAAAAGTTATTAAATTTTGCATGCTTTCACTTTTAAACTATGCAATTATTGTCACTTAAATTAGTTCTTTTGTCAACTTACTACAAATATCATACAGAAATTAAACTGAAAGTGGGTTTTATATATTTGATAAAAGCAGATTATCTGACTATGATTATAATACAACTTTATATTCTATTTACAGAATTAATTTTAAAAGATGTACTGTATAAATGACTACACGAACCTTGAGAAATAGGTAAGTGACAAGTATTTTTTGAAGTAGATATTTCTGGAACATTAAGTAATTTGTCCTTATAGGTCCTTGCAAAATATGCAGTGAAGTATAACTTACTTTAGTGATTTATTTCTTTTTTTTTCTCTCTCTTTTTTGTTGGTCATGGAGCTTGAACTCAGGGGTTGGGCTTTTTTGCTCAAGTCAGCACTCTATAGCTTTGAGCCACATCACTACTTCAGTTTTCTACTAGTTAATTGGACATGGACTTTCCTGCTTGGGCTAGTTTCAAACTGCAGTCCTCAAATTTCAGACTCCTGATTAATAAATTAGTAAAAATACGTCAATAGGACATAGAAATGAAGCATGTTCCCAATTTACAGCACTTGAATTATTAAATGCAATATAGTACTCTGGGTTATCCCTAGAATCTGAAAAAAATAGATAAAATATAATGAAGTCTATATTTTGTTCGTATTGATATATCAGTTCTTAGTTTCTTAGTTTTTTGTGCCATGATTTTGTAAGATGTTAGTTTTATGAGTAACTGAAGGTATACAGAAACTCTGGATTATCTTTGTAACTAACTCTTTGAAAAATCTAAAATGAGTTTATTTAAATCACAGTCAGTGTATACTGGTTTGATAATTACAATTTAGATGTACCTTTTATGTACTTATGTATTCTGTGTAACAGTTTGAAAAAAATCAAAACTACTAATGATCTTAAAAATTCCAGACTCTATGCCATTGAAATGGAGAGAAATAGATGGTCCAGAAATTTTGTTTTTCACGTTGTAGGTGAATATTTCAGGTTTCTGACATTAGCATGAAATCATGAGTGTCTGCTTGTGCTTTTTTTTCAGGCTTTTTCTTTGACTTCCTTAAAACTTGTGTGTTCTTTGGTGTTTTTTTGCAGCATTTCCTATTAATGCCACAGGCTCTTTAGATGGTTCCTAGTGCATTTCCTCTTTGTTACCTCTTTTTCTTCTTGCTAGTATACTGCTCGGAGACAGAAAAGGGCAAGGATAGGACTTAGTAGTTTGGAATTGAGATATTATTAGTGTAGCTTTGTCCAGTCACACTTACTTGAACTTCTAGGTCAAATGACGTGATTGACCTATAGTTAGTATGAATAGATCAGTTATATAGTCAAATTCTGAGACTGAGCTAAGCTAAAATTGCTGTCAGATAATAGTGATTACCAGTTTCCAAAATTGTCTCTAGCATAAATTTCTATAAATATTAAAAGACTGTAAGAAGGGAGTTCTATAATTTACTGAAATTATTATATAACTTCTAATTTGTAAAGTTAAAATAGCTGTGCTGGTATTATGAATTGTTGACTGCTTCTGTTTCCAACTTTAATAATTTTAGTTAAATTTCATAAATAGAAATAAAAGTATATTATACTAAAAAGACATAGATGTTTAAAACAACAAGCTCAGTTTTGAATGACTCTAGCAGGACAGTTGTTAGTTTGCAGATTTTTGTTTTGCTTGATAACTTTTATTTAGAATTAGTATTATCAGTATGATATGAATAGATTTTAGAGCTCTGCTTCTTAGTTATTAGCATGATTTCTAATGTTAATAGGAAAAAAAAGGAAGAATATTTTTCTCAGGCCAAACTTAGATTCCATTGATCATACAATAGTTCATACAAAATGAACAAACAAAATAACAAGGTCCCAGGCAATTCTGATGCTGCCAATCTATGGATCTCAAGATGAATAGTAAGAAGTTTCAGTACCTCATCTTACATAATTGTTAAGAACAAGAGAAAGACTAGAGTACCTGAGATACCTTATTCATTATTTCCTATTCTGATCCCTGGTAAAGAGTCATAGTTTAGCCAAGCACCAGTGGATCACGCCTGTAAGTCCTAGCTACTCACGAGGCTGAGATCTGAGGATTGCGGTTCAAAGCCAGCCCGGGCAGGAAAGACCGGTGAGACTCCGATCTCCAATAAACCACTAGAAAACTGGAAGTGGCGCTGTAGCTAAGGAGTAGAGCGCTGGCCTTGAGCTGAAGAGCTGAGGGACAGCACCCAGGCCCAGAGTTCAAGCTTCATGACTGACCAAAAAAAAAGTCATATTTTTAAAGACACTCAGTAGACACTTACGTTGTGCTTATAATACTGTTAAAAGGAAATTGAAAATGCTGTTTTTCCTTTTATCCCATTTTAAGAGATATAGACAACAAAGTGTGTGTGAAGATGTGTACACATATACGTGTATGTGTATGTATTGTTAGCCAAAATAAGGCATGCCAAATGTTAGAAGTTGTTACCTTCTAAGTGATAGCTTTACAGGTAGCATTTTTTCATCTCTATGTTTTTAGCAGATTTTTCATGTTTTGAGAGTGAGCCTACATAATTTTTGAGATTCAGTTATGATTATTAAAACATTTAGAAAGTTCTTTATTCAAACTTGCTTCATGACAGCTTAATCTTGGTGGAAACCAATACTTCCTGTCATTCACTTTTCTTTCTCTAGTCTCCCCAATAAACACCTATTTTATTTTCTTTAGTAAATATGTAAGCCATTTAGTAGTTTAGTGGGGACTTCAGCTGGGGGAAGAACAAGTAGTTTTAAGAAAAAAGATAATGAAATAAAGATTTTAATAAATAATTTGTGTTAAAGATAAAAATGTTTCAAATATTTATTGATATTATTTTTTTCACCAGAAGTTTATTTAGGTGCAGAAAGGTTGTATTCTTTTCATTTTGCAAGAATGTGGCAAGGGCAATTTGTGACAAGAGGAAAACTGCTGAGTAGGACAAACCTAGCCCCCAAATTAGCCTCAAAATAGGAGTTCAAAACCAGAAATCTTTTACTTCCATTTCCTGCACAGGGAGCAGGAAAATTTCTCTCTTTTTCTATTTCTACCTAGTTTAACCCTACTAAAATAAATCCTAGTTAAAACTTTTTTAAAAAGGAGTTTAAAACTAAGTCTAAATAGAATCAGATTAATCCATAAATAACTGCCTGCCAGAAGTCTAGAACTCTTTAAACAAATATGGCAAAAATCTAATACTCATCAACATAAAGTTCATAGATAAATGCATTCAATCAAACATTCACAGATAACAAAGCAGGGGTGGGCGGGGAAATCAAATCAATAAAAAATGACCCTGAAATGATATAGTTGTTGGAATTAGCAGGCAAACATATGAAAACAGCTATTATAAATGTGATACATATATAGAAGCTTAATTAAGGAAACTTTAGAGAAGTAGAAATATTGGAACATTAAAAATGTAAAAATAGGGTTATATAACAAATTTAAATATAACCAATACTATGTTGCCAAAATGCACAAAAGAAGAAATTGACAAATTTACATTTAGAGTTGGAAGTTCAGTATACCTCTGAGTATTCAATGGAGCAAGAAAGAATATAGATACGCTTATCTACACTATGAGCTACCACCTAACTTGACATTTATAGAATGTTCCACTCAACAAGAGAAGAATATACACGTTTTTCAAGTACACATGGAAAATTCCCCAAGGTAGACAAACACATAAGTACAAAAGACAAGTCTCATTAAATTTAAGATGATGGAAATTATGCAAGCTATGTCTTCTGACCACAAAAAGATGAAATTAGAACCAGTACTGGAAAGATATTGGGAAAATTGTCAACCTTTACCATTAAACCACATACTTCTGACTAATAATACATTGGTCATAACAAAACAAGCCACACATGGAAGTTAAAAGGCTTTTTGAAGTATGAAGGAAAACTCAAAAACAAATGTGGGATGAAGCTATACAAGTATTTAACTTGCCATGCACACATTAGAAAAGAAAACAGATAAAAGATAAATGATATCTGCTTAGGAAGTTAGATGAAAAGAACAAATTAAAACTTAAAGTAGAAAGAAGAAAATGAGCGTAAAAATGAATGAAATATAATAAAGATAAATGCAGAGATAAGAAGTGAAACAAACGTTTCTTTTAAAAAATGAATAAACCTCTAGTTTAATGAAGAAAAATAAAGATAACTCATCTTGCTAACTACAGTATCCAAATTTATAGAGAGGGCATCACTACCACTTCTACAGAACTTAAAAAAAAAAACAAAAAACACCCAGGCTGGGAATGTGGCTCAGTGGTAGAGTGCTTGCCTTGCATGTATGAGGCCCTGGGTTCGATTCCTCAGCACCACATAAGCAGAAAAAGCTGGAAAGGGTGCTGTGGCTCAAGTAGAAGAACGCTAGCCTTGAGCTGAAGAGCTGAGGGACAGCGCCCAGGCCTAGAGTTCAGGCCCCACAACCAGCAAAAACAAAACAAAAAAAACAAAAAACAGGTTTGGCATGGGTAGGTCACACCTGTAACCTAGCTACTCAGGAGGTGGAGATCTGAGAATAACAATTGAAGCCAGCCTGAGGAGAAAAGTCTGTCAGACTCTTACCTCCAATTAACCACCAAAAAGTGGGAAGTGGAGCTCAGAGCTAGTGCCCAGGCTTTGAGTTCAAGCCCTAGGACCCCCACCAAAAACCAAAAACAGAAAACCTCACATAGAAAGTATATTACAAACATCATGTAGAAATAAATTAGACAATTTTGATTAAATGAATGAATTCCTTGAAAGACAAAGAAATGAATCTGACTCTAGAAGAAATATGAGGCTTAAATGGCACTAAATGTATATTAAAGTGTATTCCTTGTTTAAAAACCCACATAAATAACAAAAATAAGAACAAAAACATCAAACCTGTGTATGTTTTACCTGTTGAGTTCTATCAAACACTTAATGTAGAGTAGAGGAAAAAAAGAACACCTCTTAGTTCATTTTAGGTGACCAGCATTATTCTAATACTACAATCACATAAATTTATTACAAGAAGAAAAATTTTGAGCAAGTCATTAGGAAATCAAACTGAGCAAAAAGTATAAAGTGGGTTAATTGAAGGATTGCTTTAGCACCAGAAATTCAACAGCATTAGTTATAACATTAACAGGAAAAAGAAAAAAAAGTGGAATAATTCTATCAGTACTTAGAGAAAAGTCATTAACTAAGTTCAACAATCATTTATGACAAAAACTCTCAGGAAACTAGAAATAGAAGAGAACTTTCTCAACATGTATACCAAACTTACAGCTTAAATCTCATTTTTTAAGAAGACTGCCAAAAAGACTGCTTTCTTCCTAAGGTGTGAGCAAAGGAAATATGTCTACTTTCCCTATGTCCATCTGATTTTTAGAGAAGGCCACCATAGTGTAGTAAGCTGGCAAGATGAAACTAGCTATGTACAGACAAGTATTCTTTATTTGCAGACAGCATGATTGTGTTCAGTGAAAACACTGAAATCTCTAAAAGCCACTAGAACTTATATTTGAATTTAGTAAGATTGTAGGACACCAAGTACATGTACAGAATCAGTTGGAGGTGTACTTTCTAGATATAGAAAACTAGAAATTGAAATTTCAAATATATGTGAAAATACAAAGACAAAAATAAGACAATACAGTGAAAAAAGAAAACAAAGAAAGAAAAATGACAGTGTTGGAGAATATATGTTATTACTGAATTGCAAGACATTCACTTCAGTTACAATTGTAGAGACAGTGTTGGCCTAAGGGTAGCCCTAGAGGTCAGTGAAACAAAATATAGAATCTAAAAATAGAACCAAGTATCTATTAATTTTTGAAACTAGTGTCAAGGTATTTCAATGAGGAAAAGGTAATCTTTTAAACAAATGGTACCTGGAACATCTGGATATCCATATGTAGAAAATTAACCTCAGCATTTACTTCCATATGCAAAAATAACATGAAAGAAATTATGGACCTACATATAAAAGACTGAAACTATAAAAGTTTTAAGATGAAATCATAGGAGAAAATATTCAGTACTTGTGAATAGGCAAGGACTTCCTGATAATAAAGCCTGAAAAACTTGATAAATGGGATGCCATAAAAATTTTAAAACTTACAGTCTTCAAAAGACATTGTTAAGAGATGAAAAGGCATTATTTAAAACATGTTCACAGTACATGTACCTGACAAATGACCTGTGACCAAAATATATTTTTTAAAACCTCTTGCATTAATAACAAGACAAACTAGTTCAAAAATAGTAAGTAGCCAGTGTATCAAAGGAAAAGGTGTTTACTGTAATTAGACATCAGGAAAATTCAATTCATTAGAATTACTAAGATTGACAACAGAGGGCCCCATCAGCTGCACTGGACATGGATGAAATTGAACTAAGCAACTCAATGGCAGCTATGGAGGGAGGGAATGAAAGAGAAAAAAGGAACATCTTACAGTAAGCAAAGGAAAGAAATGTACGTATCACTCAATTTGAAAAAATAGCTGTAGTGTCAAAGTTTGTAGAGTTCATAAGCTTTATTGACCATGATGATGACAATGTACCTCGTGAAGGTTAAAATGTATGTGTGACTTTAACTAAGTATCACTATCCCACAGTATTTTGTGAAATTTATGTAATCACTTAATCTCAATAAAGAAAAGAATAAAAATAATAATAAATAAAAAAGAATTACTAAGATTATACATTTTTAAAGGGTGTTGACTGGGATGTGGACTAAATGGAACTTATTTTCAACTATTTGTATAGGCTTCACCATAAATCTGAAAAATCCAATATCCATATGGCTCCAAAATATTAAACTTTTGGAAGTTTTTAAGTTGAAACACAATCTACACAAGAGCACAAATTCTGAGTCAAATGAACTATGAATATGACATATGTGTAACAACTACTAAGGAAAAAGAAAAGAATTATTTCCAGCACCCCAAAGAACCCATAGAACCTTCCCACCCAAAAATAAGAAGCTTCTAGAGCTTTGTATTAGTATTCAAAATTTTTGAAACTGTCTGGGTGCCCATGGCTCAGTCTTGTAATCTTATTCAGGAGGCTGAAATCTGGGGATTTCCACAGTTGAGGCCACAAGCAGAAAAGTTCACTAAATTCTGTCTTTATAATAACCAGCAAATGTCAGCTAAAGATGTGGCTCAAGTGGTATAGTACTAGTTTACTAAATATAATGGCTCTTTGTTTCAAATCCCAAAACTGTAAAAACAAAACAAAAACAAAATGGAAAAAAAAAAGTTCTGAATTTGGAGCTCTGGAATTGTAGTAGAATGTTAGATTAGGAATTTCTATCAACTAGCAAATTATGTCTGTGTATAATGGAATACTACTTAGTAGTAAAAGAAACTAAAGTAGGTATGTGTTATGCTGAGTAAAAAGATATAAAAGACTACTATGACTTAACTTACTGTAACGATTAGTACATTAGTGGCAGAATGTAGACAATTGTTGTCTGTAGCTAAGGATAGGCTGTGATTGACTTGAATGCAGTGAAGAGAACTTTTGGGGGTGATGGATGTGTTCTAGATCTTTCTTATGGAGGTGATTATATGAATATATAAATTTGTCCAAACGCATTGAAAAGTACACATAAAAAGATGGGATCTGTTAAATGTTTGGCTGAACCAACTTTCAAATGGGATCCTCCTGATTCCAGTTTCTCAAGTAGCTGGAATTACAGGAATATGCCACGACACGCAGCTTCCATTTTCTTAAAATAATTAGTGGTAACCCATGATACTCAGAAGCAGCAAGCTAAGCTGAAATAATTACAAATAATCATTTCTTGGTTTGATTGTTCTTTTCCTAACTTCTTGAGTTGAATTTCATTTCATTTTTAAAACTACAAAGAATATATGGGAACAAACATTAGTGTCCCTTAGAATCTATTCTTTCCTATAGATATAGAATACTTAAATTTTAACAGTGTGTAGTTACCCATCCAGAATCTAGGCTTATCGGCTTCCCTTGCAGCAAGGTTTGGCTGTGTCACCAAGGAGGAGCGAATAGTAATGTGAGCACCATCACCACCTAAAAGTAGGTCAGGTGCCTGGACTTTCTCTTTTCCCTTTCTGCTGGCCAGGGATGTTACATTAGTAATGGGAGTAGATTTTATGGAATCATTTCCATTGTTTTTAATAAACTTTTAAGCTTGTTTTCTAAGATGTTCCCACCAGTTACTATACCAGATAATATAGAGTCTGCCGTTAACTTCTCACTGATATATTTTCAATGACAAAAGTGTCCGCTTATTGATCTAACAGATTGATCTTGAAAGTACCTACTGTTCTGTCTCTTACAAGTGGACATAACTTTCAATCAGTATCTATGATAAAGAAATTTGAATGGGGCTTTTCCAGTTTTGTTGGTACAAATTTGAGGTAATTTATGGGAGCAAGGTCTCAGAGGACACCCAGCCTTGCCTTGGAAACAGTGTGGAGGCCATCTGTGGCCCTTGTTACTGTGGTGATTTTTTTTAGAGCTATGTGGCTTGTCTTTGTTATATATTGTTAAATTAATTTACTTTATTGTTACTATAGAAGTGATGTACAGAGGGATTACAATTACATGAGTCCAGTAATGAGTACATTTCCTTTCTCATGCAGTATCTTCTGTTCTCTCACTCTCTCCCATTCCTTCCCTCCCATCTCCACCCACGAGTTGTAAGCTTTCATCACTGTCCAATGAGCACCACTGCTGCACTTTCTCACCCATTTTCTCTCTAGTTCTGTACTCTCCCCCCAGCCCTTCTGAAGATGTTGTCCTGAATATATCATACATAAGGTAAAGAAGAGAGACTCACCAGAAACTAAAAGCTAAAAAAGAAGGAAAGAAAGAAAGAAAGAAAGGGAGAAATAAAGAGAGAAAGAAAGAAAGAAAGAAAAAGAAAGGGGATGAAAGAAAATAGTCTTTTGTTTCCATATCTTAGAGTTTCCATATCATTTCAATATGTATATTATTTTATGTAACTATGAAGAGACACTTAGGCATTGTACGTTTGTGTTTCTCTCCTAAGGTTATCCTCTTTGGTCTCATTGTATGTCAGTATCTAGAATACTGTATAATTTGTCATATGCCAGTTCATTTTAATCTAACGTCTGTATATCAGAGAGAACACACACCATTTGTCTCCCTGACCTTGGCTTACCTTACTTAACATGATTTGTTCTGATTCCATCCATTTCCCTGCAAATGACATTATTTTATTCTTTCTAATGGCTGTGTAAAATTCCATTATGTATAGGTACCACATTGTTTGGATCATTCTTTAATGGCAAGACTACCAAGGTGTAAGGAGTGAGGCAAAGTTGAGAACAGTCTTGCTAGGATTGCTAGCTCAGGGTGAGGCTTCTGGCAAGAGACTTGGATTGGCTTGTACTTTGGAAAGCTGTGGAGGCAGGAAAACCTTTTTTCTAGTTTTGCCTGTTTTCTTTGTGACCATAACAAGCCATTCAACTTTTCAAGGGTCTCAGACTGGATCTATTAAATAAAGAAGTTGACTCTCTAAAATTCTTTGATTGGCCTGGGCACTAGAGATAGCAGAGATTTCCACTAGACTGTTCTTTTTCTTTTAAATTTTCAAATTAAGCAATGAAGCAAGCTTAGTTTCATCTTGTAAAGTTGAGGGTAATAAGTAATTTATCTTACTACTTTGAATATGGAGGGCTAGAAGAAGGAATTGTGTGTGACCTGGTATTTATGCTGACTTCATATTAGGTAAGTGACACAAGTTATAGTTGATTGTGCCATTTGTAACACCTGCAAGTAATCTAGTCCTACAATGACTCAGAGGAATATGAACTCACCATTTTTCCCTGTAAAAAGGGAAAAGATATTTGTCTAGATTTCCAGAAGGTCATCATCACCTTTTCCACTGGGAAGGCTATGGCTGTGTCTTGAGCTTGAGGATGCTGGGAGGTGAGCCCACTGTGATAACAGATACCAGATTGCATGCCACTTGGAATATTCTTCATTGATAAGCTCTTGAGTGGTGAAAAGGCTTCTAGCACTGAAGTCATGTTTCACAAGCACCAACAGAATGCTGCCCGAGCTCATTTCATGTCATAAGTTAAGCTAAGCATGGCCACGAGAAGGATAGGCAGAGAAAGGTTTCAAATAATGAACATGTCATAATTACAAAAGAATTGGGAAACAGCTCAGATTGAATGGGATCTCCACAGAAGTTCTAGGCTGACTTTTTCTTTTGAGAAAGGCTTTGTTCTGGTCAGATTTTTTTCAGCAAGAGCCACCAGCAAAGGACCTGCCCAGAACAGCACAGAAGTGGTTGTGCAAAGCCAGACACTAGTGGCTCACACCTGTAATCCTTGCTACTCAGGAGGCTAAAATCTGAGGATTGCTGTTTGAAGCTAGCTCGGGCAGGAAAGTCCATGAGACTCTTACCTGCAGTTAACTTCAGAAAACCAGAAGTGAAGCTGTGGCTCAAAGTGGTAGAGTGCTAGCCTTGAGCAAAAAAGCTCAGGGAGAGAGCCCAGTCCCTGAGTTCAAGCCCTACTACCAACAAAAAATCAAAAATAACAACAAAAAAACCCCTTGTAGAACCAAGGAAGTCAACTGCTAGAAGAAATCTTGTCTCTTTTTGGAGGTGTAGTTGCTTCATGTTAATGGGCTCATAACTTAGTGTCTGGAAGAAAAAAAGAAGAACCCATGTATTATTCATATACTAGAAAAAGAACTGCTGATGAAGATGGATTGAATTGTTCTGTGCTTGCCACAAATAACGTCTACACTTTTTATTTGAAATTATAGGAAGATAACTTTGGATCCATTACTATTTTTATTAGTTTACAGAAAAGGGTTTCCTTGAATTTTAAATATATCTAAAAGAGATTGTACAACCTCTTACCACCATTGCATCTCCTGTAGCTCTTTGGGGTGAGGACTTCCTATTCAGCTCAGTGTCTGTCCAAGTTAGAGGCTACTTCTTCTAGCTTTCCTCTGTTGAAATGTTGGTGTCTTTTTGTAACACTAAAAGTTGGACTTGTACATTAAAGGGCTCAGTCTGCTCCCATCCTCTGGAGCATGTTGCTTTTCTCTACGCTGGAGCCATAAGAGCACCACTGTTTGCTGCATTTGGGTAGTTAATGGGAACCTTTGTGATCTACTTCACACACACTTTGTTGGGTAGAATGTAGTTGATCTGAAGGAAAAGTGAATGATGTGGGATGAAAATATTAGTTGTGATGGTGAAATAGAAGTTAGAATTACAAAAACCAGGACAATGATGAGAAGTTTGGAAGAACCTAGGAGACAAGATATATTTATTTTTTTTTATTCTATTTTTTGAAGTACTGGTTTGAACTCAGATCCTTGAGCTTGCTAAGCTGGCCCTTTACCACTTGAGCCCTGCTTCTAACCCTGCTTTTTTGCTGTTTATTTTGGAAATGGAGTCTAGTGATCTTTATCCAGACTAGCCTTAGACCATACATAAGAGGAAAGGTTTCTAATTACAGCAATCCTTAAGATATTTGAAATTGTTATTATGGTTTTAAGTAGGCAATCCTGGGCCTTAAGGAAATCAAAGATTTGACTTTCTGTGTGTGGTTTATTAAATGTAAACACATACAAATTTAAAGGGAAAAGGTAATCTTTTATATAAAACTTGATTTATGGCTTCCTGGACTTTGAAACCCTCTTGTGCTTTGATTTAATTCATTCAGTTGTTTTAAAACCTAATAAAATTGAAGGAGGGGGCTTTTTTATATAAGCAGGTATTTTTACTATAGCAATTAGGGGACATTATTAGGAAGATTATTGGAAGCAGGATATAAAGTTTGAATAGATTTACTAAACAAAATATTAAGTTTTAGAAACTTGGATGAATTAAATAAAAACAGAAATAAACTTTTCATGTAATACTGAAATTCACAACAAAACCAAATCTTTCTAAGATATAATTTTTGTATAAATACATTTTCTTTAAAAAAAATACTTAGTTGAGCATGGTGGCTAATGCCTGTTAGCCTAGCAGAGAGGCTAGAGATCCAGAAGATTGTGGTCCCAGGACTGTCTGATCTCAACCGATAGCTGGGTGGAGTGACATGGGTTTATCATCCCAGCTGTATGCAAGATTGAGATCAAGAGGATCACAGTTCCAGGCTAGTCTAGGCACTGAAACTCCATCTTAATGGAAGAAGAAGCTGGGTGTAGTTGCACCTGCCTATCATCTCAACTGTGGTGGAAAAAAAATTAGGACTAAGGTTCAGTTGCTAGTCCAGGAAAAAAGCAAGACTCTGTCTCAAAAATAACCAGAATAAAAAAGGACTATATCAGGTAACTCGGAGGTAGAGCTTCTGACAAGCATATGTGAGTTCCTAAGTTCAGATCCCAAGTATGGCCAATTAAAAAAAATATTATTTGTAAAGAAATACATGAAGCTGGGCACCGATGGCTCACGCCTGTAATCCTAGCTATGCAGGAAGCTGAGATCTGAGGATCACTGTTCAAAGCCAGCCAGGGCAGGAAAGTCCATGAGACTCTTACCTCCAATAAACTACCAGAAAACCGGAAGTGGTGCTGTGGCTCAAGTGGCAGAATGCTCCCCCACCCCCAGTTTTTGGTTGGTCGTGGGGCTTGAACTCTGGACCTGGGTGCTGTCCCTCAGCTCTTCATTTCAGGGCTAGAGCTGTACCACTTGAACCATAGTGGCACTTTTGGCTTTTTCTGCTTATGTGGTGCTGAGGAATCGAATCCCTTCCCTTCCCTTCTTTTTTCTTTCCACATGAGATGACTGGTTACTGGAAGCTCATGCCTGTAATCCTAGCTGTTTAAGGGACAGTAATGGAAAAGTTCATGGACAGGTCAACCCTCACAAATGTTCACAAGTCTATCCTAACCAATGGCCAGGTATGGAGGAGTACACAAGTTGAAGAGCCACTTGGGAGGCTGAGAACTGCAATTCCAGGGCAGCCCTGGCAAGAAAGTTCACAAGATTACATTTTATCAGAAAAAGCCAAGCAGAGAGGTGTACACCTGGTACCCCAGCTACAGTGGGAAGCATAGGTGGGAAGATCATGCTCCAGGCCAGCCCAGGCAAAAAGCACAAATTCACCAAAATACAACCAAAGCAAACATGGGCTAGTGGAGTGGCTCCAGTGGTAGAGCACCTTCCTTGACAAGCTCAATGCTCTGAACACAAACCCTAGTCCCACCAAAAGAAAAAAAAAAGCATTGAAGACCAAGTCCCCCATGTCTTACTACCCTCCCATTTTCCCATGAATTTTGCTATTTCCAAGCCTTCTAAATATTTACACTTACACACACACATACGCACACGCACACATGCACGCACGCATGTACACACAGTTGCAATTGAATTTTTGCATATATATATTTTTTGGGGGGGAGTCCGGTCGTGGGGTCTGAACTCTGGGCCTGGGCGCTGTCCCTCAGCTCTTCAGCTCAAGGCTAGCGCTCTACCACTTGAGCCACAGCGCCACTTCCAGCTTTTTCTTTTTGCTTATGTGGTGCTGAGGAATGGAACCCAGGGCCTCAGGCATGTAAGGCAAGTGCTCTACCCCTGAGCTACCTTCCCAGCTCCTGCATATATTTTTCAAACATCAGACCATGTTGATTGCTGGTTGATTTAAGATCTTCTATTGTATTTATAGCTTTAGTATTCCCTCAATATTACTATAATAACAGACATTTATTGAGTAGTTACTGTGTGCTAGACAGGATGCTTAGTGTTTTTAATATTATATGGACTCAAAATCTTCATAAAAACCTTTATAGGTGAGTAAAGTAGTTGAAGAAAATCCCACTTTCATTATATGTCTGTTCCTTTATATTTAATGCTTTTTGGGTCAGTTGTGGGGCCTGAACTCTGGGCCTGGGCTTAAAGTTAGTGCTCTACCACTTGAACCACAGCACCGCTTCCAGTTTTCTGGTGGTTAATTGTAGATAAGAGTCTCACAGATTTTCCTACCACGGCTGGCTTTGAACTGTGATCCTCAGATCTCAGCCCCCTAAGTAACTAGGATTACAGGTCTGAGTGACTGGTGCCTGGCTATATTATATTTCTAAAGTAATTTAATGTTCCTTAATAAGACTTCAAAACTAAATATTTTCTTTTCTTTTTTTTTTTTTTGCTGGTACCAAAGTTTGAACTCAGAGCCTAGAGCTTTGAACTCAGAGCTTAGAGCTTGCTTGGTTTGCTTGCTAATGGCTATCACTCTACCACTTGAGTCACATCTCCAGCCTAAATTTAGAATTTTTTAAGTTGATAAGCATATAACATAGTCTTGTTAGTTTTGTCTTGCTTGTGCAGCTGGCTTTATCAGGTCCCTACAGGCAGCTGTTTGCTTACTGGGCCAGAGCATCAACTATGTGCTCTCTCCATTCACTCTGAGTAAGGATCACACTACCCCATCCATCTCTTCAGTAGGTGGTGATATCCTTACTTTGGACACAGTGACAGAATCATGCAAGTGTGAAGGAAGTTTGATTTTTGAAGATGTCCTTCTTATGCCCTTGATCATACTGTTGTGAGAAACAAATTCTGCTATACTGGAAACTCTTGGAATTTTTATGGGACTTGGTAGAAGGAGCGTTGTATTTGCTGAGTTAAGAGGGAGAAAAGTTATGCTGATTATATGTTTGAAGAATTGAGATGAGGTTTTTGCAATATTCTGTCATCAAGTAAGGAACTTTCAGTGAGTGGGATAGCTGTCAGAAAAGTTGAAGTCCCCTCTGTTGCTTCTTAAGCTTGCGAAAGCCTCTTTACACTGTTTTAACCAGATGGTAAGAATCCTGTCCACTTTATTATTACTCTAAGTGGTTTATGCATTGTGCAGTGCTGTTGCAGTGTACCAGAATTAGATGTTATTCGTACTTACTGTTTTTGTCATTGTGGTTGTTATCAAGACCTTTTGTAGTTTTCTTCTGTGCCAGTGCCTCTGTAACAGGGCCCCTGAGCCTGCTTGTTTGTTTTATAACAAATGAAAGAGGTCACTATATGAAGGCACTGTTGTTTTCAGAATAAAGAGATACTATTGCTGAGTAACTTAATAGACATGGGAGGCCTTGTATGTATCAATCAGCTTTTCTTCTTGCTGAATGCTAGAGGAAAAATAAAGATCATTTACAACAAATCTCAAGGAGAAGAAAAGTATCCTCTGAAGGTCCCAGTAAGTATCATTTCACTGCCAGCCATATATTAATGTTTATAGGCACTTTTAATCATTTGTCTTCAGGATTGGAAAAATGGTAATGTCCATCTATTTGTTCAAGTACCTGTTAATAGATCAGGTTATAGTGGCATGAACAGTGATCATACTATGTGGCTTTGGTTTCTTTCTGGTTATAATTCTTAATTTATTTTGAAGTCTTAAAGAGCATTCAAGGAGGGCATAGTTTAAAAATATTTTTTAATTATCTTTAATTGTGTAAAAAGAGTTGCCATTTAACAAAGAAGTTTATAAAACAACTCATCTTGATCAATGTGACCCCTTTCAACATTCTCACTCATCCCTCTCTCCCCATCCCTTCCCTCATTCTTAATTTTGTAAGACATACATTTGATTCTTGGCTGCATTTTTCCCCTTCTTCATTCCTCTACCCTTTCCCCTTGTCCTCACCTGACCCCTTGGAGAACGCACAGCCTGGTGTTTTATTTTGCTGAACTTGGCCTATGCCTTCCTAAGGAATTACTCTATTTGAATTCTCCCTGGAATCTAGCATATCTCAGTTAATACATTTGTGTATACGTATATAATACCCAATGTATTTACTTATAAGTTTTAAGCTCAAACTAACTTTCATAACTAAGGGAAAACATGCCCTGTCTCTAGTCTGCCATCTTGGATCTGCCATCTTGGATCCCTCCACCCGGCATGAGGTTTCATGTTTCATAGACTAGCACATGCACTAAGGGTGGCTGTTAAGAGCCACAACAGAGCCGAGTGGAGAAGTAGAGCCTCCTGAGCCTGCATTTGCTGCATTTCAAGGTCCACATGGGGAATGGAAGCTCCAGCAGAAGTCTGGTGTATTATTCAGGTTTGTTTATTGCTTTCATCCCTTCCAAATTCTGGTATTTTCCTAACCGAAGTATAGTAGCAATTCAGAATCCCATAGTTTCTTATAGTCCTAAGTCTGCCTATCTCCGAAGCCAGTGCTATAGAAATTAGGTATCAGTTGTTTAAGACAATGAAGAAACCTATGGTTTCAGTCTCATTGTGCCACTTATTGTAGGAAAACAGTATGGATATTATGTGTTCTTGGAGAAGGCACTTGTGCTCTGGTATATATTGTTCCTCCTCCTGGATAGTTCAGAAAAACTAAGCCTTTCCCTTTCATTGGTAGCTTGCTTCACCATCTCTGTGTTCACTTTCACTTACTTATGTATTTTTTATGCCAAACCATGTCTGTCCTAAAGTTATACCAGTGGAAAATTTAATTTTTTTTAAAAAGGCACCTCTGAAATTCCATTCCATATTTAATCTTACTTAACTGTAAATAGCACTTTGTTCCATTGTATTTTGTTAGCTCCATCCATGCCCTCCCTGTCCAAAGACTGTGTATTAATTAATAATCTCTCAAAGACACCTGCTCATGAAAAGTGTTTTCCCCTTTTCTAAGAGGTAGATGCAGTAAGACTACCCTGTTTTCTTGAAATGCCAGAGTTTCTAAAGATCTCTTGGATGTGCAATCACACCTACTTTTCCAAATTAGCAACTAGAAATATTTTAACTGATGACTATAAACTACTCTTTATTAAAAAAAAGTTTATAGTCCGCTGAACCGTCTATGCATCTGGTTTAGAATACTGAAAAACTTTTACATAGTGAAGTATGGAATAGCATCATTTCTGATTCTATTTCATATTATTTCTTATGGAAAGAATGCTCTCCCCACAGACTTCCTGGGGACAAGATGTTTAAATGCAAGCCAGGGTTGAGACCTCTTTTTTTTGGTCAGCTAGGAGCCACTTTTCCCTGCTTTTGCTGAGTTTGCCAACTACTCCATCTCTCCCACCCCTTCTGATTCTTCACATGTCTTTGGAATTTTTACTTTGGGCTGTGTTGGATAAGGCATTGATATGATGCATATGTAGCAGTTAAAATGAAAAGTTAAGGGCTGTTTTCTCAAGTAGCATGATTCTGTCATGTCAGTGTGAATATATGTTGCTCTATGTGTGTACATGTGTGTGTATGAGTGTGTGTGTGTATGATGTGTATAAAATGTCTTTTTTTCTTTGCCCCCATCCCTCTCTGCTCTTGGCTCATGTAGTCACTTTACTGCAAGGCAGCAAGACTCCATTTATCACAGGCACTCGGAGGAGGTCCAAAGATTTGAAAGGGTTACTGTTCACATTTCCTGTGTAATTCCCTCTGATCTTACTGAGCTGTAATTCCTTTCTTGATGTTAAACGTTCCCAGGCTCCTTTAACTTTTGGCCTGTTTGCACGGGCCAAGTTTGTCCCAGGTGATTACGTAGGCGAACCTCCTGTTTTTGTAAGAGTAGAAATCACTCCTTCACCCATGAGATAGCCTACATGCTTCTTCCTTTGCAGTCTTGAGAAGGAAGCCCTTTGGTTTAAAACAACAGAGCAATAACATTACTTTTGAAATTGGTATTTAGCAACCAAGTTTATGGTCAAATTAATTGTATGGACTTTGAATATACTGATTCTCGATTTAGTGAATTTCTGGTTGAATGGAATCCTATAGATCTCTTCAAGTTTATATTCCTTCTAAAGATACACCAGAGAAACACAAAGATGTTTAGCTAAAACAGCAACATTTCTGATTCTTTTATAGTTTATAGGATTTATAGTTGAACATTAGAGGAAATACCTATTTCCTATTTTTTAAAATCTGGTTTTAAAAGTATATAGCAACTCATTTTGGTTCTGCAGTTTAAAATACATACATTTTTGTGATTGGCAAAGGGTTTCTAGTTTTTGCCTTTCCCCTATAACTTTTAGGAAAACAAAAAAACCAGTATGCTATGAAGCAAAATAAAGTGTCTGCAGCTGTTTATGAATTGAGGCGGATGGGGTACCTGTGCCACACCAGCTAACAGGGTTTATTTAGGTGTACATTTGTTCATGCTGCTCATAGCACATCTCTCTCCTCGGTTAGCAACTTGGGACTCTAGAAATTTAGGGTCAGAAGTGAAACTCTCTATGAAGACAAGACATCTTGTTGGTGCTTGGGCAAAATAAACTTTTTTCTGATTTAAACAATAAGATTGTTTTTCTGATAGTCCTGGGATTTGAACGCAGGGCTTTACATTTGTTAGATGTTTTCAGCTTGAGATACATTTCTAGTTTTTTTTTATTTTGGTTGTTTTTGAGTTAGAGTCTTGGTTTTTGCTTTTTGTCTGGGTTAGCCTTGATCATGACTCTTCTATTTATACTTCCTGAGGTACCTGGATTGCAAGGGCCTAATACCACATCCATCATAAACTGGTATCTCATGAGCATCTTACTCCCTCCTCCTCCCCAGCTGACTTGGAATTGTAGTCTTCCCACTCTCAGCCTCCTGTGGAGCTGGGATGACAGACATGTGGCACTACACTGAACTATTGGTTGAAATAAGGTCCTGGGTATTCTTTTTTTTTTGGCCTGGTATAATCTTGATCTAGGAGTCTCTTGATCTCTATCCAGAGTAGTTAAGATTACAGGCATGATCCACCATGCCTGGCTGAGATAAGGAACTTTAAATGCTCCTTAACCACATCTAATACAATTTTACTTGAACATAAGTAGGTAAATCTTGAAATTTATTCCATTTAAGTCTTCAGAGGACCAACATGGATGGTTGCTATTTTTTATTCACCTTTAGTTCTCAAGTGTAATGCAGGACCCTATGCATAATAAGCTTTCAGTAATGGTTTGTTAAATGACTGAATGAATGGCACTGTCAAATTACTTTTGCAGATTCTTTATTGTTCCATATGTACATGATGGTATTCATATATGTAAATATGCTATATTCATACTTCCTGTAGCCTCTAATGTTAGCTACTACTTAAAATCCCTTTGTCATTAAGCAGTTGGTTCCTTCATAGCTTTCCACAGCAAGTCCTTAGATGGTCTAGAGCTAAGGCTAAACCATACCACTGCCTTGTCACAGGTTAAAAAAAAAGACATCTAGTCATCGATTATGTAAATTATAGATAATCTGTGAACATTTTCTAAAACTAATAAGGAAGTCCATTGTTTCCTGAGTAGAAAACCATATTTCTCTCAAGGATTAAATATTCCTGGGAAAAACATTGAATTGTATTATCAGTCAGTCAACAAATAGTACCAATGCAAACAGAATTGTGCCTGGCATTGTAGTCTCTCTTGCAGATTCCTGCCATCTACTGTTTGACTCATCAAGTCAAATAGTAATTTCAAGTCTATTAAATGTACTAAGTGAGAGGCTTGAGCAAGAATCAGGAGGCTTAGGAAGGGGAAAAGTCATCTAGGCTTGAGTTAGAGTAGGGCAGATGTGTGGAAGTTTGAATATGGCATTGGACAAGCAGTTTGTCTATAAAGAAGTGAGGAGACCACCTGCATTTATAAATAAGGGGAACAGTTAGTACATGCACTGTTCCTAGTAGCCATGAAGAAAACAAACAACAACAATCTTAAGCGGATGGTGGAAACATCTTTCCAACACTGACTTAGATATTCCTTATATTATTCTGGAGTGGAATTTTAGGGAAGCTTTTGCCCAGGCCTTACAGCAGCTCTTTTAGGCTACCATAAGAATCAGTTCAGTAGAATATCTCACAGATGGCTCTGCCAACTAAAATTTCCACAGAAAGGAAGGGAGGGAGGAAGGGGAAAAAGAAAGAAGGCTGAAAAGTTACCATTCATGACAACAAAAGGCCCCATTCTATCTCAATGGCAAGTTTAGCTGCTTATTGTCAAGTGATATTTTGGTGTGAACTCTAACTTAAAAGGAGAAACTCCAAATCCATTGTTTTGTGTTTATCTATAGGCAGCTGTAGGCACTAAATATAAACATAACGTCATAGTGTTCAGTGCCTCTTAAAGCATTTTTTGTAATGAATCAATTCTTGTATTAATTGTGAAAATGATTTTAAGCCTAGTTTTAGGTTTTGTTAATTACATTCAAGTTGAGCAGAATTTATGCTAAGATATTTTTACTGTGTTTACCTTTTAAAAATACTGTTAATGATGTAATTTTAGAGTTGAACTTTGTCTCTAGTTTTCTTCTTTTATTGTCTAAAGGAAAAATAACAAAGCAGAACAGAAGTGAAACCAGGTTTTCCAGCCCTGTAGAGATAGAATCTTAAGACAGCCTGCTGACTGTTTCCTAGTCTTTTAGCCAATGGTAGTGTGTGCAACCCTCAGCGTGTTTCTGAATGTCCACATGGGTTCAACTGTATGGATTGCTGCCAGTGTAACAGTGGAGGAGAAACTCTAACAGCTGGCTTCTCACATTGTGATTTGTGAAGATCTAGACTTTCAAGATATTACTTGATAATTTACAGTTAAAGGGTTTGGTAGTCAGCAAATTTTAGGCAAGTTGAAAACAGTCACAGTGTAAGATATATTGGGATTTTACTTAACCCAGAATTTTCCAGTTTTTCTTGAATTTGGAAATGCCCACTCTTTCTTCTAATTTACTTCTTGTCCCCTTTAAGTAAGTTCATTAATATTTCTTGTAGAACCACTGTCAGCAATTGTCACTATGAAGTCTTACACATATGTACACACTCAGAACACATGTTCACGTGCGTGCGCGCGCACACACACACACACACACACACACACACAAGTCAGTTGCTTATTACTTGGGATGATCAGGAATTCACCAAACCTAACAGGAGTTGTGAGGGAAATGAAGGGTGAGGTAGAGGTAAGACATTCCCTTTTTACTATAAATACTTCTGTTTTGTGTGATTTTTTTCTGTGGGTCTAAATTCCTTTCATAATCTGAAGAACAAAAAGCGAATGAAAAGACTTAAACTAGTTGAGAGAACCTATGCTTTACAGAAGTATTGCTTATTACAAGCTTTTATAAGTACTAACTTCTATGGCTTTTTGAAACTCACTTTCTTTTTTTTTTTCTTTCAGAAAAATACCAGAAATTTGTCACCTACTTTTTCAGGAACAAGCTTATATTAAGTAAGGAAAATCCTGATTAGATGAAGTAAATAGGCCTTGCCTTGATTACCATTGGTGTGTCCACATTATTGTCATTGCTGTGAATACACTGTACCCTCACTCCCTTCTGTGTGCTAAGTGAGCACTGAGTCTTACTAGTCTCTGTATCTTTAGCATGGAAGCTTGTACATGTCTGATCTGTCTTAAGCATTCATTTAATAATGTTTGTGGCTCTCACTTTCATAGCTTAAGAGGACTCCTTTTTGCAAGGTCACTTTAAACTATGGCTTATTTAATTTTTATATTTATATTTTGTTTTGCCCAAGAAAAGGTTTAAGATTGTATCCATTACTGCACATGATAAACTACAATCAAATGAAATCTAAAAGAAATAGCTACAGAATAAAATTGGGGACTTAAATTTCCTAATTCTAGTACTAAGTCTTGTAGAGGCAGCACAGTCCTGGCACAAAACTAAGCATGGAGATCAGTGGGGTACAGGTGAGAAACCAGAAATGAACCTAAACTCCTGGTCTATTAATTTCAGAAGAGCTGCTAAGACAATTAAATATAAAAGGATTATCTTTCCAACAGATGTCACACATTCAGAATTGGACATCCATATGATAAAACCTCCTTAGAAAAATCAACCACACACAAAAATCAACTCAACAGGAATTGTGGACTTTAACATTCAGAGTGAAAAACTTTGAACTTCTAATAAAAGAAGAAACTTTGAGTTGTACAGAGTTGTGTGTGATTTTCAAAGTATTGTCTTTGAGGATAAATATGATGAATTTGACTTCTTTAAAATGAAAACCTTCATGAGTCAAAATACATTTTTTGTTTGTTTTTTTGGGTTTTTTTGTTTGTTTTTTTAATCGATCCTCGGGCTTAAACTCAGGACCTGAGTACTGTTTCTGAGCTTCTTTGTGTTCAAGGCTAGTGCTTTACTACTTTAATAACAGCACCATTTGCCTTTTTTTTCTGAGTAGTTCATTGGAGATTAGAGTCTCATGAACTTTCCTTCCTGGGCTGGTTTCAAACCGTGATCTGCAGATCTCAGCCTCCTGAGTAGCTAGGATTACAGGCATGTCAAAAGACATTCTTGAAAAGCTAAAAATACAAGTTACAACCTGAGAGAGAAGCTATTTTCAAATTCTATGTGGTAAAGTACACAGAGTACACAGAAAACCCCTGTAATCAGTAAGAATACAGTCCTATGGGAGAGATAAAAAGCAGTAGCACCCAGTAAACATTTTCCCCCACAAAAGACCTAACAATGGCTAAAAAACACATGAAAATATCATTATATGAGTTATTAGGAAGGCAACAATTTTTTTAAAAAATCAGTAAGTTTAGGCTGGATGCCTGTTGCTGATGCCTACAATCCTAACTACTTAGAAGGCAGAAATGTTGGAGGATCACAGTTCAATACCCAGGGTAAAAATTCTTGACTTCTTACCTGAGTATAGTAGTATGGACCTGTCCTCCCAGTTATGTGGGGGTTTAGATCAGGAAGATAAGTTTCTAGGCCAGCTCAGGCAAAACTTTTTATAAGATCTCAAGAGGAAAAAACTAGATGTGGTGGTATGTATTTGCCATACCATCTGTGGTGGGAAATGTAAATTATGGAAGTGAGAATTATGGTCCAGACCGGCCGGACAAAAAGTGAGATCCAGGGGCTGGGAAGGTGGTTCAATGGTAGAGTGCTTGCCTTGAATGCATGAGGCCCTGGGTTTGATTCCTTAGCACCACATAAGCAGAAAAAGCTGGAAGTGGTGCCGTGGTTCAAGTAGTAGGATGCTAGCCTTAGCTGAAGAGCTGAGGGACAGTGCCTGGGTCCAGAGTTCAAGCCCCATGACCAGCAAAAAAAAAATGAGATCCAATCTCAAAATTATCTGGAGCAAAAAGGGCTGCGGGTATGTATCGATAGTATATACCTAACAAGTATGAAGCTCTGCGTTAAAATCCCAGGACCACCAAAAAGAGAAAAAAGAAAGAAAAAGTGAAAAGAGAAGACCAAAAGTAATGAGGTAGTGGTGTAAGCAATGAGGTATGATGTATGCCTACTAGGATGGTTGTACTCAAAAAGGCATATAATACAATCTAGAACCTGGTCAAACAAGAATTCATAGGCATCCATGTAAAATGATAAAATTGCTTTGAAAAATTAGTTGGTTCTTTCTTGGAAAATTTTATCAGTTTACCTTGTTTTTAGTTGGGCCTCTAGAGATGCAGAAGTAGTAAGGTGTGTATGTATATAGGAAAAAACTTTTAAAGAGTAGACTCTCACAGTTACAGAGGCTTAAGGAGCCAGCCGGCCACAGACTCCAAACAGTTGCAGCATGGGTCCACAGCAGTCTGCTGGAAACTGGTGTTACAGGTGAAATCTGAAGGTAGTCAGGAAGTTCAGACTTTTATCCAAGCCTTCAACAGATTGGATGAAGCACACCCACATAGTGGAAGACAAGCCACTTTACGAAAGTCTACAAATTAATCTCATCCAAAAATACTCAACAAAACATACAGACTAATATTTGACAAAATTCTGTGTACTATGACCCACCCAAACTGACACATGTAATTAATTCTTCAACATATTAGAGTGAAACATTTTAGAAATGAAAACATATTGATACAAAGACATGTATTTCATAGTAGCAGTACTCATAATGGACAAGAACAAGAAAGTATCCAAATATCCATTAACTGGTGAATAGATAAGCAGAATGTGGTATGTCAATAAAAAAAGGGAAATAATTCTGACATGGATGATGCTCAGAAATATTGTCTAAGTAACAATTCAGACTCAAAAGGACTACATGTTATGTGCTTCCACTTGTATGAACTATTTAGAAATGAGAAATCGATGGAGATAGAAAGCACAGAATGGTTCAAAGAGTAGAGGCCAACTTTGTCTATATGTCAACTTAAAGAAATTCAGAGGGCGAAGTGTTCTAAAACTAGATTATAATGATACTGCACACCATGTAATTGACATATCATTAGCTCTCCACTTTCAAATAGGTGGATTTAGTGATATGTAAATTATACTTTAATACTGTAAAAAATGTGGTAAAAATGGGACTGATGGAATAAGGGTAAGGCACACAATTATATCAATGCTCCTTTACAGGAGATGGATCACGAATTTTTCCCTAAGCTCTCTAAGGAAACCTTTACAAAACTAGTTACATTTTCTAGTGTTTGTAAGATCAAAATTTTCTCAGCTTTTTGAAAGCCTTATAAGCTATAAAAGAGATGTTTCCTTTTTGTCATCATGCATCATAATCAACTTTGTACTCTTCAGCATCCTCAGAGTAAATCCTAAAGCCTGTCTTTTGCAGGCTGGTTTCTAGAGCTTCCTCCAGGAAAGCATGGTGGCTTTTCTGTCAGACACCACAGTAAATACCATTCTGCTGAAGGGAAGCAGTAAGAGGGGGGCTGGGAATGCTTCTCTTGGGTGCTTTGACTTAATCCAGAGATAGACATTTAGAATAGAGAATGGTTGTACTAAAAGCCATCAGCCGAAGCTGTCATAAATGCACTCTTTTCTTTCCAGGAAGGTAACTTGTATATTGCTTTCTCAGTTACAGGTTAGAGATGGAGCCATGCCATAAAGCAAGGCCGGGGTAGGATTGGGGAGCCCAAGGAGGAGAAGTATTTGAGGAGAGAATTTACCACTTCTAATGTGGATGGGGTGAAGTTTCTCCTTGGGAAGTAATTCATTCTGGCTGTTCTCCTGTGCTTGGGTCAAGGTGATTATTCAGGACAATGTGTTCATCTTGGAATGGTGCAATCCAGATTATTTATAAATTTTCGTAAGTGATACATACTTGTCAGAAAACATTTCTAAAAACTCACTTCATGTGTCAAGTATAAAATATGATAGACTAAGCCAGGTGCAGGGGGCTAATCTGAGCTACTCAAGAGGCTGAGATAGACAAAAAAATTAGTCTCCATCTTTTTCTCTAGTCTATCTTAGCTATTCATGTGTATTTTTGTTACATCCAGATTTTAACTGTGTAATGCTGTGATGGTGCATGTATCCCCTTCACATACCTCTACACCCACATACATCACAGAACAGTTTTGTAACAGTTTATCTCAGTAATGGGTGTTTTAAAATACTGTCTTTGAAGCTTCCTGCTTCAGACTACTGTAAATGGTCTTAATTATGCATTTGTAATCCTACTCTTGCTTCAATCATGGGAAAGTATCTAAATAGACATTTGTTAACTGAACGAAAGGAGAGCCTGAGCATGAATATTTTGGCTTGATTATATATGTACAATAATTTGTTTAGTAAGAAGAATATGAATGTAAATGCACTTAGGTTGAACCTCATGCTGTTTGGAAAGTTGTTGTTTTTATAATATCTTGGGAAATTTGACTTTTTGTCTATAAAAATATGAACTCTGCAGATTATGAACTTTGCAGATTATTTGTGTAACTAGAATTGGGCTTCTGCCTCCCCCTTATTTTGCAGAAAGTAGTAGCAGGACATGTGACCCCGATAACAGCTCAAAAGACAAAACAGATGAATTACAAAATCATGTTACAGTAAGACTGTATCATCAATACTTAGTAATTTTATTTATTTTCATAAAGGTGATATACAGAGAGGTTACAGTTACATAAGCCAGGTAATCAGTACATTACAAGAACTGTTTTATATAACTCATGATTCTTCAGGTTGAGAATTCAAGCAGGTCTCAACTGGGTGATCTTTCTATGATGTTGTATTGACTAAGATCACTGGATGGTTCTCAATTAATGGGTGAATTACTCTGGAGTAATCGCAATGCACATATACGGTACCTGTGCCGACATAGAAGTCGGGGTTCATGTGGCCTTTGTTGCATGTTAGTATCAAGTTAGACTTCCTCCTCATTTGTAGCTTGGCCCTCTCTTAGCAGAGATAATCTTAAGGCCTAAAAGTGGAAACTGGTACAAGATGAAGCATTTATGATATTCTTTTGGTCAGAACAGTCACAGAGCCCTGTATGTTGCAAGGAGAGTAAATAGGAATGAATTCTTACTGGGAGAAATATCCTAGAGTACGTCACCATCTTTAATTCACCATAGTTCATTTTCTGTTTGCAGTACTTTCACACTCTTCCAAGAATCCCCATTTTTTTCCTAGCATGGCATTAACCTCAAGCTTAAAGACAAAGATCTGTTTTAATTGGGTCTAAATTTACAGGAAGTGTCTACAGTATAGTTCTTCATAAGGTAAAAGCTATCTACACAACATACAATGGATAGTCAGGCACAGTTTAACTCTACACGACACTCACATTCAAAAATGGAGAAACAAGAAGCCTATAGTTTTCATTGCTCCCTGTAAATTCATGAGGGGTGGGTAATGATTGGGCACAGGGCCTCAGCACTATGAGCTTTTTATTTTTTATTTATTTTTGGTTGTGGGGCCTGAACTCTGGGCCTGGACACTGTCTCTCAGTTCTTAGTTCAAGGCTAGTGCTCTACCACTTAAGCTACAGTGCCACTTCTGGCTTTTTCTGCTTATGTAGTGCAGAGGAATCGAACCCAGGGCCTCATGCATGCAAGGCAACACTCTACCATGGAGCCACCTTCCCAGCCCCACTATGAGCTTTTTTGCTTAAGCTAGTGCCCTATCACTTGAGCCACAGCTCTGGTTACAGATTTTTTTTTTCCGGTCCAGTCATGGGGCCTGAACTCTGGGCCTGGGCACTGTCCCTCAGCTCTTCAGCTCAAGGCTAGTGCTCAACCACTTGAGCCACAGCGCCACTTCCGGCTGTTTTCTTTTTGCTTATGTGGTACTAGGAATCGAACTCAGGGCATCATGCATGCAAGGCAAGCGCTCTACCACTGAGCCACCTTCCCAGTCCCCTAGTTACAGATTTTTAATTGGAAATAATAGTCTCGAGGATTTTCCTGCCTGGGTTGATTTCAAGCCACAATCTTTAGAGCTCAGTTAGGATTACAGGTGTGAGCCACCAGTGCCCAACCCTAGAAACTTTTAAATCTGGTGTTACTAGTTCATTAGTACTGGAAATGATTCCCACTGGCTTCAGGCTTCATCCTTTCAATTTTGAGTTAGCTTTCTTTATTCTTAAGAAGTGATTATGTTTGCAACTAGGTAGCCTTTCCCTCCTGTCTGTTGCTTCTTGTCTGTAAGAGTTGCAGAGTCCAAAGGTCTATTTTTCATTTTGTACTTATTTCTGTATGTTTTAGTTCAAGCTGACATAATGCCTTTAAAAACATTGTGGACTTCCTGTCTTTCAAATTATAATCCACTCCAATAAACAGAGGCCACACCCACATTTATTTTTGGCATAGGCTTTTTTTTTTTCCTACTTCATAGTAAGAGGCAAGGTGTTATAAAATAATGCCCGTAAGAAACTTCTCTCTCTTTTGGAAAGTCTAAAACTGGTACCATTAAGATTCATAGAGACCATTTGTCCGTAAAAGATGATCTCAGGTTCTTAAGACTTTTAGGACTGAGCTATATACAATTTAAAATCATTTTCAGATTCAAGACAGTCTATTGCAGCACATTCTAGATGTTTTCAGTTTGAAACCATGTTTCATTTTAGACCCCCAGGCCCTAATAATAACTATATAGCGTTGAGACTAGTACTTAACCTTTCTATTTGGAGAAATGGGAATAGAAAGATATTTTATTTTTAATAAGAGTCTTTTATTTTTGATAAGAGCATGTTAATTTTTGAAAAGAATTCTGGCTTCTTTAAATTTCTTCTTAATCTTCTAAAAATGAGCCAGAGAGAGTGGAGTCCACACCTGTATTTTCCCAGCACTGGGGATGCTGTGGCAGGAAAAACGGGAATTGCAGTCCTAGCTTGTATCAAGAAAACAAAAACAATACTTTGAAAATATTACCTTTCTCATACATAATTTATCATGCAAGGGTAAAAGATACCAACAATTTCAACCTTGTGACTAGAACATTCCTTAGCCAAACCTCTTTTGAATTTTTTTTTCAAGGAACAGTATCATAAACTTTGAACTATGGCATGAGAGAGGTTAACATTTCTCTGTCATCCATTAACAATAATGTCATTCAAGCCTTCACCTGTAGTCTTAAGACTTTTCCCTTCCTGGTCCCAAACCCAAGGACTAGTGTTATAAGACTTTCTTTTAGAAAAAAAAAAGTCTTATCATTTTATCTTTTCTGGAAGTATAAATAGGAAAATTATGGTCTAGGTTGGCTTGGGCAGAAACATTGAAAAAATAGCTAAAGCAAAAAGGGTTGGGATCATGGCCCAAGTGCTAAAGTGTCTATCAAACAAGTTTGAGGGCCTGGGAATACGATCTAGTGGTAGAGTGCTTACTTAGCATGCATGAAGCCCTGGGTTCAATTCCTCAGTACCACAAGAACAGAGAAGGCCAGAAGTGGCGCTGTGGATCAAGTAGTAGAGTGCTAGCCTTGAGTAAATGAAGCTCAGGGACAGTGCCCAGGCCCTGAGTTCAAGCCCCAGGACTGGCAAAAAAACAAAAACAAAAACAAAAAAACCAACCCAAATCAAAGAAACAAAACAAGTTTTAGGACTTAAGTTCAAACCTCAGTACCACCCCCGACCCCCAAAATAAGTATATTTAATAAGTTAACAGTGGACAAGCCATGGAAAGTGAAAATGAGAATAAGGGACTACTGTACGCTTTATCCATCTGAAATCCTCTTCAAACAGAAACAACTGGACAAGATAAATCATGTAAACACCAAGCTTGGAAACTAGAGTGATGGATACTAAATCAACGAAGTTGTCTCAAAATGAATATTACCAGCTATATTAGGAAATATTTTTAAAAGACATAATATTAAGTGTCTGCTTACCCAATAACAGAGCTTAAAATATATGAAGCAAAACCTATCATAACAAGAGAGAAGAATATATACATCTACCATAACAGTTACATATTTTAATATTTATGTCACAGCAGCACATAAAATGATGAAGCAGAATATCAGTGAAAATAAATAGAAATGTGGAGCATCACTATTAACCAATTAGCCTCATTTTTAACACTTGTGCAATGCTGAACTCAACAATAGCACAATACTTACTCTGCTCAAGTACATATAGATGATTCATCACAAGGAGGTTGTATGCTAGATCATAAGTGTCATAGATTTTAAGGGATTTATATTCCCTCCCCATAACCAAGTTGAATTAGAGACCAAGAGCAGTGGAACATCTAGAACCACACCCTCAAATGCTTTAAGAGAAAAATCAAGAAAATTTGAAAATATTTTTGAATGGAATGAAAATGTAAACATCATTATTTATGGAATACAGCTACACAGGTAGTTAGAGGAAAAATATACAAAGTGACAACCTTCAAATCCACCCCAATCATGTTTTGCATGGAGATCTATAAAAGTGAAGAGAATAGACAAACACATTTCAGAGAAGCCCACATGTGTTGAAATGATAGCAACCATTTCTCCTGGGGAATTTGCGCAGTACAGTTTTCTATGGAAGTGAGACTCTCCTAAGGGAAGGAAAGATGGTTCGAGTTTTGATGATCACATAGTCTAGTGGGGTAAACAGGACTTAAGAGTCATGAACACATATCTAGTTTTCCCCTTGGGATGGTTGCTGAGCCTGGGGCAGTTGGGGAGTCTGGGAAGTTGACCTGCAAATGTACAAGGAAATCTCTGCAGTCTTGGAGGGTGTAGGGGGCAGGGTCCATATATGTGGCAGCAAATCCAGCTGCAGCACACTGCAGGATACCTTAGAGACATTTTACATTAGAGGAGACTGGTTTGGATTGAGGTCAACAGCTGCTGACTCTGCTTGCCTAATACAGGGAAGCATGGGAGGGACCTTGCTAGGAGAAAGTAAGAAACCTTGGTTTTTACTGTATTATATGCAGAACAGAACCACACCCTGACCAACTGGACTAAAATACAAATCCCAGCCCTAAAACCAATGCATTAGCAGCCAACAGAGTCTCAACACAAGTACGAAAACTTACATTGGAGAAAGGGTCAGCCTCTTTAATGCCTGGTGGTAGGAAAATTGCAAGTCCATATGCAGAAGGCTGAAACTTAACCCTTAAGACTCCCTTGCACACAATGAACCCAGCTCAAAATGAATTTAAGACCTTAATGTAAGACCTGAAATTCTCAAGCTGTTAGAAAAGAAACATAGTGGAAGCACTTCAAAACATTTATATATACAATGAGTTTTTGAACATGATTCCCAAAGCACAGAAAACCAGCAAGAAAAAAAAAAGACAAATAGGATTCTATCAAATGAAGACTTCTGCTCAGCCAAGGAGCTAATGGAGTGAAGATGTAGCCACACATGGGAGAAAATCTTTGCCTGATCAGACGGAAGAGTGACATCTACAATATATATATATATATATAAATGCAAAGAATTTTTAAAAAAGTAATCAATGTAATTTTAAAGTGGGCAAATGATCTCAGTAGACACTTGTCAAAAGAAGAAATACAGATGGCCAACAAATATATGACAACATTCAACATCATTACAAGGAAAAAGTGAGCTTAGGTGTGCATGCAGTCTTCCTCCTTTCACATTGATCAGACCCAGCCTGTCCTGTTGAGTTTGCTACATGGATGGTCAGAATGCATGCACGTTTTGTTCAGGCAAGTTCTGAGCCAGACACTGCTTTCACATATGGCACTGCTTTCACATATGGTCAGGAAACAGTTGAATAAAAGACACACACACACACACACACCACAGAATACAGTAGTCTACAGCTGACCTACTTCCCATTTCAATATCATGTTGATCTTGTTGTAAGGTAAATCATCCGATTTACCTTAATCATTGATTAATATCCACATTTTAAAATATAAAATATTGGAGTCTTTATTATACAGTGAACAGGCTGCAGGCCTCCAGTTGTTACCCAAGCCTGAAGCACTTAAATACACATAACACAGCTAGGAAACATGATAAAGAGAAAAGAAATAACAAAAACAATACCAAGAAGCCAATTCAGCTCCAATAGGGAGCTGAATTGGGGCTCCATGATGACTGGAGACAGCCAGGAGACAGGACACATGACACGATCACGGAGTCATGCGTGGAATGGTGGTGCCCTGGCTGCTAGGCTGTTCTGGGCCTAAATAGGTGGGCCCTGGGGGTAGATCCTCAGGAAATTCTCACTCCCAGGCACTGGACTTACAGATTCAGTAACCTATCAGCCAAATGCCTGCTGCTGCCTCTGGAGATCCTGGCACACCCATTACCTGGGAGGCAGGTGAGGAGGGATGGGGAATTTCTTCCAGTAGCATGAAGATAAGATGCCAGACCCTACCCATCCACCATATGGCCAATAGGGCACTGGCCAGACCTGACCTCCTTACTTCAATCTTTTTGCTTTATTTTGAAAAAGTTCTTAGAAGACTGATCCTTTTCTCTAACTCTTCTTTCCCTTGTCTAGAGACTTATACCTAGTTTTCTTTTTCATTATTTTCATAATTGTCTTAGGAGAAAGCATGAAATTTAAAACATTCTAGATGTGAAAAGAGGGCTAGTGTGTCTTTTTGCTCCCTTCTGTGAATTCAAGGATCGGTGTGCCACCTTGACCCATTGGTTCCTAGTCTTCTAATTCTTCTCTCCTTCCTGGTTTCTCCTACTGGTTGATTTCTGGGATGCTTTTCCCATTTCCCCAATGGCATCAGCACTGGGCTTGATGCTAGCACCTCTACCCCTTACCATGTGATTACTCCACATCTATCTCCAAGTTCATTTCTAAGTTTTCATACTTGGAATTCATTTAGTAACTTCATCATTTCTATCAGCCAGAATTTTTTGCAGGATCTCAAATACTGAAATGCCTCTCATTTTCCCTCCTCTCCTCTCAACTTGTTAAATTCAAATATTCTTTCATCCATATGATATCTCCCCACCTCTCTTTCTTCCCTGCCTCTCCCACTTCAGTAGATGGCATTGCCATTAGATCTGAACTTTTTCAACTTTACTCCCTCTCTCACACCCTTGTTATCTATCTGTCATCCATCCTTGGCTTGCTCTTGATTGTAAAGACCTGTTTTTCCTTTTTAACAAAGCAAACTCCAGCATTCCTGTTCCTGTCTTCTCTTAGATATGTTCCATATATAGGCTCTTTCCTTTGATTTCTTCTTACTAGCATTACAGATGATTTGGAAAGTGATCAATAACATTTTAGGATGCTTACTAAGGAGTTAGCTTCCCTTTCAGACTATGCCAGGTTTCTTAGAAGAGTACAGCTTACTAGATAATTCTACTTCCTTATATTTTTCTGTTTATTTTTGTTTTGTTTTGTTTGTGTTTTGTTTTGGTAGAACTAGAGTGTATGTTTACTAGGAAGGCACTCTACCACATGAGCCATTCCCTTAGCCCCTTCTGCTTTAGTTATATTTTGAATAGGTTCTGATGTTTATACTTAGGCTGACTGGACTACGATCCACTTACTTCTACTTCTGATATTGTTAGAGTAGCAGGCACACATTGCCTTGCCCAGCTTTTACTGGTTAAGATTGTCCCTAATGAAAGTTTTTGCTGTGGCTGGACTTGAAACATGATCCTCCGGATCTCTATCTTCTGATCTAGGATTATTGTTCTTTTATTACTGTACTGATATATCTCCTTAAGGTCATTGGTGACTTAAGTTTTCAGCCTCCTCCTGTCCTACAGAGAGGACAGGACAGGATTCCTTTTCCTTTTACTCTTCCTCTCTGACTTCAAAACTGGGTATCAATCTTTTGTGGAAAGTCTCTCCTCAAATAAACCATTTAGATGAGCAAACTGTTGCATTGACTTTGTGTAGTGAGAGAGACTACAGAGATGAGTGAAGAGATGACCTTTAGAGCAAATGAGTTGGAGTTTTTACGCATTACAGAGTAGACTCTGAAGTTTTAAGACATGATAGAAGAAAGGAAGTGAGACATTGGATTAGTTGGTTTCTTCAGGGTATGGTTGATGAAAACAGCACATGATTCCCTGCTTAAAAAGAAAATCAGGATCTTCTATTTACTATTATAACTGAAGCTTGATGATTGTGCTAGTTCTCAGTGTTGCATAATTGATCCAGTGTTTATTCTGGTCCTCACATCAATGAAGTTTTAACCATTTATTTCCATTGCAGTTGCCCTGGTTTCTTCTCATCTCGATTATTATTACAATATATTTTTCTGGCTAATGAATATTCTCACAGTAACTCATACCCCAAAACAAGAGCAACATTTAAAAATATAAATTTGAGTATGTTTTCTAATAAAAACACCTGATGTTTTCAAATGAAAATACACTTGATGACTCATTTTATGCATAAAAAAATCAGTGAGCTGGATCTAATGTTAAACTCTTGCAATATGATTTCATCCTAAAACTCCACTGTCAAGACTCTCTTCTCCTTCTCTACATTTAGTATACCAAGCCTTCTCCCACACATTCCCTGTACTAATTAATTTTCTGCCAAATACCATTGACCCCTATGTCACTGATAACACTTGTTATATCTGCCTTAAATATGGGCTCATTCACATTTGTATTTTTTGGAGATTGGGTGCCTTGAGACCAAGAACTGTTTCCTACTCAACTTCTTACCTCCTTACTCATTGGAATAGTGATTAAGATGCAAGTGTTGGCTGAATTTTAAATCATTTAAGCCAAGTTTAAACATCAAATAATGTATTTCCCCAAATTTTTAGGAGATTGACATTAAATATATGAGACGAAATATTGTATCTTCTATTTTAGAAGTCTTTGAGTGCGGCTTGAGATTTTTATTTTAGGTTCTTAAATTATACATAGTATAAGTAATGTCAATTTTACAGTACTTCATATAACTCTTTTATGGTCTTTCAATTGTAATCATCTAATTGGTTTCTCTAAGCTACATATCAATTCTTTTAATTTCATTACTTCCTTTCCATTTGCTTTCAGATAAAGATGAATGCCATGTGTCATCCCATGTGGAAGTTTTAAAGTTAGAAAACGTTTGCTAGCACAGATCATCTCAAGTAAGTCTGTGTTCACATCTATCTGCATTAGCATCAGGCCAAGACTAACTCAACGTTGATGTCAGATTTCTTGGACAATCTCAAAATCATCTTGAATATGGAATCATTGGTCTCAGAAAATGGTGGGAAATAATTTGTTAAATTCCATATGCTTAATAAGATGTAGCATTTAAACTCATGGTTGTATTTTAAAGATGAGACTAATACCTCAGAATCATCCTTCTATTTGAAATAAGTCTAATTATGAAGTCTTAATTATGTGCTTTCAATATTTTTTCCTTTCTAGCTAATATTTTATTTTTCAATTTTTTTTAAGTTTTCTTTTTTCTATACTGGGATTCAACTCAAGGTCTTGCTATCTAGATGTTCTAGCACTTGAGTCATTTCCTCTAGCCCTTTGGCATTTTTGTTTCATTTTTTTGTGTATTGTTCTGCTTTAATTATTTTGGGGAAGCACAATGTCTCACATTTTTTACCTGGCCATCCTGACATGTAATCCTCCTATTTATGCCTCCCATGTAGATGGGCTGACGGATGTGTGCCACCACACTCTACTGTTGGTTGAGATGGAGTCTCCTGACTTTTTGTCTACTTGTCCTTGAATCACAATCCTTCAGCTCTCTACCTAAAAATTACATGGCTATTATCACACGGTGAACTACCACAACCAGTCAGGTTTTGTTTTCATATAGTGTTTCTAATTATTTATATGTTCATATTAAAGAGAGTAATTTATTAATTAAGACAATCTTTAAATATTTGCTAACTGTTCAAAAAAAAAACCAAAAAACCTTGGCTTTGAAAAGTCATCATAAGTAGCCTCAGTTGTTACTGGGTATTCTACATTCATTCTGTCTTCTCCATCTAATCTGCTGCCACATAAATCTTCACATAGAACCACTTTGCTAATTTTAAAACCTCAGGGTTTCTGGTCTCTGCTGGATGGAATCCATGTTCCTTTTACTGGCATTCAAATCCTCATCATACTCCCCAAACATCCCCACCTTGTATCAGCTGGACTCTTCCTGAGCTTGCATTATCTTCCATGCATCTGTCTTCTGCTGTTTTGCTGTTTGTACTCCTTGTGTCCCCTCCTTTTCTGTTTTCTCTGTGCCTTGAAACCCCTTGTAAGCCTCTGCATGAAACTTTCCCTGATTACACCAGCTGGAAGCAGTAGCTCTTTCTACTCTTAGTGTTGACTGCATCTAAAAAAATTTGTTAATCACTGTAATGGCACTGTTTTCATGCAACCTTATCATTTGTGTTTGTGTCTATCATGGCCAGCCTAGGTTGTAAGGATATAAATCCAAAGGTCTTGTCTGACTAATTTTTTCCCCACAACACTCACTACAGCTTTTTTAATAGTGCTCAGTAAATAATTGATTTAGTAATTAAGAATGTATTTGGCTTTTTCTCCCATCCTCTCCTCTATCTTTCATCCTCAGAGGCACATACAGCTTATATTCATGGTAACTATTCTTTCTTATCCAAGGAAAATACCAACCCTGGTGTCCTTAACAAGATGCAGTTACTCCCCAGCCTAGAAACAATCTGTATCTCAGAAATTAATGTCTAGTTCTATTGTTTGGAATGCAGAAAGCATTTTTCCACAAAAACAATGTTATAAATAGTATTTGGATTCTTTGTCCTCCTTCCCAAGACTATTTAACTCACAAGTATCAGTGCTATTTTAACCACAGACAGCCACCATGTACAACCCTGTTTTGTGGAGAAATTACAGTTTTGCACATGGAAGGATATTTCTCATGTTCTAGATATGCGACAGCAACTTTCTGCGCTTAGCTGTAGCTCTTGTGGTGACTCATATTGGCTATTCTCCTACCAGTAGCTTTGTAACTTTCAGTACTTGGATCACAATACCTATAGGTTACTGATTCTCTCATGTCATCTAAATTAAGGGAAAATAAACACTGTCTCTCTAGTTCTTCTCTCAGTGGACAAGGATGAGATTTTAGACATCCTTTTCATGTTAAAGAGGGCAGTGGTTTTTTTGTAAGCCAGATGTTGACAAAGTAGGAACTGGTTTACTATTTCCTCCTTTCTTCACTTCCACAAATAGCAGCATGTGGATACATGGAAAATATGCAAACATAGAAAATAGTTCTATCTATAGAAAAAACATATTTATAGGTATCTTCCCTTTATTTGACATCACATCAGTTTTTGTGAATAAGTGATTATCATTTCCACACAGGTATAATGATGTGTCTAGGGAAAAACATGTCAGTGTGTGCATAAACAGCACTCAAAGCTGACAGTTTGGGTTGTCAGGCTGTAAGAAAAAAACACTTCTTAAATTTCAGATATTTAATTTATTCAGTCATCATAGTTATCAAGCACATGGATATCTTTGCTTTTAATACTGTTGTCTGTTAGTGCTAGAGGCTAGGGAATGGGAACAAAAGATCTTACAAAAAGTTTGCTTCCCTCACAAGCCTGAAATACAGGAAGCAAACTATTAAAAAAACCATCCACAGTGGAAACAATGTCATTAATTACCATAAAATATTTTATGGCAGTTCAGGATTAGCACAATGGCAATGTATCACCATCATTATCATCGTAATTACATTGGATCCAAAGATAGTGGGGGCATCCCACTTCATTGTGAACAATGGTGAAGTTGTAAATAAAGAACTGGAGAGTAATGACAGTTCCAGGTTGGATTAATGGCATGAATGGAGGCCTGGAGAACACAAACAGACAAATGCTCTTATTGGCTGGAACAGAAGAGTTACTTCATGTTGAGCGAAGTAATGGGTGGGAAAATTAGATCTGTGGCACAACCCTGGCAGGGCTGTAAGAGTCATTCAGATAGTTGAAAGCTACAAGTCCCTGGATCTTACCCCAGAACTACTATGTAGAACTTGTGTGGCATGGGGCATGTGCCTATTTATTTTGTAGAGCTCCCACACAGGTTCTGATATTCAGCCAATGTTGAAAACTCCTAGCTTAGAAGAATGGGCCAAATTTAGGAAAGCTGAGTGACCTCCTGAGGAGTTGGATTTCTGTCCTTGAGCAGTTGGGAGCCTCTGGAGGTTTGTTAGTTGACTGACACAGTGCTTTAACTACATATAAATGGAGAAGAAATAAGAAACTACTTGAATATCAGAGCAGTATTAGTGTTAAAAAAAAAAAAAGGAGACTCGCGTTTTTAAGTGCACTTAAATGTGTGGGAGCTGATGATGTCAGCCTTGACCTCAGCATAATTTCTTTTAGAAACTGATTATACAACTTCACCCTCATTACTTTGATCTCTTTTCTCTTATGACCTGGCAACTTAAACAGTAATTTCAGCCTGTTTGCATTTAATGGAAGGAGACCATTGTCTATTCATGTACATGTCAAACTCCTAATAGCAAGTGAAGTTATGTGTATGAGGAATATGACCTTTGACATGATTGTAAAGCATTTAATAATCTCTCACATATGCATAACACAATCCCAGTCCTGCAGGATCTTGCCAAGAGCCACTCAGGTATAAGGTTGTCACACACTTCTCTAGCATTAAGTTGAAACTTGAGGAAATGTTATAAACCAAATGGTACATTGTAATAATTTTGCATCATACTTGATAATTGCTTAATTTCCTGGTGGCATACTATGCATTCCTTTTAAATATAGCTTCTCTCCATACATTGTACTTCTCCATCTCCCTGCCCCAATTCTATGATCAGGGCAGCCGCTTACCTTCCATTCATTCTCAGGGCCTACTAGTCTCCATCCATAAGTGCCTTAGATTCGTCCTCATCCAAGCAGCACAGCAGGATCTTTCAGGAACCAGGTTCCAGTTCTCTTGTGGTGCTAATCCTGCTTGTCTTTTGTTCCTAGGAACAAAAGTGGGACATGATAGCTGCTTTAGTACTTACTCTGGAGTCCCAAAACAATGCCGCATGTTGAAGCGTAGCTCTTTCATGTGATTTAAATTATTTATCTTTGGAGACAAATATATTCATTAGATACCAGCGAATAAGTTCAAAGCCTGAAGTTTTGATGTAACCCATCTCGTTTTAAGGCTGAAAATCAGTGAATTTTTAAAGAATAATTATTTGTAGCTGAGCCTGAGCATCATACACCATAATCTAGCTACTTAGGAGTTCTGAGGATCAAGGATCAAAGTCAGACCAGCTAGAAGAGTTTGAGAAACTCTGTTTCCAATTAAACAGGAAAAAATAACTGAACTAAAGCCATGTCTCAAGTGGTAGAACACCAATTGTGAATGAAAAAGCTGAGCAAGAGCACTTGTACCAGGAGTAAACAAACTTCTTTTTCAGCTATTTAATAGTACACACTTGAGAACAATTTCTACTATAATCATTTTTGCCTATGACACTGAATTTTTTTATTATTTCATCAGTAATGAAATAACTTTTTTGGGTATTTAAGTTGGGTATTAAATGTTTACGTACATAGTGAATGTTTTGCTTAGAATTAAAGGACCAGGTAGTGGGAAAGAGTAGGGAACTCCTTTCATGTTCCCACTTCTGTATCCATTACCATTCTAACTCTGTTTTGCAAATGAGTATATTGGGATTTTGAGAGGTTTGGAACACTTACCTGAGACCAAACATGAGGTAAGCAATGTAAACAGCATAAATGGGTTGTGGTTTCAAGTCTGTCTAAACAGCCTGCTATTGTATGTCTGCATGATTTCACTTGGTGGGAAACAGACTGAGGAAGTTTGAGTTCTAGCTTTACCTCTGTCACTTTAGCAGATTATTTCATCTTCTCAGTGTCAGTTTCCTGGTCTAGAATAAAGGTATTAAAAGTTTTCTTCACCAAAAGGTCAATAAATGGCTTGTGTGAAAATGAGCTAGTGAAAGATTTAGTATAATTCAGTGGAAGTTTAGGAGATACTTAATTCAGAGAGAAAAAGAGAGAGAGAGAGAGAGAGCACAAACAAATGAAATGACTTGGAGAGGTTTTGTGGTCTTTCACTTCTTAGCATTTCTACAAACTTTCCAAAAAGAATGTTGGTCAGTTTTGCAAATCCCAAACACTGTGGTGTGCCAAAGTGCATCAGTGTGCATTTAATATTTTGGCATAGCAGAGTGTCCTGGCCACATACCAAATACCTCCTTTCCCTTACCAGAAGCAATCATTAGATTCTTTGCCATACTAAATAGGTCTGAACTCTGGAAGATGCATCTTGCCAGTGGGGATTGTAATGCAATCCTCGTGGCAATGTGACTTATTGGACTAGAGTCGATGTTAATGTTCTCAGAACAGTGTTTTTCCCCCACATTTTGGAAGTTTTAGAACAAACCTGAAGGATAAAGTCTCATTTGTAAGACTGTTTTCACAAAGTTGCTTTTCAAAAATGTTTTCAGGTTTCGGGACAACTTTGAACTCATGCTTTCCTAGGCTGTGAGTTATAACATACTGAAAGATAATCATAGGTTATTGGAAGCCACTTGTGCTCCCCCCCCAGGGTACATATAAGAAATAAGAAATTTTGGGAGTTCATTAAACAATGAGGAGAGTATTATGACTGCCATGGTAGTAAGGCTTACACAAAATCACTAACCTGTTAAAAATTACAAGTCACTACATAAAAGATACTTGCTGGAAAAATAGAGAAGTAGCATTAATTAGACCTCAGATGTGGATCCAGATAAATGTGCCCTCTATTTTGGGTATATGTGACTCCTAGGCATATGCCACACTCAGCATCCCAAAGAGGGTTCTCTAGTCTTGAGTTATGACTTCACCATGACCCACAGAGCCATGGTTGTGCCTGCTTCTAGATCTGGTAGATAGATGACCCCAGTTAGTACCAGGTCATGTGAAGTATAAAGAGACACAGACATAGAAAATAAACACATAAAGCAGAGATGGCCAAATTTGGTCCATAAATGTTATCTTTGACCTACCCTTTTGTTTGTTTTATTTTGAAAACATCAGTTAGTTATAAAGTAGTGTAGTATTAACTAGTAGCTAATTTAATTTGTTATTAACTAATTCAGTGTACCAATCTAGATTGGTACAGTCCCAGGAAAACAGGAAGATTTGGCAACTTTGGTTCCATCCTTCCATGGGCTGAGTAGAAATAGCCTTTACTAGAAGGATGTCTGTGCCTTTTGATTATCATAGCCCCTTCTCCAGCTGTTGTTTTCTTTCTTTCTTTCTTTCTTTTGTCGGTCATGGGGCCTGAACTCTGGACCTGGGTGCTGCCCCTCAGCTCTTCAGCTCAAGGCTAGTGCTCTACCACTTGAGCCATAGCGCCACTTTCGGCTTTTTCTGCTTCTGTGGTACTGAGGAATCAAATCCAGGGCTTCATGCATGCAAGGCAAGCACTCTACCACTAAGCCACCTTCCCAGCCCTCCGCTGTTGTTTTCTTTAGGTAGGATTAAGAGTAAAGTTAAATTTAATTATACTTTTAGGCACTGATGGCTCAGGTCTGTAAACATAACTACTCAGGAAGCTGAGATCTGAGAATCAGGGTTTGAAGCCAGCCTGGACAGGAAAGTCATGAGACTTTTATCTCCAGGTAATTAACAAAAAGCCAGAAAGTAGATTTGTGGCTCAAGTGGTAGAGTGCTAGCCTTCAGCAAGAAAGCTCAGTGATAGCACCCAGGCCCCAAGCTTAAGCTCAGGTACACGCACGTGTGCGCATGTGTGTGTGAACATGAGTGCATGCGCACACACGTGCACATGTACACACACACACACACACACACACACACACACACCAGTTTGATTGATGGCATATTTTAGTATAAATGATAGTTGGTGCTAATTCTCAAGAGTTGCCCTAAAACAGTACCACAAATCAAGTGATTTTCCACAGTGGATATTTTTTTCCCTTATAGTTTTCAGACTTAAAAGTCTGAAATTAGGTGTGGACAGGCCCATGCTGCCTCTCCACAGGGGGAAAATCCTTCTCCCCTGTTTTAATTTTTGGAAGGCCATGAATTCCTTGCCATCTGGCAGCATAAATCCAGTCTCTGATTCTGTCTTATGTTTGTATTTCCTCTGTGTCTCTCCACATCCAGATTTTCCTCTTATAAAGAACCAGTCTTATTGGATCAGGATATACTCTAATCTGGTTGACTTCATCTTAATCTGATTTGTTTTACAAAGACTATTTTCAAATAAGGTACTCCTATTCATATGTTTAGGGACCAGACTTAAACCTGTCATTTAGGGGGACAGAATTCAGCCCATTTCAGACATCATATTTCTCTGTGGAATGCAGAGTAGTGGTTTAAGATCAGTAGTCTTTCAAGTAGTACCTGCATCCAAAGTTGTAATGTATTTACTATGTAATTTTAGATAAGCTGAGTTCTCAATGACCTGAATTGTAAATTTGGGGAAAAGGGACTTACCTTACACGTTTACTTTGAGGATAAAGTGAGCAATATATATGAAGCATTTAGAAAAGTGCCTGGAACATACTATGCACTAAACAAACTAGGCCTTTGTCATTATTATTAGTTCTTATTCTTATATAAGTTAAATGTGTACATGGAGTATCTGCGGCAAAAATCATGATTTAGGATAACATGATGAAATAACTCATAGATAAACTAAAGATAGGTAGCAATGATGAATGGGATTTGGAAAAAACTTGAAATTACCCCCTAAAGGGAATGAAATTTTAATCAGATTTGTATCTAATGCAAGTAATTTTAATGCATTAAAAATATTTAGCCTGCTTGCTCTTTTAGATTAGCTCCCCGTGGCCCCTATGTTTACTTGAAGTTGACTGAAGACAGATCTTTAGGAAGGAAAGAACTTCAAACCCAGAAGCACAGACATTGACTATGGAGTTGGTAAATACAAGGCTATATAAATAACAATGAGGAAGCTAAAAAAGGCAGACATTTAATCATTCCTATCTGTCTCCTTGCAAGCTCATCATTACCCTCTACTTCCTTCCCACAGTCTTTACATTGAAGTTACTCTGGTCCTCATTGTAGTGTCAGAGTTTGAGACTGTCCCAAATTTAAATTCTATTTCTGTTTTGATGTATATAATTTCACTTTTTCACATAGACTTTATGTATGACAATCATGCAGCTTGAGTTTTACTAAAAAACTAATAGAGAAATTTCAGAGAAACATCAAGAAATGGAGTGAGGGTTAAATATAATCCAAGTGCTTTACTTTCATATATAAAAATATTATTATAAACCAATTAATTCGTACAATTAATATACTAAATTGTAGTAAAATTATATAAATGGTAAAAAACAGAAATACCAGGAAGAATATTGCTCTGTGGATAAGTGACTGTTGGGGTTGTATACAACCCTGTACATTTCATTCACAAAGGGGCTGCTATCTGAAAACATCAAAGTATATCAAGTAAGAGTATCTTACCTGAGTGATAGAAGCAGCATGTGTGTGTGTGTGTTATTTCCATATTATTTCTGAATTGTAATTTTATTTGAATCAAAGAAGTTAGATAACTTAATTTTGGACAGAGAAACTTTTGTAGTCTAAGAATTAATAATCAGAATATGTAGGTTTTATTATGTTTAATAAGCGAAAGAAAGCCAGTTTAAAACAGCTTATGAAAATAAGGGAACTTAATTGTTTATGTAACTATGGTGTCCAGAGGTGCATCTGGCTTCAGGCATGGTTTTGGCCAGGAACTCCAATGATCTCATCTGGAATCTCTTTTAGCTTTATGGGTTCCTTTATTTCATTCTTCAAATAAGAATGTGGTTAGAAAGATGGCTATAGTGACTTAAGATTATTGTTCTTCTAGTCTAGTAACCGCCCAAGGAGAACCCAGCTGTATTCCTACAGAAGATACACATTATCTCTATTGACTCTTTTAAGTATAGCTCCTTAAACAATCTGTGTGGCCTGGGAATGCTGTACACTAGTGGGCCAGCTTAGGCTGTTTTCCAGGGCTCTGATAGACAGAAGCTGACCAATGACTGTGAGCTCCACTGGGATCTCATGGAGTTGAAGTCTTCCTCCAAAGCAAACAGAATGTGTTCTTTGCATTCCCAAACTGTCATGACTTCAGAATCATTAAAAATGGTATGAGTGAGGATGTCCATGGCTCCTACCTGAAATCTTTGTTACTTGAAAGGCTGAAACCTGGAGGATCACAGTTCAAAGCTAGTTCAGGGAGAAAAGTCTGAGACACTCCCATCTCCAATTTAACCAGCAAAATTCTGAAATGGAGGTTTGGCTCAAGTAGTAGGAAAAATGAGGATCTTGAGGCCTTGAGTTTAAGATCTGGTACCACAATTTTTTTAAAAAGGTGTATGAAATAATTCAGACTTTTGGTGGGAAATTAAGCCATTTCTGCCTTCTGTTAAAGAAATATTATAAAGCAAAGGTAATGGAAACAAAAGAAGTAGGTGATATCAGTAGTCTTGGTCCCTAATATTTGAAGACAGAAAATATATGACACCACAATTTAGTTGAACAGAGAAAAACTTCAACATTGTAGAGACCACAGACTATGATTTTAGAAGATAGGATCATAAGGCAATTGCTAAAATCATGTGACTGAATATCTGTTGGAGGACCCAGTGGACTCCCAGGCCCTCTCTTTACCCAAGCCAGACAACTGTCTTCTCCGAACCACAGGGTTGGGAGATTTCTTCTTTGGATAAATCCGAACTACAGAGACTATACAAGGACATCTGTGGACATAAGTGGAACAGAGAGGTTAAGTGAATGTCTTCTTCGTAGAGCTCCAGTAAATGTAAATGTCATACACAGAATATTGTGAATAAGAGTAAATGAGAGACTTCTCAACATCTGTTCTCAGTAGAAATATCACAATGTGATACCAGGATTTGCAAAGTATTTGCCATATTTTCTTTATCTCAACAATAGAAATTTGAATGGACAGTGTTTGAGTTCACTTCTCTTAAAATGGTTGGCATTTTGGCTTTGGGTCTAGGGGTGTTGCTCAGTGGTAGAGCTCTTGCCTAGTATGCTCAGGGCCCTGGACTAGATCCCAGAACTGCAAAATAAGTAAATACATAGATAAAATAAACTTTAAAATGTTTCTCTTATTTTTATGCATAAATAGGCCTGGATAATTTTCAGTAACAAAGAATCAGTATATCAATGAGGAAGACAGAATTCTCCTGTTGTTTACTTCTAAATATTGGAAGTACCAGAAGTTGAAATTTAGTGGACATGTTTTTCAGATTTTAATTGCCTAAAAAGTACTGTTTTAGGACTTGATGAATATTATTCTTGACTAGTAGCTAATAAAATAGGCTATTATGGTATTTTTAGATTAGAAATCTTCTCCAAATTGCAATTGGGGTTTTTTAAACATTCTAAAATTTAGTCTGTAAATATTATAAAAAGTATTTTGAGTTGGGATGGAGTTTCTTCCTTTCTTTTTGGATTAGTGTCTAAAGCTTAATGAAACAGAAGGCAAATGTCTTTCCCCACTTAAAAATGATATATTATTCCTTAGTATATCTGAATGAGGCCAAAGTAATACAGAAAAATTAAAAAAGAAATAGGGCCAGAATTTTTCCTGCCAATATAACTTCTTAAAGTTGTGCTGACTTTGCTTCTGCTGGAAAACCAGACCCACTAGTCTATTGTGATTCTTCAGGCAGTGACATTTTATAGAGGATTTTTTGTAGTTTTCTTTTGGCTCAGTGAAGTCAAGAATTTTAAATTAGAATTATAGAGCTGGAAATCATCCCTTTTATTCATTGTATAAATGAAGGAACTGAAGTCCTGGGAGGTCTTGATTTATCCAGGGTCATGCAGCTAATTGTCCAGGTCATGTGAGAATCAGGGCCTCTTAGCCATCAGTTTAATAATCTTCATAAGAGGGTTTTCAAGTTTCTTTTCAACACCATCACTGTATGTGCAATGTTCATAATTTATTGTATTAGGCCCAGTTAGCAAATTACAAGTTGTTTAATTTTCTAAAGCTAAGCAAACTTCTTGGATTAGGAATATGGACAGTGATAAAAAGCATGAATGGCAGGAAACATTTTGAAGAACCTTTGGCTAGAGAAGAAGGCGTCTCTTGATTAGACACTGATTCTGCTCTCTATGGGGAACTATTGTTTATTGTTCTCTAAGACCTGATTTCTTCCTCTGGAAGAAGAATCTTCCTTGCTCAGACACTGGAGAATCTGCCCTTTGTGGAGGCAGTAGCCTTTATTTCCTACTTTCTGTTCATGTACTTGGAAGGCCTTGAACATTGTTTTAAGGGTCAAAGTCAAAGCCAAGGTGACAGCCCTGGTGGGGCTTGTAGAAATACTCTTCCCATAAAACTTAGCTAGCTTTTGATCTAACTTCTTGGAGTAAATCCAAGTGCTAGTAATAGAGTGACTACATTTCCTTGGTTGGAAGGGACAGTCTTAATTTACATCTCTTTTCTTGCCATATAAAGTAATAATGTCCCCTTTCACTCTGAAAACTGCCACAGTTTGAGTACGAATTATATATATAGTCACACTAGCCAATAAGCATCCTCATTAGCCATAAGCATCAAGAATTCCAGACCTCCATCCTTCCTGCCCCTCTCTTATTACATGTGCTCCTACAGCCATCTTGAAAGAGGTTTTATCTAAAGTTGACATGCTTAGTCTGATCTGCAGGAAGACTGTCTCCTTTTACCTGAGGAAATGTAACAGCCTGTTGCGTTCAAAGTCTTTTCCATTCTTCTTTCCTATGGGAAATTCAGAAGCAGTCAGTGTTTCTAATCCGGGGAGTTTCCCAGATATCTCAAAACTGTTTTCTTTGTTTACTTTCAAACTTTTAGTGCTTATCTATTCACATTTCTTTCTCATAAATTTTAATAAAAGTACAAAATAGGACTTTGTTACTCTAATATTCTTTTTTTCTATCTCTTTCTCTGCAGGCATATGCTTGGTAGACACATTAAAAAAATACATGTACAACTGTCTGAAGATCTCCACAGATAATTGATTCCAGTAATTGATTCCAGTACTCCAAAAGATAGGAAAAATTATCATGTATTATATAAAATGGCATTGTATTCACATCCACATTCTATATTTCCCTATTGTGTCCACATCCTATATTGCCTAGAATGTCTAACACAATATAAATGCTATGTAAGTAGCTTATCATAATACTATATCGTTCAGGGAATCATAAGAAGAAAATTTGTCCCTATAGGTTCAGCCCACATGCAGATTTTTCCAGCTAGTTTTTATCTGAAGTTAACTGAATTCAAAGATGCAAACCTCATAAATACAGAAGATGAACTAAAGTGTTCAGTTCAGTGATTTGGGGCACTTGTATATCCATGGACCCCATAACTCACACAATGGGATATGGAATATTTTCATTGTGCCAGATGATGTCCTTTTCTATTTAGTACCCCTTTTGTATTATTTTTGCAAGTGATATTTGTATAATATGTTTTTTGCTGTATACCATAGCTACCTTGCAGGGTTTTAAAATTTTATTTTCTTCATCTCCTGAGGCCTGGCTATAAACAGTTGCTTTGCATTTTAGATTTTTACTTAAGTTTTGATTAGCACCTCCCTTGAAGATACTGTTTTGTGTGTGTGTGTGTGTGAGTGAGGGAAAGATGTAATAAAGCCCCAAATGTTCATATTGCTAAAGTAACAATGTACTAGAGACATTTTTATTGGCCTGTGACCTTCTGGAACTAGAGCCTATGATGCTTCCAGCAAGTGGGAAAAACAAACAAACAAACAAACAAAAACAATGATCATGGCTCCTCTGCTTCTATAAAACCTCCACCTATGAAATGGTACCCAGTCTTTTCACTGGCATTTTTAAAAGGATGCCTACTGTCAAGTTTCCATATAAGTTGCTGTAGGTGAATACTTGGGGTGGGAAAATGATTGGGAATGCAAAGTCTGATTGGACAGTCCCTTCCCAGTGACATTTCTCATATTTTACAGAGGAAAGTAAAATTGAGTCAGGTTAATGTCACCACTTTTATAGTAGTATAATACTCTATTTTATTTCTTTTTGTCTTTGTATTACATATTCTTTCATGATTTCTTTGTATTGTATAGTCTTTCATTTCAGTATTGAAACTAAAAATAGTATAACTGTTTCTATGGTAGTAATGTCCAAAGCAAAGGCATCTTATTTTCCCTGAGCTAGTCTAACGAAATTAAAATTAGCTCAGGCCATCAACATATATAATTCAACTCTTAGCATACAAAGATACCTAAATAGCATCACTTTTGGCCAGCAAAATAAGTTAAGAGACTAAAAGAAAAAGTGTAGGAATACAAAGAAAAAAAAATGTCATTATTGGCAAAGGATATAACTGTCTTAAGTAGAAAACTTTCAGAACTATTAACTGAATTATTAGTTAATAAATTTAACATGTTCTTTTATATATAAATTCAATATAGGAAAGTCGGTTGCATTTCTGTAGCCTAGCATATAGAGACTGTGATGATAACTAACATGCTACATGGCCATCAAAACTAAAAAAATAGGGCTGGGAAGGTGGCTCAGTGGTAGAGCACTTGCCTTGTATGCATGAGGCCTTGGGTTCAATTCCTCAGCACCACTTAAGCAAAAAAAGAAAAAAGCCGGAAGTGGCGCTAGCCTTGAGCTGAAGAGCTGAGGGACAGCGCCCAGGCCCAGAGTTCAGGCCCCATAACCAGACCTCCCCCCGCAAAAAAAAGACACTAAAAAAATAAAATTTATATAATAGTGCTTTCTAAACTACAGCCTCCTTTTCTCATTTTCTTAGTTTTTCTATGATGTCCTTTTGCTTATGTCAAAGAGCTAATTCCACACAGAAGTTATTTCTTTAGTCTGTTCCAACTTATTCGGTTTCTTGGTTTCTTCTTTTCCTTGTGGACATGACACTCCTTGCTGTGTGTGCAAGTAAGTCCTAGAGCTCAAACTCTGGGGGTCTGCGGGCTGGCCCCTGAGCATTTTTTGCTCAAGGCTGGTGTTCTGCCACTTGGGCCACAAACCTGCTTCCAGCTTTTTGGTGGTTAATTGTAGATAAGAATCTCACGAACTTTCCTGCCTAGGCTGGCCTCAAACCATGGTCCTTAGATCTCAGCCTCCTGAGTCACTATGATTATTATAGGTATAAGTCATCATCGCCCATCAACATGACACTTTTGAAGAGTGCAAGTCATGTCTTTTATACAAGTGGCCTCAATTTGGATTTGTCTAGTGTTTTTTATATAGCACATCTGATCAGGTGGTAAATTACATCAGCATGATTCATTGCTTGTGGTGTTAGCCCTGATCTTTTGGTTACGGGCCAGATTTTTTTCTTCATGACAAAATTACTACAGTAGTAAAAGTCCTTATCCCTTGGGGATATGTTCCAAACTTCCAGTGAATGTTGAAGCTGCAGGTAGTACTGAACCCTGTGTTTACCATGTTCTTTCTACTATAATAAGTTTCATTTAGAAAATTATGTATTGTATGAGATTAACAATAGTAGCTAATGATAAAAATAGAACAATTATAGAGTCACTAATAAAAATTACATAGATCTGGTGTCTCTCCCAATATACAGTTTTTGTTTTTGAGAGTTTATGGTTTCTTTCCTCCATGTACTACACTTGATTGTCTACCCTGAAGCATTGCACACAGTAGCAGATCTGATCTCTCCTCTGTGTTTTATGCCTTAGTGCCTCCTTTGCATTTTCATGAATATAGCTTCTGTAGAATATCTTCATTCAGAAGAATCTGGTTTCTTTACAACTTGAGACTTGTCTTTGGTAGTTTCCTGTTTCTTTGATCAACTTCAATTCTGCTAGAAATGAGACAGTAGCTTCTTTATCTATGGACAGATCTAGATAAAGTCTAAACCTATAACTAAGTCTATAAAACACTCTTTACATGATACCACTGTTTGGTAACATGGAGTTGGTTTCATGGAATCCTTGCTTATATCTATCTTCATATAAGCCCAATGTTTTTCTGGTACTTCCACCCACAAATCTAATGACTTTTCTTAACTAAGTATTTATCATTCTTTGACTATGGCCATATTTTTTGCAGTTTTAGCAAAATTTGCATGAATGTCTTTTGGAGATTTTTTTCTCATAGGCCTTAGCAAGCTCATCACACCACACAGGACAACATGGGATTTTGTTATACTGTTGAGCATGGTATACAATTTAAAACTTATGAATTCTCGGGGCTGGGAAGGTGGCTCAGTGGTAGAGTGCTTGCTTTGCATGCATGAGGCCCTAGGTTCGATTCCTCAGCACCATATAAGCAGGAAAAATAAAAAGCCGGAAGTGATTCTGTGGCTCAAGTGGTAGAGCGCTAGCCTTGAGCTGAAGAGCTGAGGGACAGTGCTCAGGCTGAGGGACAGTGCCCAGGCCCAGAGTTCAAGCCCTACATCTGACCAAAAAAAAAAAAAAAAACACCTTACGAATTCTCAGCATGATAAAGAAGATTAAATACTGTCAAAATAGACTACTTGTAATTATTAAAATGGATCAAGGGCTTGGCACTGGTGGCTGAAGCCTGTAATCCTTGCTACTGAGGAAGCTGAGATCTGAGTATCATGATTTGAAGCCAGCCTGGACAGGAAAGTCCACGAGACTCTTACCTTTAGTGAACCACCCCATAGCACCAGAAGTGGAGGTGTGGCTCAAATGGTAGAGCACTGTTCTTGAGCAATAAAGCTTGAGGACAGTGCTCAGGCCCTGAGTTAAAGCCGCAGAACTGGCACAAAAAGAGAGGGGGGAGGGAGAAAGAAAAAGAAATACAGAAAAGAAAGAAAGAAAGAAAACTTCTTGAATGCTAATGCTAGAGGGAAGGGCGCAAGTATGATACAGAGGGTGACATTGATTGGAATACAATGAAAACTTGTGAAGAGATGTAACAATGAAATCTCCCTATATAACTGATATAAGCCAATAATAGTAATAAAAAACGTAAGTACTCAAAGAAAAAAAAACTCATGAAATCCTTATCTCTGAAAATTCCTGTGAAATAATTTTGGACCATAGTTGACCTCAAGTAACTGAATACATGGAAAGCAAGACCACAGATTGTGGGGAGGGATTATTGTTTATAGAAAGTATAATTTTAAAAGACAATTTACATAGTAATACAATATAAATAATCTGTGAATAATGTAATGATTTAGAACTTTATTGAGAAAGCTATGAACCAGATATATATAATTTAATTGGATGTACAGAATACACTATGTTAACGGATTCAAAGATTTAATGTTGTAAAATAATCATTGTTAATGCACATAGAATCAAATGTTTAATAGATTTTAGAGGAAGTTTTTATCATGTTATTAATACTTTGGTGAAAATTGATATCATAATTTTGAAGTCATAAGAACAGACATCTAGAAATTACAGAAAATACAGACCTACAGAAACAAGATGGTTTTCTTGACGTGTATCAAGGATCTGGTTCTGTGCCTTTATATCATAACTAAATATGAAACCATGAAGCCAATGTGTGGTGTAAAGATATAAAATGACCAATGGAAAGGATCAAGAATTCAGAAAAAGCTTCATCTGTATGTGGAAACTTGGTTTGTAACAAAACTCAACAAAAACTGTCTTGTAGATCAGTGGGGAAAGGGTGGACAGGGCTTTCGTTGTGTGGTGCTGAGGCAATACATTGATACATGAAAGATCACAGGATGCCTTCATACAATGGGGAACTGCTTTAATGTTATACATTAATCATTATAATTAAATTTGATTATGAAATTGAGAACTTTAATCAAAAACAGAACTGATTGGAAGACACCGAATAAGAAAAAAAATGCCAAAAGAAATGAGAGCAAAATTGAAAGTCATTTGAGAGAAAAGTGATGCTACAGAAGAAACGGGGAGTTGTAGGGCTTAGACCAGAGCGAGGTGAGAAGAGCTAAGTCTGCATTTCAGAGTTGTGAAATACCAGTGTGGCAGAGCAGTAACTGTGTCCTTTGTTTAACTTTGCTCAGCCTTCTGAGTTATTTACCAAAAATTATAAAGGGGCCTATGAATTAAATTATTTCAATGATCATTTAACTGATAACTCTGTCCCTTGTAGAAAGTGAAAGAAAACATTTGATTTGTAACGGGATTGCTATTACTTTCTCAGTTTGGAAATGTTTATCAAATAAGGTTGGGCAAAGATTTATCAAAGGATAGTTAAATTTATTTCTCTTTCACATAAAGGCATCTTATCTGACTATACCAAGAAATAGTTATAAGAATATTCATTTTAACATGCATTTTTCCAATATATGATTTTAGAGAATTTTTGCGTATATATCTTAAGTATATTTTTATCCAAGTCTGGAAGCTATTAAATGTAGATTATTGTTTAAGGAAAATGGTTGCCAATTAATCTGTCATAGCTAATCTTCATTTTTTTTCATATATCTTTCAAATCAGTCATCCTCCTTTCAGTGAAAGTCCAACTTGATTTTTAAAAACTCAAATATGTTAATATTATGCCGTCATGACAACCATCCCATGACTGAATTCTAATCCTAATATAGATAAATAGATAAGGTACAGAGCCTTGTCTTGTGTTGCCTGGATACAATAAGGTACCACTGCCTTCGTTTCTTTTCTTGAGCATGAAGAAAAGAAATGCTTCTAATATTAAGGCTATGAAGAAGTAAAGTTCTGAAGTAAATGTCCTTACTTGCTGCTTCATTTTAGTATGCTTCTGCTTTACAGTATAATAATGTGGACCCAAATATTCTATTTCTTAATAAAACATACATGAGACAGTGAAAGAAGAAGGCCAAGCCTTCTTAGTCCATTAATTAAAAGGGGATTCACAGATAATATTACTTTAGTTTGTCCCTATTTTGGCATCTTAGAGGATTTTATCTCGCAAGAGGTATATGTTTCTTATATAAAGTGGTAAAAAACAAAATTGTGAGATGGGGAAAGTGGCTGGCATGATACCTTGGCTGCCAGAACATTCCCAACTACTAGGAAGAATGAAAGTAGAGAACCTAGAAATGGATTACCTTAAAACTCTGTGTCTACCTTATCTCTTAGATCATCTTCATGCAGACCCAAATGTAGCTCCAGACATAGTGGATTGGTAGGAAAACTCTATCATATGTATAATTATTAACACACATGGAAAACTAACAGTAAAAAAAAACCAACATTTTGAGATTAAACTCGAATAAATGACAACTTGATGCTCAATATTGAAAGGGCATGTTGGGTGCCTTGGCTTTATGAAGTTGCTGGACCTCAAAGAGAATTGGTGAGAGGAATTAGGCAGATTGTTGCAGTATTTATAAAGGGAGAAATTATATTAGCTTCAGATTTCATTCAATGCAAAAATGTGAAGAATAGCATGTATGCAAAAGGAAGTTTTGAAGGTTACCTGTGTTATGGGTGGTCCTCACCCATTTTACCACCCAGAACCACTGTCTAGCGGTTGGGGGTTGCTCTACTGCCCTGACGTAGCTCATAACAGCTGCCGTTTTGAATCCTTAACTCCAGTTTGTTTTTCTCTTTCTATCTCTCCCTACTGTAACCCTGTTATATTACCACAAATCCTAATTAAAACACTAAAAAAAGATTTTTAAGTAAAGAACCAGGTAACAAATATTTTTTATCTGTCCAAATTGTCTTTACAATATGTCAACAAAGAGTTTTGCACTTAAAAGAATTTCTAAAAAAATATTTCTTTAAGACTTTATTGAATGTACACTTAGAAGACAGACTTTTTAGACCTAGCTTTGCAAGGTAAAGATTTGTAGCAACCATAAAAACTTGTTTTTGTAGTGAACTATTGCAAATGAACTTTGTGCTCCAATAATATTCCCTAAGAGAGAACTGACAAGATTCTCAGGTCTTTAAGGTGTCCAAAAACGAGAAAAAGTCACAACTTCCTAGCAGTCTCATTTTGAAAGAAAAGATTTGAACAAGAAGATTGAGACCATCAATAAGATAAACACAGTAGTTTGCATACAGGGTCAACTTTCTGAATAAACATAATGTAGCTACAAGTTTTCATAGCAATCTCTAAAGGTTAGTTCATGGTAAAGTTGAAGAAGTTCACTAAAATTCATTGAAGAAGAGTATTCTATTTCTTTTCCCCGTTGTAAAGAGATTTGGTATCTAAACAACTTTTCTGCTTTACTTTGCTGTTGCTATCCTTGACCCTCGTAGTGATAGCAGCAGATGAAAAAACAGTTTATTTGAGAGAGAGATGCAGTGTTCTTTGCTGCTAACATTGCAGCCAGAATAATCCAAGCCATGAATTGAGTTCTTCAGTTTGATTACCCAGAAATGTGAACTCACTCATAGAGAACATAGAGCTACCCAGCAAAAAGAGATTGGTACTTGCATACTTTATTAATTACCCTTCCTTGGATAGAAAAAGAATAATACAACAACTTTTTTAGAAGAGAGCACCTCTGAAAGAAACAAAATAATTGTAGAAAAATTTTGAGTCGCAGATTGAATTAAATGAAAGACCTCAAATTTATTCTTTTTCCTCTGTGTTAGTCCATCTAATGAAGGGTGAATAAATATTTGGATTGAAAGTGTTACTTCTTCCTGAATATGCCCTATCTTGTGGTCTTGCTATAACACCTTAGAAGTCCAGTGCACTATCCATTATGTAACAGAACCACCTGCTATAACACCTTAGATTAAAAAAAAATCATAAAATGTAAAAGAACAGATCAAAAAAATTATAAATGAGCCTAGGGCTCTATTCTGCCCCACTGACTAAATAAAAGAATTTAGAACAATGAGAAAACAAGACCTGCATTAGAATAAATATTGCAAAAGAAGACCCTCAAGAAGAGAGAAAATTTAATCAAGGAAATTGTGGAAGAAAGTTAAAAGGCAAAGCAAAAAACGAAAAGTCTTCAAAAGAGGAGAGATTGAAGAGAAGCCAAGAGGCAAAGGCCAAAGATAAGAGTAGACTCAGCTGTTACTGCCACACCTGGAATTCCAGCTCTATGAAGGCTGGGGCTAGAAGTAGTATGTTCAGAGTTATTCTAGAGAGAGGGGGTGGGGGGGGAGGGAGGGAGGAAGGAGTATAATATGACATCAACAAATTGCAATGGAAAGAAGTTTTACTATGAAATCTTAAGAGTGTTAGATGAAGGTCTGTCTCTAGCAGAAAACAGAGACTTGTGAAGTGAAACTTAAATACTTCCTGCTTTTATCTTCCCTTTGAAATTCCTGATCATGGCTATGTGGGCCAGAAATAATAATAATTTGGGGAAGTGAGCAAGGACCTTGGATCAGTTGGGTAATATAAGCCCCATGCCTAAAGGTGCAATGCACCTGCAGATCAAAGTGATTATATATCTAATGCATTTTCTGTCTCAGAATATAGTTAAAATGAGAGCAGACTATAAAAACTTTGTTCTTATTTCCAGCATATATATTGTTATACTTTATCTGCTTCTTCATTTTATTGCCAAGTATTAAAGTCCTTGTCCCTTTCATTTTACTTTATATTTTTACTTATTCGAGCCAAGTACTAATCCAAGCTATTTGGGAGGTTGAATGCCAGAACAGGCATATACTTGAGATCCCCTTCTTAGTATCTGGGTAGGGTGCTGCATGCCAGACATCCCAGCTGTGTGGGAAACTAAGATAAGAGGGGAACACAGTTCCAAGCCACATAGATTTACAAAAAAATGTCAGGAGATTTCATCAGTTTCTTCTCTGTGGAAAGAACTAGCACAGTAGCACATGGCTGTTGTCTTAGCTACATTGGAAGTATAAAATAAGAGGACTGTGGTCCAAACACAAGCCTAGCCAAAAAGCAAACCCTGTCTCCAAATAACCATTGCAAATAAAGGGCTGGAGGCATAGCTCAGCAGTAGAATGCTTTTCTAGCAAGTGTAAAGCCCTGAGTTAAAAACTGTGTGTATAGATATAATATTATGTATATATGTTACATATGTTTATTATGTTATATGTATATGTGTATTTTATAATATAATTAAAATTGTTTACAAGTTTCATGTATTTAATATTTTCAGAGATAGAGCAATCTTAAGAAATAAGCATTTTAAAATATTTTAGCTATCAATACTATAACCTTCTTTACATTTAATAAGATGGATATATTACCAAAAAAAGAACAGACAGTACTGAGCAAAGTTAGGGAGGATCTAAACAAAATGAAAGATGCTTTTTTTGTCTATTGGAAACTGAATTAAATTACATCCTTCCCAAAAAATTAATCTATAAATTGAACATAATTCCTATTATAATCTACTTTTTGTAAAATTTGCAAGCTCATTCTTTAAGTTTTATGAAATATAAAAGACTGATAATATACATAATCTTCAAAACATGGCTAAAAGACTTGACTTTTACCATGATTTTAAAATTGTAATAGTGAAAGCATATGTTATTGCCATATACATTAACAAATAAATGGATGCAACTAAAAGACCAGAATATACCTACACACACACACACACACACACATATATATGAATTTTTAATCAAGATCCAAAGCAACTCAGCTGGGAAAGAAAACATTTTCATTAAGGGGTGCTAGAACAGCTAGATGTCCAAGGGGATGGAATCTTAGTTCTTACCTGCACCAACTACAATAACCAATTCAAAATGGTACAAATGTAAAAGTTAAAACCATAAAAATTTGTACAGAAACATCTGAGAATATCCTTATATTTCGAGGATAGACAGACATTTCTTATGTGGTATAAAGCAGTCATCAAACGCAAGAGAATATATTTTGACTTGAAGATAGAAAATATTTACCTCTGAGTAGTTGTACATGTCAGTGTAGAAGTGCAGTGCATCTTGATCAGTGTCACCCTCCCTTCCCTCCATTTCACCTCCATTTATCTCGACACCACCAGTCCCCTCAATTTAACGATTTCCATTTTCACGTGTGTACATTTAGTATTATAACTGTATTCACTGCCATTCCTTTCTGCATTTATCCACTGGAAAGTATTTTCTAAGAAATATTTGAAAAAATATTAAAGTTTTAAAGAAATTTTCTGAAGATTTGAAAAGAGAATGATTTAAATAGAAAAAAGTGACTTTATCAGGATAAAATCTTATGCTCATCAAAAGAGCTACATGAACACAAAGACAAACATATTTATCTGAGGACTACATAAAGAACTTATATAACTCAGCATCTAAGTGTGAAGAGAAAGGATCAGAGCAATGGTGGCTTCTGAAGGTTAGGGAAGAGGTTGACTAAGGTTACAGGTATACACATTGAAAAAATTCACAGAATGGTGTACTTAGGAGTTATGTATGTCTTTTAGTTTAAAATTTACCTGACAAGAAAGAACAAGCTTTTAACATTATCACAAGAAGATGCTTCTTTATGTCCACCAGATTGGCACAAAAAAAATCCCCAAAAACAAATCATTAGCCATTATATAAATTAGGTCAGCTGTCTAAAAAAAAGGTTGTCATTATCTAACTAGTTGAGTTTATGGCAGTTCAGTAATACTTTGATGCATAGAAACTGTGAAATGTTAGTGGAAAATATGTATAAGAAGTTTCCAGAAAAGTGGAAATAGCTCAGATATCCATCAATGAGATATGTCACTAAATACATCATCTTGGATGAATCTCATGAACATTATGTTGAGTGATTAAAGACAGGAGACATAAGAATGCTCCTTAGGAATGATTCCAGATAATAAAAGGTCCATCCAGAATCTTGCCAAAATGAAACAATAAATTGATTAGGTTACATATATGGTAACATTGGAAATACAAAAATTAGAATAGTTGGACAAAGGCATGGAAAGGACAAGAATTGGAGTGGGAAAAGCCATAAAGTAGTCTTCAAAGTTAACAGTAATGTTCTGTTTCCTAAGCTGGCCAGCAGGGAAAACAGGTGTCCATTGTGTTGTTGTCTTTATTAGACAGCTGGTGGGAGTATCATTTGGTGTGTATTCAAGATTCAATAGTATTGTTTCCACAAAAAGTACATTTGAATAATCATTCAGGACGCTTCATTACCAATAATACGCAACAATGTGCAGAATCTAGAGAGTAAGATTCCCTTTGTCAGTGATTCAGTCATTCACTCAAATGTGGTCAGATGCCTGTTCACAGCCTAATATGGTTAAGGCTGTATTAGCAGACTTCAGTTTTGGTAACTACATCCTAAAAATGATCTAGAAAAGTTACTGAAATACTGAATGATTATGGTTTGTCTAAGTGTAGAGTAAATCTGAGATTGTTTCTCAGAAGTTGTGTCACTACTGCTTTCAGAAAGGAAAGGAGAATTATGGATTTTCACTTATGTGAAGGGCAAATGAAACAATCAAGAAAGACAGAAGTAATATTTTGACCTTTCAAATGAATTTCCTTTGATAGAACTCCTGTAAAATAGATGGGCCAGACAATCAGGAGGCCTAGCTTTGACCTTCTTCTAGACAGATCTAGCTGACTTCTGAATACATGCTTTTATTAAATGAACTGGCCCATCATTTAATTTATACTATATAGCCAGGTCATGGAGAATGTATCCTATCACTTACTTTCTTGAAACTTAACTGTGATAAAAATTATCAGAGTACTCTAGCTAGCACCTAGACTGCCATTCTGTTGAACCCTAATCATTTTCAAGGTTATGGTTTTTATCTCAGCATTTCTTACAAAAACTGTGAAATTTTTTTGTTAAATAAACATGCCAGATACACAGGTTGAAAGCTCTGGCTATAATGTGGTCCTAAACTTGTAGCTTAAAATTAAAAGGACTTACCCTTTGTAAGTATTCCAACATTCCAACATGAAATAATAAATTCATAGTGCTGGATATCCCTACAGGATGACAGTCTGGTTGCTTATATGAAGTACTTAAATTTACACAATTGCAATTCCAAAGCCTTATTGCTTCATTTATCACCATAAGTACCAGACTTCTGCCGTATTTTGTAAGAAAAGCTGTTCTGCTTGTATGAATTCCCATAGGAACAGACACAAATATTATGTCAATTTAATCGTTAAGTATTGAAGTCAGGGGTCCAAATCATATTTAATAGCATGATTTATTTTCTATCTTTAGTTTTATAGGGTACACAACAAGATTCTATCCTTAAATATTGCTTTTTATTTTTAAAGTCTGATGATAAAAACCTAAGCTTAAGAACTGTCAAGTGATTTATGATATTTCATTTATTTTTCAAAGGATTGGGGTGTCACCAGTAAGCCTATTAGAATCATAGGTTTAAAGTTGCTCCACTTTTAAAAGACCAGCTGCATAAACAAGTGTACGAGCTTTGTAATTTAATTCTATGTGATTTTTTTAATACTTCAAAGTACCTAAAGAGGAAGCAGTTTTTCTTAGGTCATGTCATAAATAGTTGTTTATGTCATTACGATCTCAAACTTTCAAATATATTTAAGATGTACTTTATAAGATATTAACACTTGTTTATCGTACTCATTACAACCTCAAGATGTTTTTCCTTTTGTCTACATAAATTTCCATTTCTTCATGAGCTGATGCCCACATGGATAGAATGTGGTCAAATGGAGGAAGACTACTTTTAACTAAACTGGAATTCTGTAGTTAGGGGTGGGTGGTCTAATAACCATTTTTTATACAGTATAAACACTTTAATGCTGTCTATTTATCTGATTCTTTGTAGTGCTGGGCAGAGAACCCAGGGCCTCATACGAGGCAGGTGCTCTTTTTCTCTTCAGATAGAGTCTCACAAACTTTTTGCCCAGGCTATCCTGGAACCACAATCTTTCTGATCTCAGCCTACCTTTCTGGTACCCTACTCCAGTATGTAGCTTGTTATGCATACCACAGTCAAGACAGACTTCTCTTTATGGGAATTCTCTTTAAAAGGGCCCTTTGACCACCACATTTACTCTCCCACTTCTCCACCTCCATCCCCATGCCCTGGAGATAATTGGTTGGTTGTCTGTTTTCATAATTTTTCATTTCAATAATTCATAGATTGAATCCTGGGAGTATATAACCTTTGGGGATTGATTTTTTTTCATTCAGTATAATTTTTTGAGATTGATTCAAGTTGTTGAATGTATTTTAGGACAGTCTTTATGGATATAAGATATCCATATAAGAAAATTGAAAACACTCCTGTATTCTTCCATACCACAGTAGAATAAAACTAGAACTCAAAACAAGAGAAACTGCAAAAGATACCCAGATATATGGAGATTGAACAGTACATTGTTGTACAAACCATTGAGTCACTGAAGAAATGAGTGGGGTTAGATTTTTAAACTTTTAAATATAATAAAAACAGTATTTGCCAGAACCTATGAGACACAGCAGAGGCAAGGCCAAGATGAAAGGTCATAGCTGTAAGTGCCTACATCCAAAAGAGAGAGGTGAGCAGAGCTTTCTCAAATAAACAGCCTAATGATGCACCTCAGACTCCTGGAAAAACAAGAACAGCCAAGTCCCAAATTAGCAGATGGAATGAGATTATAAAGATTAGGGCAGAAAATAATGGAATGAAGTCTACAATATAATAATCAATAAGACAAAAAATGGTTTCTATAAGAAAGAAAAAAATAGAAAACCTCCATAGTATAGGAACTATTTAACTCTTTTCTTTTTAAGTAAGTTAGGGTATAGAGTAGTCTTTTTTTTTTCTACTCAAAAAACAGCCAAACTGACTCCCCCCAAAAGAAAGAAAAGACCCAAATTAAATTTAGAGATGCAACAAATACCCAAGAAATGTAGAGGCTCATTAGATAATACTTTAAAAATCTGTAGTCCAATGAACTGGAAAATGTAGAGGGAATGTATACTTTTCTATATAAATTTACCTCTAATATGCTACAGGATTGAAGCAGTAATAAAAGTCTAATGACACCGGGTGCCAGTGGCTCATGCCTATAATCCTAGCTACTAAGGAGGCTGAGATCTGAGGATCATGGTTCATAGCCAGCCCCGGCAGGAAAGGCCATGAGACTCTTATCTCCAGTAAACCACCAGAAAACCATAAGTGGCATTGTGGCTTAAGTGGTAGAGTGCTAGCCTTGAGCTAAAGAGTTGAGGGACAGCACCCAGGCCCAGAGTTCAAGCCCCACGACCACCTCCCCCCCAAAAAAGAGAGAGAGTCTAACAAAGGAAAGTCCAGAGCCAGATGGATTCATGTCAATTTATATCAGAACTTTAAGGAACTAATACCAGTGTTCCTCAAGCTCTTCCATGAAATACAAAGGGAACGATTACAATCAAACTCAGTCTGTGAAACCAATATTACCCTGATACCAAACCTGACAAGGATACAATGATTAAAAGAAAATGATAAAAAATGCCCTTTTTTCCTTATTGTTTAGTAGAATCCTATCTATATATTTTTACTGTTTACATATACACATATAACATAAAATTATGTAGATTTAGATTTAAAATGTTGAAATTAACCTATTAATTAAAGCATACATTCATTTTATTTTGTCATTTTGATTGTATTTGTCTATATCCTAGCATACCAAATACAGAAAAATTATCGTCTTTATACTGAAAATATATTTTCATAGAAAAAATAATTAAAGATCATTGTACTCCCTAATTCAGTCTAATAAACCACTGCAGGGTTGGAGATCAAAATATTTCTTTGTTCTGATTCCAGCAGATTTGCTGTTGAGGATTTTTTCCCCTTACATAGCCAGTGATGACTCAACTCTCTTCATTAGCTGATGGTTATCTGAGTACATCTCCTTACCCACTGCCTAGTGCTTGCTTTTTCTCTTGGCAGTGATTATCTTCTTTAAATTTCTGACTGACTGAACGTTTCCTTTGCTCTTCTTTTCTAATGCCCCTCACCTTCCTCTGTCCTGAAGGAAAAGCCTGGAGCAGTCAGAACCAACAGTAAAAGTGGCTTCATCGAAGGCTTCCTTCAGGAAGGTCATTTAAGTAGCAATCTAAAGGATAAAAAAGACTTAACTAGAAGAGCAGGAGGAAAAAGCACTTGAAACAGAGGAAAGAGCATAGGCAAAGACCTTTGGTGAAAAGGAGCAAGGCATGGAAGAGGAGTGGGGTAAAGCTAGTTAGGAATACAGAGATGTAGCCATATTAAGAGTCTTGTCCAAAGGCAGATACTAAGAAGAAAAGATAGGATCAGAATTCAAGAAATCCACCTCTGAGACCAAGCAGGTTTACAGTGGGTACACGCCCCGGAAGACAGATAAGGAGAGTCATATGATGTAGGAGCACAGAGAAGAGGTTATAGGGCTTGTTTTTAATCTAAGAGTGTGGTTTAAATAAAAATGCTGCAGATAAGATACCCTAGGGAGAGAATATAAAGTAAGACTTGATGTTTACCTAGAAAGGCTCCAGCAGTCAATGGCCAAGGATGGCCAGGAAAGCAAAAGTCTGAAACAAGGCTTTCTGGTTCATGTAGGCTAAGAGACAAGAAACCCCTAAGGAGGACATTAGGAAAGTTGTTTTGCTGCTAAGAGGTCAGGTAAAATGAGGACTGAACAGCCTCTGTGTATGGCTTTGGCAGAGGCAATCTTGGAGGAGGTGTGGTAGGGCTCAGAGGACAGGGAGCATGGACAGGAGATGAGGAAATGGCTGAGAACACTTGGGTAGTTTTATACAGAAGCTTATTTGAAACAAGGAAAATCCTAGATAGGCCTGTGGCTACAGCTGCACGGAGATGTGAAACCAAATGATGTTTTTCTTGTTTTATTGGAAGAGATTTGGGTTTGCTTAAAAGTCAGCATAAGAAATGTGCTTAAAGGAACAGATTGAGAGAGAGAAATAATGTTTCTGTGTGGCAAAACAAGAGAGAAGAGATCCCAGGCCTGGCCTTGGGAAGGATGAGGGGCATCCCTCCTTTGGGTCAGCTCTGAAGGTAGGGATTGAGTTTCTTGTGAAGGTGTGGGTAATATTGGAGAGTACCTTCTCTTTGGGCAACAGGAAATCAGAGAGCAGCTATGGGAAGAGCATTGAAATTTCAGAAAGTTTAACGAGCTCAGGGGAGAAGGTTCAGTATTGATCATCCAGGAGCCTGACTCTTGTGTTTCTAAACCTGAGCTGGGCAATGGATTTCCTACTTGACCAAAACACCTTTTTCTCACTACTTGTGACTTTTGAGAAGAGTGTTCATAGGACACCATTAGAGTGATTTGGGTGGTTCTGAGTTTAGGATATCTGCCAGTTTGTTTCTGCTAAGAATGAGGTCAACATTAAAGAAGCTATGAGGAAGAGTTTGGAATTTTTTTAGGCACATTAAAAAAAAACATTTGCAGCAATTTATTGATTGATTGATTTCAAACTGCAATCTTCAGATCTCAGTCTCCTGAGTAGCTAGGATTATAGGCATGTGCCATCTGTGCCCAGCTGAGATATTGATTTTTAACAAAGGTCAAGACAATTCAATGAGAAAGAAGAGTATTTTTAGCTAGTAGTATTGGGACAAGTGGATATTCACATGCAAGATAGAAGATGAACTCAATATAAAGATGAACTCAAACCAGATCAATGAACCTGAAGATATGGGCTGACATCTTTATGACTCTGGATTAGGTCACAAAAGCATAAGCTACAGCAACAGAAAATAGATAAGTTGGCCTAAGCTAATAACTCTTATGCTTCAAAATATAGAAGCCAGGGGAAGACAATAGTGCTATTACAGAATGGTGGGAAATTTTTACTAGTTACCTGTTTGACCAGACTTTCATTCACAATATAGGAAAAATTCCTGAAAACTCAGCAATGAAAAGTTTTAAAAAACTGGACAAAGGAATTTAATACATTCTTAAATGCAGAAATTTTCAGTGAACACTTAAAAAAGACAATATCATTAGTTAGTAGAAAGTAAACACAATGAAATACCATTTAATCAAGTAATGGAAAAAGCAAGTGTTAGTGGAAATATGTAGAAATGGGAAACTGTGCATTACTGAAGTAAAGGATATGGAAAGCTTCTTTGGAAAAGTTTAACTTCATAAAATGAAGTATAGATTAAGCTAATGACCTTATCTGTACGGAATATACCTATTATGTTCCTAGATATAATCATTTAAATGATGGAATTTATGCCATGTACATTACATCCATTGTATTATGAATAAATGCTAATTATGCTAAATGTATATGGTACTATGTGAACACAAAGGGATGTGAACCCTTCCCTATGTCAAGGGTACTAAGCATCATCTTAAGTAAAATCAAGTAAAAGCAAGTATTACAAAAAAAAAAGATTCAAGAATTACTAAGTCTATTAGCATGAATATCTGAACCAGACTAGGTCAGGACCATTCTCCTAAGATTTTGCCTTGAGATCTGGTTATGGTTTGTATCTTAAGTATCTCCCAAAGGCTTATATGCTACAGGCTTTTTTGCAAGCCTGTAATTCTTCTGGGAGTTGGTGGACCCTTACAGGTGAAAGCTAGCAGAGGGAAGTTGGGTCATAGAGGGAAGTTACCCTTGAAAGGGACACTGGCCCCTTCTCACTGCCATGTTCTCCTATCACCATGATATACTGCCTGACCACAGGCTCAAAAGTAACTGAACCATCCATGATCTTAATCCTCAGAAACCATAAGCTAAAACAAACAATCCTTCCTCCTTTTGAGTTGATTTTCTCAGGTGATTTGTCACAGCAACAGAAAGCTGACTATAATTCAGATCTGAAGGATCATCCAGATTATCAGAGCAAAAAGTGAGAGGCAATACAACATGTATAAATACATACTTAGAAAGCTGCATTATGTTCAGGAATCTAAAGAAAGCTAGTGTGGCCAGGACACAAAGTATAGGGAAAGGAATACAGAATGAAGCAGGTCAAGTTTCCATAGATGTGTTATGGCTTTGAGAGATATTCATTGTGAGAAGGAGTGTTCTAATTAGTGTTTTGAAAACATTACTTTGGCTATGTTAGCTAAAGGGGCAAGAATGGAGCACTGAATACCAATTGAAAGTACTCACTGATCTGGATTGGACATGATACAGCTATTCACACTAGAGAGTTAAGCCATACAAGGAAACAAATGGATGTATCTACAAGCTATTTAGGAGATGAAATTGGTATAATTTGCTGACCACCAAGATGGATAGGTAAGCAATAAAGGGCAAGACTCTTCTACATGCTATATTTTTGGAGGTAGGAGGCTGGATGTTAGTTCTGAGCTAGAGCTGTTCCCTTGGTATATACAACTTAAGTTAACATGACTGGATTTTTTTTCTGCCAAAAATACCTTCTTGTTACAAAAGCAGTCACATATAATATAGAGTCATGCCATTTAGTGATAGAAAATATTTTGGAAAAGTACAAATTGAGAAAATCAAGCAAACAAAATTTTTAATATTTGCCAGATGAATTGTGCTCAGGGAGTCTCTTTTGTCTTAGCTAACAACCTCTGTGTTTTATTAGAAGGTACTTGGCACAGTGTTGTAGAGATCACCTGTCATTTAAGTTTCCTCATTTGATGAAAGTAATGCAAGTCGACACTGAAATAATTTTCTGGCATGTTACTCCCTTCCAACGAGAAATATCTGGAATGAATTCTGTTTTAGCAATTTCTTAACTTCCTTGGCCAGCCCCAATTCTAAAATGTCAACTTAGTTCTTAAATGATGTTTCTATTCCACAGTTACATGGAATAGAATAGTGTTTTGTTTTCTTAAAACTTCAAAAAGCCACTTGGGTGATTTAACACTACACTGAGAGCCAGGTGCCAGTGACTCATGTCTAATCCTAGTTACTCAAGAGGCTGAGATCTGAGGATCTCAGTTCAAAACCACTTCAAATAAGAAAGTCCCAGAGACTCTTCCAATTAACCACCCAGAAATCAGAAGTGGGAGAATTCCAGTCATGAGTAGAAAAGAGGCAGCACTCAGGCCCTAAGTTCAAGCCTCAGTACTGGCACACACACACACACACATGCACACGTGCATGCACACACATACATGTACACACAACTACAATGAAATTAATTTTAATTTATACCATACCCTTTCTTTCGAATGACTCTTGCAGAGTTAGTTATGGGCATGCATACAGTTGGATTTAAAAGCAGTGCACAGAGCCAACAGGTGAACCCTGTGAAGAAAACAAGATACACATGCATGGGATGTAAGTAAAACAGACTATTTAAGAAAAGCACCTCTGTACAGTATTTTTACAATTAAAAAAAACATAAAAAAAGAAAAGCATCTTCCTGGCCACTAGTACTTTATTTCTGATGTAGTACTAACGGAAAAATATTAGAAACACATTTAAAACATTGTGAATATTTTGTACACAATAAAGCTTGAGGGAATTGTGTGTGTGTGTGTCTGTGTGTCTGTGTGTCCGTCTTGAGGCATGAACTGATGGCCTGAGTGTTGTCCCGAAGCTTCTGTGCTCAAGACTAGCGCTATTTCTTGCTTTTTGGTAGTAAATTAGATATAAGAGTCTCAGAGATTCTTAGAAATTTTTCTTTCCAGCCTGGTTTTGAGCCAACGTCGTCCAATCTCAGCCTCCTGAGTAACTCGGATTACAAGCATGAGCCACTGGCTCCCAGTTTTTAAGGAAATTTAAGCTAAGAAAATAAAAAAAAATCATTTAGAGAAGATACTAGTATATATTTTAAAGATTATTATCTTTAAGTAGTTGTACAAAGAGATTAGCATTCAACAAATTAGTTTATAAGTATATTGCATCTTGACCGATGTCACCCTTTCATCATTCTTCATGATTTGACTTTAACAAGACTTGAACTCAGAGCCTGAGTGCTGTTCCTGAACTTCTGCTCAAGGCTAGTGCTGTACCACTTGAGCCAAAGTGCCACTTCCAACTTTTTCTGAGTAGTTTATTAGAGATAAGAGTTTAACAGCTTCTCTACTGGTTTTGAACCATGATCCTCAGATTGCAGTCTCCTTAATAGCTAGGATTATAGGTGTGAGCCACCTGCACTCGGTTTCAATGACATTTTTAACAATACTGTTCACACTAACTTGCATAAACAAGAAAGGAGCAAGGACTGTGGTTACTTATTTTTCCCATGAAAATAATGTAGTTCCCATCTATTTGAATTGTCTCCATATTTGTTACTGTCAATATAGACTCAGTCTAAAGACTAACTCCTTACTGTTGATAAGCATGAACACATTTTTTCCAAATGTGCTTATTCTATTATATATTTTAATTTCAGAGAATTGTTTGTCATTTGAAATGGAAACTTTACGAGTGGAGTGTTGGCGAAGTTTAAAGATAAAGCCTGTCCCAAGTCCTCAAGGACATGTTCACTGGCTGTGTGAGATTGGATAATTCGCAACCGCTTTGTGCCTAAATTTCCTTATACACAAAATGGGGGGGGGTCATAAAATGCCCATGCCATATAATAAAAATAAGCTGGGACACACTGAAAACAGTTAGAATATTGTTTGAAACATAGCAATCTCAAAAATAAATGTAGGTTTCTGGTTCTATTGTTATACTAATAGCATTTTCCTCTCTAACCCCCACCTGAAAATTAACTTAATCTTCTGTTGCTGTTTATTGTGGTTTTCTTTGTTGTATGGAGGTTTGGGCAGCATTAAGGACAAATTAATAACTGGTAAGTTGTATGAATTAGATTTACCTAAAACTAGGCTATTTGCTATCCTATAATTCCTTCCAGAGATTTTTGCAGTGCAACGAAATCCAAAACATTCACATTAAGAAGTAGTAATTTTTCAATGATAACATACAGTAACTTTCAGAAGTTGCTTGTTATTTTTAAAAGTCTTTGACTGTATGAATTGGAGGTTAATATTTATAAGGTAGCCAAAATTGGAGGCATTTGGTAATTGTGCTTAGAGAACACATGTTTTAATTTTGTCACACCAATCGTTTCTTTCTTTCTTCCACCCGTACACTATTGTTAACTATGTATACCTTTTTGTTCTGTTGGTTGGTTACATAATCTTTATTAAGAAATACTTTTCTTTGAACAGCTGTAAAATATTACATTCCTTTGGTTTAAATTTATATCTTTTAAATTCAAGTCCACTTGTCAAAGACATTTGAAAATTTCTTCTCCAAGGCATTTGGGCTAGTAGGAACAATATAGATGTGGACCCCACCCTTGTAGTTTTGAGTCTGTCAGGAAAGATAGGTGAAGCCAGTGTTAGGAAAGAAGAATTAAATTATACAAATTGAGTGTAGAATAACAGGACATTAGCTAATTGAAGTTAGAAAATACTGTTGCTTTTATTTTTTTACTTTTGTGCTAATATTTTAGTTCAAATTTCTTTCAGGTTAGAAAAAAGTGTTTATGAATTTTAAGAATTTACATTTAATTTTTTAATCAATTTAGGTACAGTAGATCCTTTTATTAAATAGCTAATGGATAGACTTTGAGCATTTGATTTTTCTAAATTATTTGTTGACTGTAATGTTAGTTGTGAAATTGAAATGAGGAAAATGCAAAAAATGATAAAGAGGACCAGACATAGTGGTGCATGCCTCTGATCCCAGCTACTCAGGAGATAGAGGTAGGAGGATCAGTGTCCAAAGCTAGCACTGGTCAAAACAAGATCCTACTGAAAGGGGCTGGGAAGGTGGCTCAGTGGTAGAGCACTTGCCTTGCATGCCTGAGGCCCTGGGTTCGATTCCTCAGCACCACATAAGCAAAAAGAAAAAAGCCGGAAGTGGCGCTGTGGCTCAAGTGGTAGAATGCTAGCCTTGAGCTGAAGAGCTTAGGGACAGCACTCAGGGGAAATGAAGCAGATTTAAATTTAATGCTGAAAAAAAAAAAAAAAAAAAAGATCCTACTGAAACTAAGTTTAGAAAAAAAAAAAAAAGGCTGGAGATACGGATTAAGTAGTAAAGCAACCTGCCTAGGAAGTGTAATACTTGGAGTTCACATCCTACTACTACTGAAGGAAAAAAAAATGTATGCCTAAGTTTGTGTGACCACTTGTGTGTAGACTCCCAATACAGATTGAACAGTCTCAAACCCAAGTTCTGGGTACTGAGGGGCCAAGTGGTCACACTACAGGATCATTGTTCTTGTTCATATATATGCTCACTTGAGAAGGGCTCTATCCATGCATGGATCCCGGGCTATCACAACATGGCACTAGCTTGTATGACTCCCAAATATGTTACCAGCATCTTTATGGCACTCTAGGAGAGATCATTTTGAGGTCTTGGGCAAGTTTTATGTTCATATCCTGAGCCTGCTGGTGGCTCTGGTAGTTCTGTCTGTCTGCCACATATAACAGCTATGATGTCATTAGGAATTTTTTAATGTCTGTTATAATCATGGAACTGATGTACTTCACTTAATATGATTTTTTTCCAAGTTTTCCCATTTCCTAACAAATGAGAAGTGTCATTCTTTCTGATGGAGGCATGGAATTCACGTGTGTTTGTGTGTGTGTGTGTATCACATTTTCTTCATCCATTCATCTACTGAGAAGTGTCACTGGATGCTCCAAGAGAAGTCACACAAGTCCCAGGGGGCCATAGAACACATTTAAGTTGTAGGTAACATTGAAGTTTCAAGCAGCAAATACTCCCACAGAATAGGTCAGATGGCTTCCTGTCCTGCCTGGTGCTCAGATCAAGTGCTTGGAAGGTGGGTGGAACCTGGACTATCATTCACCTTAGATGTAAGTTCTCTAAATGCACAAAGTAGTTTGGTTCTTAAAACCTTTAAGCACAGAGCAACCGGTGGCACATGCCTGTAATACTAGCTACTCAGGAGGCTGAGATCTGAGGATCACTGTCTGAAGTCAGCCCCCGCAAGTAAGTCCATGAGACTCTTATCTCCAATAAACCAATAGAAAACTGGAAGTGGCGCTGTGGCTTAAGCGGTAGAGCTCACACCTTGAGCTGAAGAGCCCAGGGACAGCGGCCAAGCCCAGAGTTCAAGCCCCATGACCAACCAAAACAAACAAAAAAATAAACTTTAAGCACAGAAAGAAGCTACTGAGATATTGAGATATTTTCTCCCTGTTTTCTTTCAGGTTGAAATAAATAGTAATGGTTACAAGCAAATCTTCATTTGACATCAGAGAAGAAGCATATGACAACAGAAAATAAGAGAAAGCTGTCTGTAAGTAGGCTATTAAGCATGGCAGATAAAGACTCTTGATTCAGTGTTATACCCAGTGAATTTGAAGTTTTTACCTCTTGAATAAAGCTTTGAAATGAGCCCAGGTAAACCATTTTGTTCTATGCAAGACTATAGTAATCCTATTTGAGAAGTTACATTCATTAGCAAAATATACCCAAATAAATTTAGCTAGGGACACAGTGTTTAATTTAATACTATTATGATAATAACTATTATAATTAGTTTCAGATTTGCCTTCGTTCCCAAAGGACAGTCTTCTTTTTCTTTTTGATGCATGCTTAAAGCATGAGAATGACAACAAAATTAATGTCATGACCTTTATGGCCTATTTATGGTTTTTCCATATTGTACCCTAAAGGACTTTTGGAGTAGCTACACATCTAAAATAAATCACTTAGTATGGGCAAGTTAAAAAATTGGGTTAATTGGGTTCACCTGATCCTCAGCCAGTAGCACCTCAGTCAATATAACATTTCATATTAGACAACAGAGCCCAATTTTTGTTATACATTATCTCAAAGCCTCACCTGTGTGTTCTGTAATGTCTAGGGGGAAAATGTCCTTAGTAGCTACTTTTCAAATACGTGCTATTTTCTCTGGCTTGTCTTTTTTTCAGTGAGGAAGTCACTGATTTCATATTCATAGCAAGAATGTGCTAGTACCAGCTAGTGGGTCTTTCTGCATGAACACTAACAGCATCACTGTCTCTTCAAATGGACTCTTTCCCTTTGCCAGTTTCTCAGATTTTCCATAAGCAATCATCCTTCAGTCTTTGGGTTGTGAATCTTGGTTCTCATTTCCTTTTCAAGGGTTTGTATATTTCAGTGAAAATCAATGTTTGCATCCCCAACCATATGTAGATACGTTGGAATTTTTAAATCTTCACATTCAGTTGAAGAAAATCTATAGCAGTTTTCACAAATAGTTTTTAAGTCATTTTCATATGTTGGGTAAATTCATAAAAATACTTTGAAGCCAGGCACAGGTGGCTCATGCCTATGGGGGCTGAGATCTGAGGAACATGATTCAAAACTAGCCCCAGGCAGGAAAGGCCAGGAAGTAGTGCTATGGCTCAAAGTGGTAGAGCATTAGTCTTGAGCAGAAGAGCTCAGGGACAACGCCCAGGCCCTGAATTCAAGCTCCACCACTGACCGAAAAAAAAAAAGAAAGAAAGAAAGAAAAGAAAAGGGCTTTGAGTAATAATTTACCAATATCTATAAAAATTTTAAACCAACCCAGAAATTTCTGGTTGTGGATTTATCCTACAGAAATTATCCTATTTTGTACAAAGCTATATGTATACAATTGCACATTATACAAATTGGAGGTTTATAGTCCAGGCTGGCCTAGACATGATAACCTCTCTCAAAAATAACCAGTTCAGCTAGGTGCCAGTGGCTCAAACCCTGTATTTCTAGCTACTCAGGAGACTGAAACCTGAAGATTACAGTTTGAAGCCAGCTGGGACAGGAAGATTTGTGAGACTCCTATCTCTAATAAAATATAAGCTGTGACTCAAGTAGTAGAGTTCTGGCCTTGAGCAAAAGAAGCTCAGGGACAATGCCCAGACCTTTTGTTCAAGCCCCAAGACCCCTCCCCCCCAAAAAAGCGGGAGGTGGGGGAGATTGATAGAATAGCTCAAGTGGCAAAGTCCTTGCTTAGCAAGCAGGAGGCGCTGACTCAAACCAGTACCACTAAGTACACACACACACACACAAACACACACACACACACACACACACACACACACGCATGCACTCTCACCAGTTCATATACTCCACAAGAATATGAGAAAAGCTATAAAGCATGGTTGAAGTTAGTGGGAAATGAAGCAGATTTAAATTTAATGCTGAAATTTGTAGAAAAGGAAAAAACTAGACATGGCAACTGAGAGATAAATGTGCTAAACTGGCCACAGTGAGAGTCTGAATGGAAGGGAGGTGAGGGGCAGAAATGGAATGTGTTGATAGCCCACGAGTTGGTCCACAGAGAGGTAACCAGCAGGTGAAGGAGAAGAGGGAAAGGGGATGTGAGGAATTTGAAATGCTCTTACAAAAATTACATCAACTTTCTGTAAACCCGCTTAGTTTAAAGACGATTTTGTCCCTGTGCAGATAAGAGAAGAGCTAAAGTAGTGGAAATGTCTAAATGTCTAAAATAATAAATTAAATCCATTCAACCAGCTAAACTGATTGACAGGAACAAGATAATGAACTGTTTCATAACAGATATCCTTGGCAAATGACAACCTCCTTCTCCTGTGGTATTTATTTCACTGCTTAGTGTTCTTTATTACCAGATGATATTATCTATTCCTTTGTGAAATGTTTTCTTCTTCATCAGTGGTAACCTTGTTGGCCTGAAGTACTTCTCATTCTGTTAGAATTGGAAGCCAGACTAGAAAGTCCAAGCATGTTCTGTTTGATATAAAAAGACCTAAATCAAAAAGCTAGGCATCAATGGCTCAAGATAGTAATCCTAGCTACTTAGGAAGCTGAGATCTAAGGATCTTGGTTCAAAGCCTGCTCAGGGAGGAAAGCCCCTGAGAATTTTGTCTCCAGTTAACTACCAGAAAGCCAGAACTAGATCTGTGGCTCAAATGGTAGAGCACTAGCCTTCAGCAGAAACACCTAGAGACAGAACTTAGGCCCTGAGTTCAAGTCCAGAACCATCATCAAACAAACAAAAAAGATCCAAGTATTTCTAATATCTGTCTTATATATTCAAACACATAAGAAATGGAAGGATAGTTTAAAGTCATCAAGGATGAAATGTATTGTATTTATAGAAAAAGCAGCCTTATTAACATACTACATAGATAGATGATGTTGGAAATTTTTGTTTCTTAGGACTTATATCTGTGAGTAATGGAACTTTAAACTTTAAACAATGATATTATATCTGAAAATCTCTCTAACTCGATACCAGAAAAATTGAAGTAGTGAGGACTTTGGTTTGTTTGTTTGTTTGAGACAGGGTCTCAATGTGTATATAGCCTGACCTGGCCTCTGGAACCTCCTGTCTCAGCCTCTTGGGTGGGGTGGTAGGATTGCAAACATGGTTACCTCTCCCAACAACATGAGGACTTCTTTTACATTTACATAAAATAACATTTAAATCATGTCAGGATTGGTACAGTTCAAAAACACCAGACAATTGTATAAATTATAGGAAATTTATATTTAGTTATCTGTCAGTTTTAATTATGGAACAATATTAAATATATAACTAGGAAGTAAAGTTAAAATGTTGGAAAATTAAGAATTTTTTTTCTTTTTTTTCATTATTTATTTATTTTTATTTTTTTTAAATTTAATTTTATTTTATTTGTGAACATACTGTACAGAGGAGTTACAATTACATGGGCAGGATAATGCGTACATTTCTTACCAAGAGAATTTTTTTTTCTGAATGGCAACATCAGATCAATACAACAAAGGAAAGAGAGGAAAAAAGTTATAACTATCTAGGGAAGATAACATCTGATTAACAGTTGTTGACAGAGAATATCTCAGAAAACAGGAAATCTCCTAGGAACTGAAACACATAGGTTTCCAGATAGAAAGGGACACTAAACATTTGGCAAATGGATGAAAGTAGGCCGAGATGCTTTTTTTGTATATGTGTATGCTGATTCTGGGGCTTGTACTCAAGACCTGGGCGCTGTCCCTGCAGTTCTTTTGCTCAAGGCTAGAGTTCTACCACTTGAACCACAGCTCCCTTTCTGGTTTTTTGGTAGTTTTAGTGGAGATAGAGTTTCACAGATTTTCCTGACTGGATTGGCTTTGAACTGCGATTCTCAGATCTCAGCCTCCTAAGTGACTAGGATTACAGGTGTGAACCACTGACACCGGGCCTGAGATGTTTATTAAACATTTTCTGTAAGCAAAAGATTACTTACAAAGAACCACAAATCACAGTATTTCTGAATGTCTTCACATTAACATTCACAACCATATGCCACTGAAACAATGCCCTTAAATTTCAACCTGAAATTCTGTACTTAGAAATATTGTTAGTTAATACTTTTTGTTAATTAAGAGATAACTTTTAAAATTCTATGGGGAGACGTCAATAGATAATGTTTACAACTGAAACAATCAAAAAATAAGATTTAGGGACTGGGAAGGTGGCTCAGTGGTAGAGTGCTTGCCTCGCATGCATGAAGCCCTGGGTTCAATTCCTCAGCACCACATAAGCAGAAAAAGCTGGAAGTGGCGCTGTGGCTCAAGTGATAGAGTGTTAGCCTTGAGGTGAAGAGCTGAGGGACAGTGCCCAGGCCCAGAGTTTAAGCCCCTCGACTAACAGAAGAAAGAAAGAAAGAAAGAGAGAGAGAGAGAGAGAGAAGGAAGGAAGGAAGGAAGATAGATTTAGGCTTGAGCATTGTAGCTCACACCAATCATTTCAGCTACTTTTAAGCAGAGAATGGGAAGATTGAGGTTCAAGGGCAACTCAGGCAAAATTGTTGCCAAGACTTCATCTCACAATGGTGGTGTGCACCTGTCATCTCAGCTATACAGGAAGTATAAGCATGAGGATCAGGGTCTCAGACTGAAAAAAGTGTGAGACCCTTTAAAAAACTAATTAGAGCAAAAAAAAAAAAAAAGACAAGGATGTAGCCCAAGTGGTAGAGCACTTGTCTAGCAAGCATGAGGCCCAGATTTAAAGCCAAGTAACCACTGTAAGAAGAAATAAGATTAGAACTATAGTCGAGGAAGAGGACATCATGGCTGCATTTTTTTTAAAAATAAGGTATATGCATATATTTAAAGTAGCTTTTCTTTACATTTTTAATCACAAAGGAAATCATGGAAAGATTATTCTATTTATACAGAAATCATAGATTGGAAAGAGGTAAGACGGGAGGCGTGGTAGCAAGTAGCTGAGTACCTACACTAAAGCAATGATGGTGGTGATGGAGCAGAACAATTGTTTTGAAAAATACTTCTCAGGAGCTTAGTGTGCAGGCAGGAGATGCATTGAGTTTGGAGGTAGCCAACTGGAATATGTTGACACCATCTAATCACACAATACTGTGATCTGGAACCTGAAGACTAGAAATTAAATTATAAAATTCTAGGTAGAGCCATCAAAGTTGGAAGAAAATTTATAGAAAATCTGTGAAGGGGAAAGAAATTGGGCCTGGACTAGAATACATTTTCCTAAATAGATTTGTATTGAGGCAGAAAAATGACTTTTAAAACATTATTAGCCTCCCTAGTTCAATTATACATATAGCACAAAGACCTCTGCATGAGATGAATAATTAGATCTTATGTTTGGAAATAATGTCGTTTGTCTTCTAAGTATATTATACTGCATTTCTTTATATCTTTAATGCCAACAATTAAAATTAATTTCTTTTTAAAAAATGCTAGAGAATTTTATGAACATGTGTACCCTGTTTTTCAACAGTATTTTTGTAAATTATTTTCAATATACAGAATCTAGGTAACTCTTCTCTTGGACAAATTATCTATCCCCTCCCAAGCTGTGAGAACTAAGATGATGGAATGTGGGGTTAAAGATGTAATGGTAGATTTGGGAGAGAACTCCAATGGTATAATTACTTAGAAATGCTAACTCATATTCCAACAAAATAAACACCAGGAAACAGATACTGGAAAGCGGGGTGGTCACGGGGAGGGGGACAGATGAATGAAGAAAGGAAGAGGGAGAACTCAGTCATAAAATTCAATGCATATCCTGCAAAATTAAGAAAATTAGGGAAAGGATGGGATTGGGAGGAATGGGGGAGAATGCTAAAGGAGTGGCATTGATCAGGATGCTTTGCGCTCACTCATAAACAGCTTTTGTTGAATGGCAATGCCTTTGCATAACTACTTAAAGTTAATAAAAATATGCTTAAAATAAATTTAACAATAAAATATATTGGATAAGTTAAATAAACAAGTTAATTATTTCCAAGTTTTAGGAAAAGCTTTGTTTAATAATTAAACATATGGGTTACTACTCAGAGAAATAAATTTTCATGTTTTTTAGGAATTTAAAAATAACAAAATAAAGCATGGATATGCATTTTTTATACTGTGCATTGGTCATTTAGGAAAATAAGTTTGTGTGCTTTTTTTAAATGTGAACCTATAAGCCACTGAATTGCCAACTGTGATATTAAATGGTTGCATAATTAGAATGTTCTACACATTTTTTATTTCGAGGTAATTAAGTGATTTCATTGCATTCATGAAAGAAAATCATTATGGGGCTTCTGTTTCTCTGTTGTGATAACATTGTCCATAAGGTATCTTCAAAGCTGAGAAATTTGATCCCTAAATCTGCGGTTGTTTTATTACTGGAAATGTTCTCATCCTAAAATTCTTTGAAAGAATAAATTATGAAGATCCTCAGAGTATTAGAAGTCTCATTAACAGCACAAGTAGCTTATATTTGAAATCAAATGGGAAAAGTAAAGTCTTGAATGGATGTACTGCTTGGATTGCACACCACATGCCAAATCTAATTGTGTGCTAGTTGTCCCATTACTGGGTAATGTGAATGGCATCTATGTAAAATATGAGTCCATTAAAATTACTTCCACAAAAAAAACAAACAGAAAAGACAGTAAGTAAGTTGGCTTGAAAATGTACATATTGGTGGGAAGTGTGGCTCAAATAATAGAATGCCTGCCTAGCAAACAAGTTCAAACCTAAAAGTATTAAAAAAAAAAAACTTCAACGAGGGTGAATGAACATTTTCTCACCCTGGTAGTAACTTGTGGGGGATAGTCATGTGTATCTAGGAAGACCTCCTTACAGAATGTAAACATAAGGAATTTAGGACTTCTTCCAAAGATTAAAGAACCATTAGATACAGTGCCTCGAAGGGTCTGAAACTAGCCTCCCAGTGACACTCTGAAGTTTTTTTCTTTATCAGTAGCTGGCATTAAACATAGGTGAATTTGAAATACTTTTATTTTGAACTTACTAACAGCATATGCTTATTTAGGGAAGGAAAAAATTCTAAACATTAATATTTTATGTCAGTATAAATATGAATATAAGCACTGAGAATTTACTAAGTGGATTAAAACTTACGTAGATTAAGCCTTAGCTTCTCTGATTCTTTAGCGCCAATTTGAGAATTTAATTTGATTAGTAGGATAGATTGAGATAGAAAGAAGCACTTATTACAGTTGAGTAATGATGAATACTATTATCAGTTGATTCATATACAGTAAGACTCTATTATTTTAACAAAATTGAACCTGAAGGTATTTTGATCCTCTTAATCATAAGAAACATGAACTCCATTTCTTTTTTTTATTATTGTGAAAATACTGTACAGAGGGATTACAATTACATGGGCAAGATAATGAGACACTTCTTTTTTTTTGGGGGGGGGAGGGTCTGGTCGTGGGGCCTGAACTCTGGGCCTGGGCGCTGTCCCTCAGCTCTTCAGCTCAAGGCTAGTGCTCTATCACAGCGCCACTTCCGGCTTTTTTCTTTTTGCTTATGTGGTGCTGAGGAATTGAACCCAGGGCCTCAGGCATGCAAGGCAAGTGCTCTACCACTGAGCTACCTTCCCAGCCCAATGAGACATTTCTTATCAAGCATTGTAGCCTCCTCCTTTGTTTTTCCTTCCCATCCCTTCCCATTCTCCCCCTGACCCCCCCCACCCAATCCTCCCCCCCCACCAAAGTTGTAAAGTTCATTTTCGACATAATGACTTGTACATCTCATTGTTGCAATGGGTCCACCTGTATCCCTATTTAAACAATTTGTTTTGCCCCTTCCCCTCCTCAGATTATACGGAAATCAAATACAGTGAAAGCAGGGGTTATACTGTGGGGGAGGGACATACAAAGGAAACAAAGAAATAATCTTATAAATGTGTTAGAAACAATTGCCTGAAAGAAAAAACACATTTGAACTCCATTTCTTAAAAGCAGCTTTTTAGGCCGGGCGCTGATGGCTCATGCCTGTAATCCTAGCTACTCAGGAGGCCAACATCTGAGGATGATGGTTCAAAGCCAGCCCTGGCAGGAAAGTTCATGAGACTCTTCTCCAGTTATCTACCAGAAAACTGGAAGTGGATCTGTGGCTCAAGTGGTACAGTGCCAGCCTCGAGCTGAAGAGCTGAGAGACAGCACCCAGGCCCAGAGTTCAAGCCCCACGACAAAAAAAAAAAAAAAAAAGTAGCTTTTTAAAGTACCAGACTTGGTGGAACATGCCTATAATCTACTATTACAGCAATTTTGGGAGCAGAGTCAGAAGGATCCAAATTTAAGGCCAGGCTGGGCAAAATTAACAAGACTTTTTCTCAAAAAACAAAACACAAAAGGACTGTGGTTGTAACTGAAGTGGTAGAGTTTTTGAGGCATGTATAAGGCCCTGGGTTCTACTCTGTAATGAAAATCAAGGCTGATTTTTCTTTTGAAAAAAAATCCATGAACACAACTTCTTTGGAGAACAGACAATTACCACCCCAAATTTCCGCTTAAGTTTTACCCAAGACATATGAAAACACCTATCTACACAACTAGACACATATTTATTCATGATAACCCATAGATGGCAACAACTCAGATGTCTATCAGTTAATGGTTAAACGATGTGTCACACTTACCTGATAGAACACTACTACCAAACTAGTACCATTTTGCCAAAGGGATGTATAATATCCAGTCTAGAAAAAGCTATGATCTATGAATTCACTGACCAGTTCTGACCTCACACCTGAAATCTTGTGTGACTATCACCATGTTATGCTTTCAAATCAACGGGCACAAAATCATGGTAGAAGCAAAACTGGAAGAAAGCCTTGCACAGCAGTAACTACCCAATCAGAGCAGGATAACAATAGCATTATCTCAATGTACCAAAAAGAGCATGCTAAATTGCCCATTATAAGACACTGAAAGAATCATTACTGTTTTTGCTAGTTTTGCATTACAAGTTTTTGTGGCCAATGTTGTTATGTTATTATGGCGTTTATCTGAATGTTCATGGCTATCTGGTGATGTAAGACATATCTATTCCCAGGAAATAGTTTCCTGAAAATAGTTTTCTAGATTGACAGCTGCATTGCAATTCTGTGATCAGTGTTCATGCAGACACAGAGAGCAAGCACTCACCACACAACTGTACATGATCTGATGTCTGGAAGCTTTTTGAACTTGGAAGTGATTATCTTTTTTCTCTAAGGTTGTAGATTGAGATTTAGTTTTAGGAACCTTGGCAAAGCAGCATAACAAAGACAAGGCAGTGTTTGCCTCAGGCTCCTCAATAAAGAGGAAATGGGGAAATTTCTATTTCCAGCTGTCACTTTCTTAAGTAACAGATTCACCTAATTTTCATTTTTAATGAACCTGCTTAAATATGATATATTAACTAAAATTAAAAGCAATCATATGAGTGATTTATAAAGCTCCTTTTACTAGATCTTGCCATAATTGATGATATTTGCTGTTTGCATTCTTTAATTTTTGTTCCTTTTTGATAGATTGTTCTGCTTAATATGCTTTTCAGCAATTTAAGAAAGGTCAGATCATAATTTTCACAGATTCTTATATACTTCCCAGGACACAGTGCTTACTCCCTGGAGTAAAAGTGCACACTGACTTTCCTTATGTGTTGTTTGAAAAATACTGATAATTTATATAGCTATTTACCACATCTTTTCCTCTATTATATTTACAATGCATTATGCAATCTGTCATTTTCAACATTGTGATTATTCATTGGTTTCTTTATTAAGTGATAGGTACATCAATAACACAATATATTAATTTTCCATAATTATAATAAAATTAAATACAGCGCTGCCTTTCATGGTAACAAAAGCCACTATGACTTTGAGTTTTCTAATTTAGATACCAAAATACTGGGAGTATAGTTAAAATTATCTTGACCTTGAGTAGCCAATAAAGAATTTGAAGATAAAGAACATAATCTTCCAGCATATACTTGGAAATATTATACTACATGACTTCAAAATATACTTTAAGACTATAGTATTATACAGGCATGTATAAGAGACCAGTGGAAACAAATTGCATGCCAAGAAATAACCCTGTTCATCTACAGCCAACTGATTTTCAACATAGGTGATCACAGCACACATCGGGAAAAGGAAAATTTTCAATATGTGATATTGGAAAATTGAATATTTACAGCAAAAGAATGAAACTAGACCCCTATCTCTTACAAGTCACAAACATCAACTCAAAATGAACGTAAAGACTTAAATATAAGACCTAAAATAATGAAATTACTAGAAGAAAACAGGAAGTATTTCAGGAAATTGGAATGGGCAAGGGGTTTTGGACAAGAACCCGAACACACAGGAAACAAAAGCAAAAATAAATCAGATTACATCAAACTGAAATGCTTTGCACAGCAAGCAAACAGTCACTCAGAGCCATGAAACAAACTGCTAAATAGGAGAAAATACAGCTGTAACTAAATACCTAATAGGAACAATTTAAGGGAGGAAGGATTTATTTGGATTTTTAAAGTTTAGGATTTCAGAGGGTTCAATCCATGACCTCTTGGCTTCAAGCACCTGGAGAGAAAATCATAACCGGGACAGTCACCTTCAGAGGATATAACTGAGGACAGCCATTCCCTTAATGGCAGAGGAAGCAGAGAAAGAGATAAGAAGGAGCCAGGGACAAGATAACCCCAACCACCTAACCTGTTGCCAGTGACCTACTTACTTCTTCCAGCTAGGTCCTTCCTCCTAGTTTCTAGAAGCTCCTAAAATAGTGCCACCAGCTGGGAGCCTAGGCTTTTATATGCAAAACTGTTGGAGGAATATTTCATATTCAAACTGCAGCACTTTTCATACAAACCGTATGCATCATAAGCATTAATAATTTTTTAAGATCTCTAAAATAACTTCATTATAAAAATGTACTAATTTACTTCAGAGTTTTGCAACTTTTTAAAATAACATCCTGAAAGTTCTTTTAAAGGTAACTAGGATAATGATAATCATGTTGATTTGTAATGTTACATATTACCCCAATGTTTTTTTTTTAAGATAAATTCCTAGAAGTAGAAGGAAGGTCTGGGCCAAAATAATTGCAGACATTAAGGCACACGTGACTACATACCTCCTCAGCTGTACCTACTCTGCTGTACAGAGTGAGTGGGCATGCGCCTTTCCTCAGACTCTTAGCAGTTTTTTTTTTTAACAATTTATATGCCAGTAAAGGTAATTTCATTTTAGTAATTTGCATTTCTTTGATTTTTGTCAACCTCAACATTCATCAATTGCTAACTTAATGCCTTTCATAAAATTTGGAGTCAACTAGTTTTTATAGTAGGATGTTTTCTTTGTTTATTACTTTATTTTATATCAGACAGGAGCACAAGGTTGATGTGTAGCCTGGTGTCATGGTTCACAACTAAGCTCCTTAGAAGGCTACAAACAGGAACATTAAGATTGAAGGCCATCCTGGACAGACATGTTTTCAAGAACCCTTCTCAATCCATAACTGGACAGTGATGTGTACCTATAAAGCTATGTGGGATTCTGAGATGGAGAATATTAGAATAGTCCTGAGACTTCATCTCAGCAGAAGAGGCTGGATGTAGTGGCATGTTCCTCTCATCCCATCTACACTGGGAAGTCTAAAATAGGTAGATGGATTGAAGTTCAGGCATATCCCTGGAAGTGAGACCCTAACCCCAAAATAACCAGAACACATAAAAGTATCTGCCTAGCAAGTGTGAGGCCCTAAATTAAAACCCCAGTTCCGAAAAAAAAAAGAAATTTTAAATCTATATTTAGTGTATCCTTTCCAAAATGCATAATAGCATCTCAAATAATAGTATCTGCAAGTGAATAGTCAAATGTCCATATATCTTGTAAGTTTTTAAGTAGTCTAATAATCCCATCTGTTTTATCTTATACAATGTAGTTTTCATCTGTTAAATTTTTCATATGGGTCTTTTTTTAAAAAATCATTTTGGCTTTTATTTAGCTTTTTAAGACATATGAGGTATAATTGTATACTTAGTATTCTTAGCTGCTAATATCAGCATCTGTCTGTCCTGAATCAATTTTGACTATTTTCTACATTATGGATCATGTTTTCTAGCTTCTTTGAATGCTTGATAATTTTTAATAGATGCCAAGCATTATGAATTTTACTTCATTGGGTGGTAGATATTTTTGTGTTTCTCCAGGTATACCTGAGCATTATTCTGGAAATAGTTGATCCATTCATGTCTTCATTTAAGATTTGCCCTGTGAATTGCTTCTCGGCCTTTTGGCTAAGATCAAGTGAAGATTTTCCCTGTGAAATCAGAAAATTTCTCAGCCTGGGGTTAATTATTCCCCACCTCCACCCCCACAGTCAAGAGCATTTCTGGGAATTACTAGTCCGTCCCAACTGGCTATAGGAACAGGTAGTGTTTCCCTCCTGAAAGCAGAGTACTTTGGAAATCTCCTTGGCCTGAGGAAGTTTCCATATTTGTTTGGAGAGTTCACAATGAGGACCCTTTCAAGAGCAGCTTGTTTTGTTTTGTTTTTGGTGCTTGTCTTGGGGCTTGAACTCAGGCCCTGGGTGCTGTCCATAACCTTTTGTGCTCAAGGCTAGCACTCTATCACTTGAGCTATACGTCCATTTTTGGTTGTTAATGGGAAATAAGTGTCTTACAGATTCTCCTGCCCAGACTTGGCTTGGAATCATGAACCTCAGATCTCAGCTTCTAGAATATCTAGGATTATAGGCAATAGCCACCAGTCAAGAGCAGCCTTCTTAGATCTAGTACAATGGGAATCTCCACCAAGGTGTTTCTTCCCTATTATATAGCTCTGGGGCTCATCTCAATTGCTTCCAATCTCTCCAGCATTAGTTTTTCAAACACTTATGTCCAGTATTTGAAACATGGTTTCGTACAGGTTTACCTCTACTGTTTTTTTTCAGGCAGAAGGACCAATCTGGTCTCTTAGTGTCTTGGCTAGAAGTGAAAGTCATACCTTTTTCTGATGCCTAATTTTCTTGTTTTGAAAACACACAACATTTTAATTCATCAGTCTTTAATGGTTTCTGTTGTTACTGTTTTGCTTAGAAACAGTTCTTGTTTGAAAGCCTATAAAAATACTGTATTTTTCAAAGACTTTTGTTGCCATATTTTTATATTTAGATACAGTCATCCCTTCTAATCTGTTGTTTTATATCCTCAGATTTTACCAACTATGGATCAGAAATACGTTTTTAAAATATTGTACCTACATTGAACATGTACAGATTATTTTCTTGTCATCATATCCCAAACAATGCAGTTTAGCAATTATTTATATAATATTATATTTTAACCTGTACTATAAGCAACCTAGAAATCTTTTAAAGTATACAGGAAGATACATATTGGTTGCATGTAAACATTGCACTATTTTATATAGGGGACTTGAGAAACTTGGAGTTCGGGTATGCAAAGGGAGCCCTAGAACCAATCCCTAGTGGAGCAATTTATAAAAAGGCTAAAATGAGAGAAAAGAGCCTACAATTCTGTAATCAAGCACAGTGTAACATATTTTCTGCCATGTGTTTCTTACCACCTTTGTTTTTCCTATAGTTGTAGTATTAGTGTATATCATTTAGTATGCATATCCATTAAATTGAATCATCAACGTTTCTCATGTTGCTACATAATCCTTCTAATCACATTTCAATGACTGAGTTATATTTCATCAAATGAAAATGTTGCAATTTTATTACCCTCACCTACATGTTAAATATTTTAGTTATTTCTTCTTAAATAGAGTATGTGAAAAATATTAGACAGCTGATTTTCAGGTAATGTTTACTTAGATGTGATTCTACTAGAGGGATGTCCTTGTGTCCCTCTCCAAGTCTAGTACATAATGTAAAATAAAAACTGTCAGTAGAAAGATGAGAAAACAGGCACTGGTAGCTCACGCTTATAGTCCTAGCTACTCAGGAGGCTGAGACATAGGAGACTGTAGTTTGAAGCCAGCCTTGGCAGAAGAGTCTGCCAGACTCATATGCATAATAACTAGTAAAAAAGCTAAGCTAGTGGTAGGGTTCTAGCACTAAGACATTAGCAACCAAGCTGAGTGAACACAACACCCTGTGTTCAAACCCCACTACCGGCAAAAAAAAAGAAAAGAAAAGAAAGAAAAAGGCAATAAGAACATCAATTATTATTTATTACTCGTGGAGTTATAAATAGGCTTTTAAAAGAGCTTTTAACATTTAGTATGTATTTAACATAATGCCTTATTTTTTAACTGTTATTTCTGCTTGGTTATTTTTAGGAACGTTACTATTCAAGTCAAGTACATCATAATGCAGAATTCATTATCAGTACCACCAAAAGATCAAGGTAAGATAAGCCATGCTGAAGAGGACAGTAATGTCTGTGTTATAATAAAATAGTTTTTATTGTTAACATTTAGTGTCATGACCCTGTAATCACAAAATGACTTATTTCCTAAAATTAAAGACAGAAATTACGACCATACATGAAAGTTTGTTTTCTTTGGAATTAACTGAGAGCATGTGGATTCCTGAATTATAAGATGTGTCTCCTCCTCTAGGCCAAGAGCTCTTGGAGAGCTGGGCTCCCTCATTCCACGCACAACTAACAGAACCCCGCCTATTACCTGGCAGTTAGCTGTGTTAATCGCCATCAGTGGATTTGGAAAGGGCTTTATTGAGGCAGAATCACATGGGTTTTCATAGATACTAAATTCATTTGTACGTATTTTTTATACACATACCAGAAAGGAAAATTGCTTATACAACTCTGGCCTGTTTCTTCCCATGCACGTTTTAAAAGCAGCAGATAAGAAAAACAATTTCCCCATAATGTTATGTTTTGAGACAGCCTTCCCAGTAGATGAGATTACCAGGCATGCATGCCCATGCTTAGCTAATATCATAACTGTTTTAACATAAGCTTGTTTTTTTTATTAGAAAAGAGTTATCAGAGTCCTTTCTTAATATAGAATAACTAAATTGTTCTCACTAAAAAGGGCATTGTAATGTATAAAACAAATACAAATCTTTCCCCTGTCCCTACCTTCTCTCTTCCATACAGAATGAAGTTTTGATATCATTGCCTTAGTAAAAGATGTATCTTTTAGTGAATGAAGAAAAATTGTTATAAAGAATCTAGATCTGAGTACTGGTGGATCATGCCTGTAATCCTAGCTAATCAAGAGACAATGTATCAATATCACAACCTGAAGCCAGTCTAGGCAAACAAGTCCTCAAGACTCTATCTATAATTAACTAGCAAAATGCCAGACTGGAGGAATGGTTCAAGTAGTATAGTGGCAGCTGTGATCAAGAAAGATGAGCAAGAGCATGGGGCCTTGAATTAAAGCCTTAGTACCAACACTCTCTCTCTCTCTCTCTCTCTCTCTCTCTCTCCCCCCCTCTCTCTCCCTCTCCCTCTCTCTTTCTCTCTCTCTCACACACACATACACACACACTCCAACATTAGTTACTCTTAGTAGTTATTGATCTCTGGGCTTTCTCTTTTGGGGAGGCTAAATGATTATATACATGTGAGGCTGCCTCCTGCTGTAATACCCCATGCCCTTTGAAGGCCAAGCAGGATCTGATCTGAGGAGACCTGTAGCAAGAAATCCACTGGAAACAGACCCTGTGTCTTGAATGTCATTGTAGCATTGGGCAAAAGGGAGAGCACCCTTAACACATACAATTCAGTGCTGCGCACTGGGGCAAAAATGGAAACAAGAATGGAAAGGGGGGAGGGGAACCTTCGGTAGAAGTAAAGAACACACGCTTTCTATGCATGTTCTCTCCCCTGTATCCCTTGAAAGATTAGTGAGGAAGTTGGTAATTGATGAAAGGATTAGGAACTTAATGTCCTAACTTTACTAATACCTTCTTTTGATCTAAACAAAGAAGGATTGGCATAGAAGGAAGACCACTGGGACATGGGAAAGCTGGACTCCTTTCTCAGACCCCTTCCTACCACAAGTGGAATCTCAGAAAAATTATTTTGCCTCTGAGCTTCATTTTCCCTGTTGGAAAAGCCAAAGTTCTTAGGCATTCCACTCTAGTCCTGAGATACGAGTAATTGGGCAATGACCTGCTTGCTGTCCAGCTAATAAAGGGAAATAAAGCATGTCACCCTCACACCTCTTGCCTGCTTTGCTTCCTGTCAGGGCTGTGTTTTGTTTCCATGCTACCTTGCTAGACTGCTATATAAGTTTGTACCTCCATTGACATGGCTAGAAAATAAGACCCCTGGAGCCTCCTAGAGATTTAATAACCCTAGTAACTTCCTCTCCAGTCTTTTCTAAGACCTTTGATACTTAATCTCTAAACCTGGAATTTGATAGGAAGACATAAGAACTGAGTCAAATGTGTTCGTGTGATAGCCACTCTACCTATAATTTCATGTTTTATTTTTATCTAGACCTTACAGATAGCTGAATGTAACCTTTATTAAAGGTTCAGGGAGATTGGATTCTTTAGCCAAGACCATTAATCAATAAATTGTGAGCCAAAGATTTAATTTAAAATCACTTTGCTAGTACTAGAGGTATGGCTCCAATGGTAGAGCACTTGCTAGCAAGCATAAGGCCATGAATCAAAACCCCAGCATGACCAAAAATATAAAAATGATTTTGCTTTAATACTCCTAGCTACACAGGAGGCTGAGATCCAAGGATTGAGGTTTGAAGCCAGCCTGGGCAGAAAAGTCCTCATGAGAGTCTTACTTCCAATCAACCATTCAAAAACCAGAAGTGGAACTGTGGTTTAAAGTGGTAGAGCAAGTCAGGTGCCAGTGGTTCATGCCTGTAATCGTAGCTATTCAGGAGGCTGAGATATGAGGATCGTGGTTCAAAGCCAGCCCAGGCAGGAAATTCCGTGAGACTCTTATCTCCAATAAACCACTAGAAAACCAGAAGTGGCGCTGTGGCTCAAGCGGTAGAGCACTGGCCTTGAGCTGAAGAGTGTGGGGACGGTGCCCAAGCCCAGAGTTCAAGCCCCACGACTGACCAAAAAAAAAAAAAAAAAGTGGTAGAGCACTAGCCTTGAGCAAAAGACAGCTCAAGGACAGCACTAAGGTCTGGGGTTCAAGCCCCAGGATGGACCAAAAAAAAAAAAAAGCATTATATGCATAAACTGCTTTGGGGTAGCAATTCTCCTCTGTACAACTACTTAAATATAATAAAAAGTATATTAGAAATAAATAAAATTGTTTAAATCAAAATCAGAAATTAGTAAAGAAAAGTGGTAGGAAGTGGCGTTGTGGCTTATGTGATAGAGTACTTGCCTTGAGCTAAAGAGCTCAAGGACAGCACCCGAGCCCCATGACCAACAAAAAAACAAAAAGGAAAGAAAAGTAGTAATACAAGTGTACATGAGACCTATACAATGCCCTTGTTCTCATTTTATTCATTCATCTAAATGTTCTTATGTCTGGGAAAATAGTGTCTGATTTTTACGATTCTGTTTATTTTTCTGTCACCAAATATAATAATTTATGTGACATGAGATTTGCTGGGCATGTCATTTTTCAATTAAATGCCAAGTAATTTCTTTCACAACCATCCATGGTTGTTTATAAATGTGGGGCTTTTGCAATTTCTGACTTATTATTACATACTAATTTCATAATGAAATCCACTTCACCAGCCTACCATCTTTACTGAAAATTCTTGCCAGGATTATGTCAGATGAAGTGGTAGATGCAAAAATGAATCAGACAGAGCCTGGGCTTTCAGGCAACACAGAATCCTCTTGGCACAATAGGCATGTATGTAATTAATTAGATTAAAGCCTGATACATTCTGTCTTAGAAGTACAACTTATTTTGGAAAGCTAGATGAAAGGACAGTTCAAGCCAGTGGCTTTGATGCTGGTCAGAAAGCATAACATAAGATATGATATTTGCTTAATATATAAATGTGTATGTCATTTTCAACCAGATAGAATGTAGAGGCTAGAGATGTGGGTTTCAACCTCGGAAGAAGTAACTACATACATAGAGAGAAAATGTTTCCTAATTTTACTTAAAGAGATTTAACATTATTGTGCCACTGTACTGAAATTTTTTACTTTTAGCTTTCTACTATAACTTAGTATTATCATTTTCCTTTTGACAAACAGTGGCACATATCTGTAATCCCAGTACTCAGGAGGATAGGGCAGGAGAATCAGACTTTTGAAGTCACCCTGAGCTGTAGAGGAAGCCCCTAGGGAGGGAGGGAGGGAGGGAGGGAGGGAGGGAGGGAGGGAGGGAGGGAGGGAGGGAGGGAGGGAGGGAGGGAGGGAGGGAGGGAGGGAGGGAGGGAGGGAGGGAGGGAGGGAGGGAGGGAGGGAGGGAGGGAGGGAGGGAGGGAGGGAGGGAGGGAGGGAGGGAGGGAGGGAGGGAGGGAGGGAGGGAGGGAGGGAGGGAGGGAGGGAGGGAGGGAGGGAGGGAGGGAGGGAGGGAGGGAGGGAGGGAGGGAGGGAGGGAGGGAGGGAGGGAGGGAGGGAGGGAGGGAGGGAGGGAGGGAGGGAGGGAGGGAGGGAGGGAGGGAGGGAGGGAGGGAGGGAGGGAGGGTCATGATGTGCACACCAGGCAGTAGTAATAGGAGGACCATAAATAGGACCATAAACTTAAAGACTACCTAGGCTACATACTCAACTCTGTGTCAAAATATTAAATTAATTTTCTTAATCTTTGGGAGTTCATGAGACATGTTTTATTTTATTTTCTGTCTTCTGAATTCAGGATTTGGGGATAAGGTATATCATTTTCTTCTTTTCTTTGCTATTTTCAACTGATATAGTAATAGAAATGTGTGTGAATTTTTTTTATGTTGGAAAAGAGTAATTATAGTGGTAAACTGCATTTTCAGAAAAGGCATGGAAACAACATAGGCCAACTGTAGCTCTTTTTCTTAGGTTTGTTGTAGCATAACACTACTAGTGATGGGAAATTCGGGGGGATTTATTTCCAGGACAGATTTTAAAAGAAAACAAAAAAAAAAAACCCTTGCACTGTTGACAGCGTCACCAAATGGCTTTCTGACAGGGACAATGTGTTTTTATTTGCTGCAAAGAAGTTCGCTGTGGTTATATCCACTGAGGATTGAGATTTGTTCATTGGATCTGGCAGGATGAATTGTAAGTCCTTACATAGTTGGTTAAAACAAATCCTTCTGCTGTTCCTTAGTCAGGAGATTGTATTGAGTCCAGTTGAGTTTATTGGAGTCACTTAGAATTCTTAGTCATTTTTCTGTTCCACAATTCATTTTACACTTCCCAGGCAAGTTTGCTGTGGGTAGAAGAGTCTTCCTGTATGTTTTCTAGCATTTTCCTTCACATGGTATTGCTGAAATAACTATTTTAATGCTGTGAGTGCTTGCTCTATTCATCCTACACAAATGAACTTAAGAAGTGAGCCTTGAGAAGCAAGCATATGCTATGAGGCACAAACACAGAGGCTCTACTTACACCTTCAGGACCACTGCATTTGTCTGAGTACGTGCTGCACAACTGACACTAACTTTCAAAATTTGTACCTTATCTGACTGCTAAGCCATATCCATTAGAGTCTATCATGTAAATTTGTGTCTTTATTAAAAACCTGGAATTTCTGATTCAATAAAACACTTGCAAAATGACCAGTTGTAGCACAACCCCCAAAATACGTTCATGTCTTATATAAACAATTTGGTATTAGTGAATATAGCATTTTAGAACTTAGGAAACATGTAAAGTAGCTAGTTGATATTTACATCTTTTGTAAAGCCAAGGGAAAACTGTTATTTGGGGCAGTTTTATAAATTTACTGATAAATTTTCTATCTTTAGCAAGATGTAAAACACATCAATGGTTTCTTAGGTACATGACTTTAAACTCTCCAACAATTTTTTATAAGTCATATAAGATGCTGTGAAAATATTTATGTCTTCTTTTGCTTATTCTTATCTAAACACTAAACTAAAGTTTTAAGGTCAATGAAAGCAAATGTTAATAAATATTTATTGTCTTTGATGGAGTAATGAGCAAGAAGCAAAGAGGGGAAAAGTAAAACCAAAGTAAGCTCTGCTCTCTTCCAGCTGTCTTAATTAATCACACGGGACTGCCTAGCCAAGCATGAGTTTACTTTTATGAGGATTTAACCTAAAAGTATCTTATTATCTTGTTATCAAACCGAAATTTTAGTTTTTTAAACATGGTATGAAAGCTATTTTCTTAAGTCTCCATTCCTAGATTTTCTTTTCCTCCTCTTCCATTCCTCCTCTCTCCCCTCAGTCTTATGAAAGAAAATTAAGCTGGACAGCTGAGCTATGCTCATTTTGTTCTTCTTAGTGTTTGTGATCTTTGCTAAATCAGTCCCTACATCTATCCAATGAGGATAATAATGATTGCTCTTGTAACATTTAAGTGAGATTAGCACAGTCTGTTTTTGTTATTCGTAGTATTTACATTTTATAAAGTCATAGGCATCACTGAATTAACTTATACTGAACCACTATTGAACCAAATACTCCTTGTTTCTGGATGATATACAAGATTAAGTTCCTGTGGACCTTTGATCTCAACATTTTTAACACCAATCAATATACACTCTTGCTTGCTGTGTGTTTCAGGTATATCCTTAACTCATTATCATTGAATTCACAGGCACAGCACAATAACTCCTGCCTGTGTAAAGCTTATCTAACTTACCTCTTTTGTTCATAAGGTATATTCCAGCCTTCTTGTGCTTAGGAACATGAGACCTCATCAGCATTGTGTTTGATGGCCACTTCAGTGAAATAACCAAGAAAAAAACCCACAAAAATGCAAAAAGCAAAAGCAAAACAAAAGACCATGAAAACAAATAGACCAACAAAACAAATAGACCATGAAAAGGACCCTTAGTTACAGCATGGAAGCTAAAACAAGAAAGCAGAGCATCACCTCATTTGACCCCAGCTGGAAACAGTGCACATCAGGTGACTCAGAATGTTCCCTACTTTGCACATGCCCATGAGTGACTGTGAAACGCCATGAACACTAGATTTGGGGTCATAAATAAATTTAATCAAGTAGGAAATTTTGAATCTTTAAATAATAAAGACAAATAGACCTTGTAAATAGTCTTTCAAAACACAATAGGAATCTCAGAACAAATTTGAGGAATAAAAGTTCTTCTGGATAGCATTTGACTAATAATTCTGTGCACAGAATGTTTTAAGTTAATAAAGTCACAAATAAAGTATTTGAAAGTAGCCACAACTTCCTAGCTTATTAAAGAACACTACTATTGTAAGTCAGCTCTCTGGTCCTCACATTTGAATGCACAGTAGCAAGGAGACTCACTGTAATTTGATGCTTCGCATTTAGTGGTTAACATTGATTTCTGACCTCGTTACTGGGGGGGAGAACCATTCTTTATGTATTACCAAAATATTATGTTTCTAAATATATAAAATTCATATGGAAACATTCTGATCTTAACAAGTGGTGTAAATGCTGTTCTTGGACCTTTTTGTACCATTTCATGCTGCAGACCATGTACAAATTGACATTTTTCAAGCTGGTTTTGGTTAACTCTTTAATGCTAGAAATTGGAACTTTCCGATGCAATAACTTGTGGAAAATATAGCTGTGCATTATAAGTGTTCTGCTGTTGACAGAGGAATAAATGGAAACCACACACATATCTAGTGACCTATCCTTATAGAACCAAATGGAAAATGACCTTGGTGATCAAAAACTTACCAAGTACACCAGATATAGAAGCTGCTTTATTTGGAGATTAGAATAATATTCTTATTAGTAAGTTCAGATTAATTTGTTACTTGAAATTACCATATTTTTCCAGCTTAAAAATGCGGGCTGGTAATGAGACCATTTACTTGGACAGGTATTGGTGTCAGTGTGGCTGTTTGGCAGTACAAGCTCTCAGAAATTCCAATTAACCATGTAACTATATTTCATAGCATCACATCTCACTTTATCAGAACTCCCGCTGCCTTTTTATCATTAACATAAATGCAGGTGCAAATAGCACTTATGTACTGTGATAGGAAGCAGTTGGAGACATTTCACTGTGGGACACAACACTTTTAGATTGTGTACATCTGTTCAAATAATGTGTCCAGCCCCAGTGACATGAACATGAAGACGGCAACATCTGCCCCTGAGACCATTTGCCATACAGCAGATGCTTACATCTTTATTCATGCAGATGGCTGGTGTGATGAGCTGAGCAAGGGCTCATTTGACAGGGGTTCAGTTATTATGCAAACCAAGAACAGAGGGTAGGCATTTTTGTCTTAAAAGTGTAATAGTAACAGTAGCAATTTATAAATCCACTAGCACTCTAGATAGAGATAATATATGTTCTTGTCTTCAATTAGTTAGCATCAGAACTCTAAAAATATTTACAGAAATTCAAGTAAACAATATTAGAAAGAAAAATTTATGATTACTATGGTTTTGATTAAATTTAAACCAATTGCAGTTTTTAAAAAATTTAAAAATAGTATTTGCTTTTTTACAAAAGATTACATATTACATCTAATGATATTATTTCATGGGAAAAATATAAATGTAAACAATGTGAACATAATTTATGATATATTCTATGAATTCAATGCAAATTAAGTGACATGTCTCTGAATTATTCCACAAGATTTTTGTCAAGCATTTTATTATTTAATCTGTATTCCAACATTGCTAGCTGAATATATATTTTTTGTTTGTTTGTGTGTTTGTTTTACCAGTTCTGGAACTCAAGGCTGGGGCACTGTCCCTGACCTTTTGTCCCCAAGACTAGTGCTCTACCACTTGAACCACAGCTCTACTTTTGACTTTTTGTTGGTTAATTATAAATAAGAGCCTCATAGACTTTCCTTCCTGGGCTGGATTTGAATCTCAATCCTTAGATCTCAGCCTCCTGAGTAGCTAGGATTAAACATAGCTCACTGGCACCCAGCTGCTGGTAATATTTTAATAATTAAACTTTTATTAGGATAAATTATCTTTTAACTTTATTATTTGTTGATCTATATGATCTATATTGGTCTATATTCCATAGTCTCAAAGAAACAAAGATTATGGTAATAAAAATTGAACAGAGCTGGGTACTGGTGGCTCATGCCTGTAACCCTAGCTATTTTGGAGGCTGATATATAAGGCATAGTTCAAAGTCCTTGAGACTCTTATCTCAAAAAAAAAAAAAAAGGAAGAAGAAGAAGCCACCACAAGGGGAGTTGTGACTCAGGTGGTAGAGTGCAAGCTCAGGGACAGCACTCAGACCCTGAGTTCAAGCCCCAGGACCAGAAAAACAAAGTAAAACCTAACTAAAAGCAAAATATTTCTAGAGTTGATTTTCTGTATGCACGCACAAGCACGAACAGGATCATAGGATCTCAGAAAACCTAGTGAGATATAAGTCTCATCTAAATTAGCAGTTCTAAATTTCTTAACTTCAGGACCCTGTCACTCTCTTAAAAATGATGTGGACTCTAAAGACCATTTTTATTTATCTGAACACCATTCATATTTATTTCTCATCTTAAGTATTAGAATCAGGAAAATATATATTTATGGGTTCATTTTAAAATAATAATCTCACTGTATTGTAACATAAATAACCTAGTTTAATGAAATTGTCTGTATTTTCCAAAAGATTAATGAAAAGGCAAACATTAACTTATTTTTTTGTGAATATTTTAAAGTTTCCATTGAAGAGAGTTTTGAGTTTCACATCTGATCCTTCTTTCAATCTGTTATGGTGTTATTTATGCTGAATTATTTCAAGAAAATACAGCTTTGTTACCTCCAGAAAAGGAGGAACTATTTTATAGAGCTTTCAGATAATTCAGGTCTTTTGCTGATTGGTACAGCAAAATTTGCCATAGAGTAACTTTTTAAATTTAGTTGTATTGTAAAATTTGAAACCATGTCACTATATGTTTTATATTCTGTTACAGGTACTCTGTTTTACACTTAATTAATCATTATATGTGCACTGGTCACGTAAAAAGCATCAGTTCACTGACTTATGCAAATCTTCTTTATTTTTTATTATACAATATTTTTTAAATATTGTATACTGTTACTTAAAAACTCATTAAGAGAAACCTAATTTCAGATTGTTCCTATTGTAGTTTTGGGTTTTGTATGATGTGAAAGCACGTACACATTCAGTGGAAATGTACTTTGATTTTGGATTTTGATTTTTGTTTCCCAAGCTGTTGTCATGAAACTCCTCTTCATTGTTCTCAGGGGCCAGTCAGCCATGAAACCACAATGACCACTTGTGTGCTGCCGCCACGTTACAATATTTGGTAGGTTAGGTGGACCAAATGCATTTTCTACTATGATATTTTCTATTTAAAATGGGTTTCTCAAGATATCGACCTCATTATAGATCAAAGGGCATCTATATTCAGAAGCTTCAAGTTTCTGGTAGTTAAGTTCAAGTTTTCCAATACCCCAGTTGCCTCTTGCAAGTTGATTTTTACCATTGACAACAAATATGGCCTGAAGTTGTTTTCTTGTAATGAAACCTCCACTCATTCACTTGTGAAAGTGTCTGCCAGATACCTAAATATGACTAGGTTCTTCAACATGTTCTCTTTCAACATGTGTCTTTCGGATCTTCTTTAAAAATCAAACTACTATTTCAGAGAGAAAGAAAACCCTGATCTACTCTAATCTTCTGCTGCTAGAGATAGAAGTCAAAGCCAATAAAGATTAAGGATTACTGTTGTGTCCAGGTTTGTTCCTGACCTCTGCTTACCATCTTATATGCAATTTGTCTTTTTTGTCTCAGAGAACCACCACCCTACACACACACACACACACACACTCTCTCTCTCTCTCTCTCTCTCTCTCTCTCTCTCTCTCTCTCTCATCCACTCATACCAGATTCCCAAGATCAGACATCAGAGTCTTGGTGTTTTATCAAGTTCACAGAAAGAGTTAAGACTTGCCATGTGTGAGTGGAACCCCAAAATTCTTTTTTCTTTTTTCTTTTTTTATCGCTTGTGGAGCTTCAACTCTGGGCCTAAGTGCTGGCCCTGAGCTCTTCAGCTCAAGGAGAGCACTCTATCACTTGAGCCACATTGCCACTTTCGTTTTTTTTTTTTTTCTGGTGGTTAATTGGAGTAAGAGTCTCTTGGACTTTCCTGCTCGGGCTGGCTTTGAACCACAATCCTTATATCTCAGCCTCCTGAGTTGCTAGGGTAATAAGTGTGAGCCACCGGCTCCCAGCACCCAAAATTCTTTGAGCATTCTTACACTGTTTCTTCCAGTCATAATGTTCTTCAGTGACCTCAGTTTTTAAAGTAGGAACCTTGAAATTACAAAATTACCCCTCCATTTCTATTACTTTTTGTTTTGTTTCATGTTTTAGTCCTGGAGCTTGACCTCAGGGTCTGGGCACTGTCCCTGAGCTTCTTTTGCTCAAGACTAGAACTCTACCACTTGAGTCACAGCACCACTTCTGGCTTTTTCTGTTTATGTGGAACTGAGGAATCAAACTCAGGGCTACATGCATGTTAGGCAAGTACTCTACCACTAAGCCACTTTCCTAGTCTCTTTCTATTACTTTTTAAATCATAAATATTTTTCATTTAATGTTTGCTCATAAAAAAAAAAAACAGAAACAAAAACCTACTTAGGGCACTGGTGGCTCATGCCTGTAATCCTAGCTACTCAAGAGACAGATCTGAGGATCACTGTTCAAAGCCAGCCTGGATAGGAAAGGCTGTGAGATTCATCTCCAGTTAACCATCAGAAAATCAGAAGTGGCCCTATAGCTCAGTAATGGAGCACTAGTCTTCAGTCACAGAGCCCAGGGACAGTGCCCAGGCCCTGAGTTCAAGCCACACAACTGCTCAAAACAAACAAAAACAACAACAACAAAAACCCTACTTTCTCAGAGCTTAACAGTATTGTGATGCTAGAGGCATGGCTTAAGTATTAAAGAAACTTTATAGGCCTAGCAAGTGCAAAGTCCTAAGTTCAAACTCTAGTATTACCAAGAAAAATATTTACAAGTGTCATAGAATTTATTGTAAATTTTTTACTTTAAAAATTTATATTCTGGGGCTGGGAAGGTGGCTCAGTGGTGGAGCGCTTGCCTTGCATGCATGAGGCCCTGGGTTCAATTCCTCAGCACCACATAAGCAAAAAGAAAAAAAAAAGCCAGAAGTGGTGCTGTGGCTCAAGTGGTAGAGCGCTAGCCTTGAGCTGAAGAGCTGAGGGACAGCGCCCAGGCCCAGAGTTCAGGCCCCACGACCGGACCCCCCCAAAAAAAAATTATATTCTGTATGAGCCTAATGGGTTAGGGTGCTACAACTACTTTGTAAATTCAACTTGCCACCCATCCAGCCACTGTAGTGTAGATTTCTAGTAAAACAGGCCATTCATCATCCCCTAAAAAGACACTCTTAATTGGTAAAAAGGTCTTTGTTTTCTCAACACTGGGGTGGACTATGGGGTATTCACCAGCCACTGGAAGACACTGACCCTACAAGGGGATAAATTGCAAAACACTTCGTTTGAAATAGAAGAACAAACAGCCTTTTTACTGCAAAGATCAGGGTTCAGATCCAGCTCTTTGCAGTTTCATGACCCTACAACAAACATGCAATTTCTACATCCATAGATTGGTACAGAAGTATCCAAAATTAGGCCCAAGATTATTATATATTTATATTTTTGTGTTTGCATTTACTAAATGAATATGATATTCTGTGACAGACACTGGTCTAGGGACTGAGGTCCTGGTAGTGAATAAAGCTAGACTCTGCCTCATGGGAAGAGACAGATAATAGAATACCATTGTACACATCAGTGCCTCAAAGGACAGAAGAAAGCAGTAAGTAGGGTTGAGTAGCTAGTCTTAGGATTGCCAGGAAGGGGTCCGCTGAAAGCTGGGAGCAGTGCAAAGAGACTGGAGAAGAGAGTGGGGTGCAAAAGGGTTAAGAACCCAATCCTCTCAGGAGGCTAAAGTCTGAGGATCCTAGTTCCAGGCCAGCCCATGCAGAGTCTCTGAAGCCAGAGGTGGAGATGTGACTTATGTGGTAGAACATCTGCCCCTTGGCAGTAAAGCTAAGTAAAGGCATGATTCCCTGAATTCAAGCCCCAGTGCCAGCACAAACAAAAAAAGGAATCCTCCATCTCTTTATTCCAAGATATGTATATGCTTTTATTGTTTCAAAACTTGAAGCAGTTGATCATATATTTAGAGTGATAGCTAGTACCTCATCTTCCTTTCTCCATCACAAGAGAGCATTATGTACATGGTATAATGAAACAACAAAAAAAAGTAGGGAAAAGAAATGTACTCATTATCTGACTTATGTAACTGGAACCCCTCTGTACATCACCTTTATAACAACAATAAAAAAAACTAGGAGAGAAGTTTAGAAGTAGAAAGAAGGGACAGCAAGTCCCATATAATGACCTCTCCTGCCCGTCAATGATGAAAGCTGCTGGCCAAGGAGGCAATGGTGGTGGGTGTGGAGACAGTTGAGTGTGCTTTAGAACAATGGAAGGAGCCTGGGTGAGCCCTCGCTGAAAGACATCTAGGAATGAAAGTAAATGGATGGTGCCAAGGGATTGGAGAAGAATTTTCAAGACAAAATTTTTAAAATTTTTTTTTAAATTTTTAAAAAATTTACTCTTTGCAACATTGTCAAGGGCTTACGGTGAGTGGGTTTCTTCAGCACTAGTCAGCAGGCAGCAAGAGTGGAGAACACAAGTGGGGGCCAATTGGAGAAAAACTCTGTAGGAAGAAGACAGCAGTGGGTTGAACTTAGCCTGAGCAGCCATGAAACTAGTTCTGCAGCCAGTACATCTACCTAAGCGTACACACAGACAGGCATAGTCACATAGCCACAGGACTGGGAGAGAACTGGCACTCTGAGCACTCATTCCAACCCTCCTGGGTAAATGGAGAGTGAACTCTTACATATTTCCACAGTCAGATGAGACATACTCCTTTCAACTTGGTTTTGTAGTTGTCATCAAAGGAGAATGAAGAATATTGATGAAGGAGAAGCCAGCAGAATTCAAAGGAAAAAATTCAAATTGGTCAATAAAGCTTTTAAACCTTAATAAGATTACCTTGATGAGAGCTCAGGTCTCGAGCTGATTTATATTCACTGTACCTCAGAATCTGCATCTGAGAGCCTGGTCAGCTACTCCAAAGGAAGTGAGGTACTAGTTGGTGCCTGTTACTTTCACTTGCTTCTTTACTTTGCTAAAAAGTATTAGGGTTGCATTAGTTTGTTCATGTTAAAGAAAGGTGTGTCAGAAGTCACCATCCATAGTGTTAGGGAATGGTAATCAATGAGAAAAATAGACTTGTAGCCACATGGTCATACTTGACTGCTACAGGCTCATGCCTGTCCAACTTTGTGTGTTTTGAGTGTTTTGACTTATGATTGAATGAAATGTTGCCTTAAAAGCTGAGATATAGGGGCTGGGAAGGTGGCTTAATGGTAGAGCGCTTGCCTTTCATGCCCGAGGCCCTGGGTTCGATTCCTCAGCACCACATAAGCAAAAAAGAAAAAAGCCGAAAGTGGCGCTGTGGCTCAAGTGGTAGAGCACTAGCCTTGAGCTGAAGAGCTGAGGGACAGCACTCAGGCCCAGAGTTCAGGCCCCACGACCGGACCCAAAAAAAAAAAAAAAAGCCCAGGTATAGAAAGGCTTGCATGTAAAAGTGTAAAATTACTGTGAGTGAGGGCAACTCAGAAGTGAAGATCAAGCATCTGTACCAATGAAATGACATTTTTTCCATACTAGGGATTGATTCTGGCACATGCCAGACTCTACCACTGAAGTGTGTGTGTGTGTGTGTGTGTGTGTGTAGCCCTTTTGAAATGATGACATAAAAATAACCTTTGGGGTCTTGTCCATTGCTTTTAGTAATACCACGTGGACTGTGTTGACGTTTTGTGGGGTTTTTAATGCTTTTAGTTCATTAATAATAATGTAGTGTCCAACAGTAAGGAGCTTCCATCTCCTGTGTGTCTCGTTGAATTGTTCTAACTGAATGTGTATTGCAGTGCTGAAACCTTATCTGTCTATCTCACTAAGGAAAAGATGTTCTTTACCAGCTGTCAATCTTGTGAGTCATCCCAGATACTGAGCTAGGCAACTGCAGTTGAAATATAAGATTAAAAATGAAGGGTGCTATTTTCATTGGCTGGTAGGACGTTTCTGGTTTCATGAGACAGGTGGATGCTTCTTGAAAGCTCTTTTGCAGTTCACTAAAGCTCTTTTGCAGATGTTTCCAATAGTCCTGGGGAGAACCAACTGACTCAGCAAATGTCGGAATCTGCTGGGAAGGCAACATGCACAGGTATTTGTCATCTGGATTAAAATGTCAGATGCCTTTGTCATGTTAAAGTTATGATTAAGCTCTAAATTTCAGTGGGAGTTCAAATGCATATTAACAACCTAGTAATATAACAACAAAAAGAATATTAAGAGAATGGAGTAAAAACATTTCAGAAGTCTGTCTTGCTTAGTGTCTTGGGAGAGTCACTAGCACTTTGTTAAGTTTTTATGCTATGTGTCATTCTTACATTTGGGGAAAGATACTGACTTGACTGTTGTATAATGATGAACAAAACTTTGTGCATGCTACTATCTTTGCCAAAAAGATAAACAAGTTAAAAAAGTGTTTTGTATGGTTTTCAACAGTTTTCCATTTGAAGCACTAGAAATCAAAAACAAATTCTCCTAGAAATAAAAACTACTAAAAAGAGCTTTAATAATTAAGACGATTGGGGCTTGGAAGGTGGCTCAGTGGTAGACCGCTTGCCTTGCATGCCAAAGGCCCTGGGTTCATTCCTCAGCACCACATAAGCAAAAAGAAAAAAGCCGGAAGTGGCGCTGTGGCTCAAGTGGTAGAGCTTTAGTCTTGAGCTGAAGAGCTGAGGGACAGCACCCAGGCCCAGAGTTCAGACCCCACGACCGGGCCCAAAATAATAATAATAATAAAGACGATGGAAAAAGTCATTGAAACAGAATTATCAAAATATATAATTAAATATAAAGCTTTTTAAATTTACTTTTCATTGGGACTCTATAATTATATGCCCCCAAAGAATAATTAGTTACTTAATTTAACAAGCCACATTATGGTTTTTTCTTTTATTGCCACTAATATTTAAGGTAATTGCCTTTTAAATTCTTCAACAAAAGCTGCTTGTTTCTTCTTGTTTCATAATACATTTACATATCTCATTTATTCACTTTTATGGACTATAGCTCTCTTTCTGTTGCTCAACTTTTTTTTTTCTGTACTTAAGCTAACTTCACCTCTGTAAACTTAATGATTTGTTCAGTGAAATGCTAAATGTACAAGGAAGTACTTTCAAAACTCAGGTTGTACCGGGCTCTACTGGCTCATGCCTGTAAGCATAGCAGGAACTAATTATCAAAGCTGGAAGAGAAGCTGTAGTTCAACTGATAGAGCCTCTAGCCTTGAGCAAAAAATAAAACTCAAGGACAGCACCCAAGCTCCAGTTCAAGCCTTAGTGAGAACACCAAAAACAAAACAAAAAAATAATAATAAACCCTTCAGTTGCCCTGCCTCTACCCACTGTAGCAGCCCAGGTGTTTCCACTCCTGAATTCCTGAATTGAGAAATCATAAGTTCTTGTGCCCTCAGTCCTCCAGAGATAAAACCAGTCCCAACCCACCCTACATACCTTCCCTCACAGGGTCCCTGATACTTGGCTTGCTTCCCCCCTTTCTCTATCTGTCTCTCTGTCTCTCTCTTTCTGTCTCTCTCTCTCTCTTCTCTGTCTCTCTCTCCTCTCTGTCTCTGCAAAGATTGGCACCTCTGTTGTATGTAAATAAAAGTTAAGAGTCCCCACAAAACACAGCTTTAAAATGCAGAAATGTTAACTCCTATTCTCACTGCAGGGCTCATCTAATTAACACGTGGTCATCTGCCACCCAGGCCTGCAGTTGAGAGATACTGACAGGTTGGATAAGATGGTGGGCATGGCTGACCTCTGCCAAAGACTGCGATCATTAGTAACAAGTAGCAGCCATTTCTTCTCCCTTTCTCACATTTATCTCTCTCTCTCTCTCTCACACACACACACACACGCACCATACACACACGAAAGAAAGAGAGAAAGAAAGAAGAAAAAGGTTTAAAGATTCTCATCCATACCATGAGCATTCAAGTTCTGTGTCCTTTTTAAAATCCACTGAAAATAAATGTCAAACTTCATAATGCACATTGAGCATGTATCTGGCACCTTCGTGCATATTTTTCTCATCTAATTCTGATGTGACCTCTATAGCCAGATCCTGTTGCCCATTTTGTAGGTGACAGCATGCAGGCCCAGAGAATGACTTGCTAAGGTCACACGTACATGACAGAGCCAGGCGCTGACACCACAACTATCAGACCCTAATCCCTCCTTGGGGCTGTGAAGGAGGCCCTGACTCAGTACTCTTGAGCTGTGAGAGGGGTGGAAAGGGCCTGTGGAGTCAGAGGGCATGACCTAGGTTCCAGTATCTTTGCCTCCCAGCCTAGAACTCTGTATCTGTAAAATAGATTTAACAGTAAGGCCTTACTCTGCTTATTTGGGATAAAATGATGCACAGAAAGTATTTTGAACAATACCCGACACCTAATATGGTACTTATCGCTTAAGAAATGGTATTGACAAAGGAACTCAGCTGCTCAGAACATGAGAATTCCCTTTCTGGCTAATGGTGCAATGATCTCATTGTTGGGCAAGCCAGCTCTCAAAGGCCTGTGGAAGTGGACAGTGCTTCGTGATTAGGATGTGATTAAGGCAGGGGAGAGAGTCAGCTAAGCACAGAGTTCAGCAGAGCAGACCAGGTGCCAAGGAGAATGGACAAAACAAGACACATGATTTCCAATTGGAAATGGGCTTGCTTACTTTGAATTGCTTCAAATTTCCTGAAATTTGGGCCCAAGATAGGAGTCCCGCAGGTCCTACAGTGCACATCTGAGAACGAGGAATGAGTTATTTTCAAACAAAAGGACGCTGTTCCTGTTGCCAGCACGTTTTAACAGCCTGTGCTACACAGCCAGTACTCAATAAATTCTTCCTGCCTCAGCCTGTGGCTGCAGCTCTGGAAGGCAGCGAAGCAAGAGGGTAGGCAAGGGCTAAATGTGTTTATAGTGTTTTGGACAAAATTAACTTAAGGTCCCTTGTGTTATGAGACATTCCTTTTATCCAAGACTTCTCTAGGGATATGCCATATTTATTTTAACCAGAGACCCATCTTGGGAAACATTTTGAACCCCAACTGGAATTTATTATTTGAAAACCAAGTGAGAGGTTAAACAAGAATTCCAGCAAATAAAATAAAATTGAAAATAGGGTTTTTCAGTTTAATAAAATTAAAACCTAAACAGTACCTTAAAATATTGGCTCTTTACTGCTTGATTTGGCTTCACTTCATTCTGAACCTGGATCCCAGGGGCCCATTTCAAGAGCAGGGCCTCTCTCTCTCTCTGTCTCTCTGTCTCTCTCTCTCTCCCCCCCCCTTTCTCTCTTTCTCTCTCTGCTTACTCCCTCACATTTTAGCAGTGGACCTGTGGCCCCAGGAGAGGGAATAATAGGACTTTGCCCAAACCAAGAGGGGACAACTTTGTTTAGAAGCAACAAAGTGAGCCTTCATTCTGCAAATGGAAATCAGGAAGTGAGTTGTGCCCAGCTGTCTAGATAATTGCCCCATGCACTTGTCTTTTAATTACGCCAGTTGTGCAGTGAACAGTTTGATAAAACTGGCTAGGCATTGGCACCTAGTGCTCTTGAGCCCTCATTCTTTCCTCCCTGCTGCCTACATGTAGAAGGGCCATGTGTCCAGGTGTCCCTCCGAGCTAGTCATGTGGTACTAGAGGCTGGAAAGACACCTGTGGCACATCTCCATACGAATGCTGCCAGGCAGCCTTTAGATTCATCAGCATCCTCAGGGTGGTAAGTGACACATTCAACTATAAAATTCAGCTTTTACTTTCATTTAATTTTCCAGTTCATTCTACTAGCTGGAGTTTTTGAAAGAAAGATCCCTTAATGGTATTTTTTTTTAGATACGACAAGCCATTTCTATTTCAATTTTTTTTCTCCTTAAAATTCAGAAATTAGCTGGATGCCTATGAATCACTCCCGTAATCCTAGCTATGCAGGAAGCTGAGATCTAAGACTTATGGTTCAAAGCAAGCCTGGGCAGGAAAACACAGCTAATCACCAAAAAACTGGAACTGAGGTTCAAGTGGTAGATCACCAGCCTTGAGCAAAACAAGCCAAGGAATGGTGCCCAGGCCCTGAGTTCAAGCCCCAGTTCCAGTCAAAAAAAAATTTTTAATCAGAAATTACATTGCAGCGTGCAATTAGTTATGACAGTTTTATAATGTTTCTCCCTTGACAAGAAAACGAAGAACATGGTTACTTTAAATGGTTGTGCTTACTCACTTTCTTACTTACTTTCCTCAAGCCTCATTTGAATTGCTAAAAGGGAGAACAAAAATACTTCCTTGCAGAATTTGGGTGAGAGGTCAATGAAAAGGCCTGTGGTAGATTCTAGACCATAGTAAGTACTCAGCACTAACCAGTTCCCCTTTATTCCAGTTAGAAACAATGTCTCACTAACTGCAAATGTTACTTTTCAAAATAGCCACTTTAATATGCTTATGATATTAAAAACATCCCACATTTAAGATCCTAATAGTAAGTATTCTCCTTGGATAATTGTGCAAAATTAATTTTATTGAGTGAGCCTTTTATGTTTTCAGTTAATAAAAGTCCATGTGTAGCACCCAAGAGTGCTGTGAGTGTCTTTAACTGTTATGGGTAATTTCTTAGGATTTCCAGAAATTAGGAATGTCAGTGGAAATTTCTCCTCATTATTTACTGCACACCTCTGGAAGATATGTAATTTAGTAGGTGCAGGTGAGGGGTTTCAGATCACACCATCTGTGAAAGGTCTTGTAAATGTGGAGAGGAATAAACCACTGTTACAGCTGCAGTGCCTAGAAAGACTTCCCATCTCATACTTCCTTGCTATTTGAGAATTTAAAAAGATGTACTGATATTTTAATCTTTTCTAAGGACTCCTATTGTTCAAATTAATTTTTTAAAAGCTGTGGTTATTGTAGCATAACTGAACTTTATTGAAAATTACCTTCTTTTATCTAAAAGAGCCAAATGTTTGGCAGAACAATTCTCAGGACTCCACTTGTCCTTAGGAGGTAATGAGCTCCATACTTCCCAGCAGCGCTTGACTTCAGAAGGTAGCCACGTACCGCCTGTCAGCTAACTAGATTACTACCCTGGTTAGTAGCAATTCTTGCCATTAAATTGTCAGGAAAAATAAAAGACATGAGCCCTTTTAACTGTGTATATCTATATAGTCAACCATGAAAATCCTAAAAGGGCACCACTTTTAGAAATTGATTCAACAGATACATGTTGAAAACCCTCCATGAGCCAAGCACAGAGGAAGACATGACCCCCACCCCCAGCCCACAGCAGCCTCCACTAATAGCTGCTTTGTTTCCTTAAGAAATGCACCTATACAGGAATATATTTATGCACACCACCCCCCAGCCTTTGATCCAAGTGATAGCATACTATAAAGCTGACATACTGGAGGATATCAATCTAGTTTATTCTCTCTCTCTCTCTCTCTCTCTATCTCTATCTCTCTCTCTCTCCCCCCCCTCCCTCCCCTCCTCCCACCCCCGCCCCCTCTCCCTTCCTCCTATCCTTCTCTCCCTCTGTCTTTCTTTCTCTATGTTGGTCCTAGTACTTCAACTCAGGGCCTGGGCACTGTCCTTGAGCTCTTTTATTTTGCTTAAGGCTTGTGCCTTACCATTTGAGCTACAACTCCCCTTCCAGGTTTTTTTGTGGTAGTTAACTGGAGATAAGAGTCTCACAAACTTTCCTGCCCAGCCTGACTTCAAACTGTGATCCTTAGGTCTCAGCCTCTGGCATAGCTAGGATTACAGGCATGAGCCACCAGTGCCAGGCTAATTCATTCTTTTCTTGCTGTTATGTTATATAATTGGATGGTTATTTCATTGGTAACCTTTTGATTAGATATTTAAGTCATTTCTAGGGTTTTTGGGGTTTTCTTCCATTTTTGTGGCCTTGCTCTCTTTTTCCTGCCTTGCACTTCTTCTAATTTGCCTGTTTCATTCTTATACTTAATGATGCTGAGAAATAGGACTCAACCTGGAGAATCTTGCTTTATGGGTTCCTCCAAATAGACCAGACAAGTACACACAAGGCTTTACCTTCACCCACAGATTAAGTTCAGTTTGTGATTGTTGATCATGAGGCAGCTGATATGTCTTTCTACCCCAGCATCCACCTTAGGGATCTCGAAGAGAAGTGACTCTATCCTGTGGCACTACCTGTCCTCCAGGCCTCTGTCCAGGCAGGCTGTTCAGTGGACTTATGCTGATGATCAGGTTCTCCCTGATGGGGCAGAGGTAGTTACCCTTGGGAATGGGCAGTGTTCTTTGTACTTAACTATGGTTGGCCTCCTTTTCCTTTGAATATCATTGTTCTTCTGTGTGATTTTATTCCCACCATAATACAGAGTTTCAAAGATCAGTTGAAGCACACTCACCTAAACATGTCATGATCCATTCAGTCCTTTGGTCTGGCTCTGTAAAATATACCCAGTTTCTGAAAATTGTAACCATCAAGTTGCTTTCTTATACTTGGTCATAAAAGAGCAAAAATAGTCCTTTCCCAATTTTGGTCTTTAGAGAATTTGATAACCTTGACACTATCTGATGCTTCTGTGCTTCTAAGTGACATTGTCAATGAGCTTCAGTGTGTCCATATCTGGCTATTCCTCCTACCACCTGACCCCTACACTTCCCTCTACATATGTCTGTTTGCAAGGCAATTTCTGCTTCTGAACCTGATCATTGAGTGTTCTCTTTTGCCATCTTTCCTGATCATTAGTGGACTGGCCACCTCTCTCTTCCTTTGTTTTTAAGGTCTTAATTATAGTATTAGCCTCTCCCCTTATTCTGGCAGTGAATGTAGCTAAATTGAGAAAGTACATATTTGAGAGATGTCTTGTTTAATTTTTGTATTTTCAAATGTTAATGGACAATTTAAAATGTTTTTTTCTTTTTTCATTGTTAGAAAATTTCCTAAGCTCCATCTGTAAATTCTTTATTTCCCTCACTGGTCATTTTATCATCACTGAAAAATTCAACAAATATTTACTAATCCCAGCCACATGATTTTCTGGGCCTTGAAGATACAAACTCCCTACCCTTAAGAATCTCATTTCATTAAGAAAAAGCTGATCCCAGATGTAACATGTCAGATGGAACAAGTGTTCAGAGGGATCAAACAGGAAATGGGAGCAGGCAGTTGTATTAGTCTGCTTTTCATTACTGTAATGAAATACCCAAGAAAGGCTGCTTATAAAGAAACAAAGGTTTATTTTGCTCAGAGTTTTGGAGGCTGAAAGTCTCCAAAAAAGATTGGCTGGATGGAGCCAGGCCAAGGCTTCTATAAACAACCCTCCCGTAAGAGCTAACCAGGGTCCCTCCATCCCTCCTCTTTTATTTTTTTTTCTTGTCGGTCGTGGGGCCTGAACTCTGGGCCTCAGTGCTGTCCCTCAAGGCTAGCGCTCTACCACTTGAGCCACAGCACCACTTCCAGCTTTTTCTGCTTATGTGGTGCTGAGGAATTGAACCAGGGCCTCATGCATGCAAGGCAAGCACTCTACCACTGAGCCATCTTCCCAGCCCTCACCCCTCCTCTTAAAGTTTCTTCAGGTTAGCTGGGTACTGGTGGCTCATGCCTGTAATCCTAGCTACTCAGGAGGCCAAGATCTGAGGATGGTGGTTCAAAGCCAGCCAGGGCAGGAAAATCTGTGAAACTCTTAATCTCCAGTAAGCAACCAGAAAAACCAGAAGTGGTGCTGTGGCTCAAGTGGTAGAGCACTAGCCTTGAGCTGAAGAGCTCAAGGACAGCTCCCAGGCACAGAGTTCAAGCCCCATGACTGACCAAAAACAAAAATAAAAAGGTTCCACAAATTCCCAACAGGTGGACCTTGGGACATCACATCTAAACCATAGCAGGAGTTCAGAATGAGAGTGTAGTTTGAAATAATAAGAGAAGAGCTCACCAGAAGGAAGTTGAACAAAACCTTGAGAGAAGTAATGCAGAACACCCTGGGGATTTAAGGAGGGACAAATGCTCAAGGCCTGTGGGAATAGCTAAGGCAAAGGCACCTAGGAGGTGCCCCTCTAGCAGAGACCACTGAGGCTGGAGGGAAGCAAGAAATGAGTCAGTGAGGCCCCAGGAACCACTGGTGTGAGGGCTTTTAGGCTATTGTGGGACCTTGCCTTTTCATCTGAGATGAAGAGTGGTGGACAGTCATTCATAAGGACAGTCATTCATAAGAAACCATATTAATATGGTTTATACTGTGATGTATTATTGTCACATTTTTCAGGAGGATTTATGACTGAGTGAAATTGCCTTTCTATTCTTTCCTCCTACTATAAATATTTTCAGCTCAATTTGGAATCAGAACTGAATATAAGCAACCCAACATGTTCTCTTCTCCCCCTCTCTCTGCCCCCATCTGCTGTGTACATGCAAAGAGCAATAATTAATACAATTTTTAATAAGCTTTCTCTTTAAGTAGCCAAACCTAGCAATAATTTTAGCCTTCTGAAAACTCTCTCTCCATCCTGATTTCAAAGATCTATTTAAACATCATTATTTCTTCTAACAAAAAAAGAGAGGTAAGGCATAAAGTGAGCTGTGAACTGTGTTTTAGCAAAAATAGCACACTGCAAATAACGAGCAGCATAAAAGGAATAAGTTGAAAAGTATATTGACCAACTTCCATTCAAACATGACTTTAGGGTAAAATAAAGGATGTTAAGAGACTTGTACCTTGACTAGAACAGGACTAGTGTGATGGCCTGAGCAATCCGGAGGAGGTGTTATCTGTTGTCTTCTTCTTCATTTATTACCAGGAAGCTCATGGAAAACTAGCTTTATAATGTTCCCTAAGTGAATTTTTACATTTTGCTTTTTTCTCCTCTATACCTTTTTGTGTATGTGCTGGACTTGAACTAAGGGCCTCGGTGCTGTCTTTGAGCTTTTGTGCTCAGGGCTAGCACTTTACCACTCAAGCCACAATTTTACTTTTGGCTATGTGTGTGTGTGTCTGTATGTCTGTGTGTGTCTCTGTGTGTGTGTGTGTGTGTGTGTGTGTGTGTGTGGTTGGAGGTAAGTCTCACAAACTAGCCTGCCTAGGTTGGCTTTGAACCACAATCCTCAGATCTCAGCACCTGGTTGTAATTTTTTAAAGTATCATTTTCATAACCTCTCACTTCCCAATTCCTGGGTTTACAGGCATGTTACCTATACACTCAGCAGTTTTAAATTCTTAATTTTCTCTTCAGCTAGACTGACAGCTACTTTATTTCTCTGATAAACATGAAATGAACAGTTCTTCTGTACTTTATACACAACTCTTAACTCTACAAAATTCTGAAAACAGAAAATCTTACCCAAAAAGTGAGTGTTAAACTCAGTGAAAAGCAAAACCTGAACTGAAATAAGACAATTTAAAAATCTGCATTTGTCTGACTGCAGTGAAAACTCACATGCCTTCTCCAGAAGTGTAAGTTTAATTACACATGCCTGCTGATTCTCTTGGCATGGTTGTTCCATAACATTTGGTGTATACTTCTTAGTATTATCTGAAAGGGCCCCACATGCTTCAGAAGAGGGATTATGAGCTTGCAGTAGCCACTTCCTAGAATAGTGTAGGTGCCGAGAAAATGTGAGTTGAAGTGAGATTTGATTAATATGAGGTACTTAGAAAGGAGAAATGTCTCCATAGCCAGACCTAGTGACCTTGAGGCCTCAAGGAATAAAGTAGTTGATTCAGTCCTTAGAAGCTGGACACCAAAATGTTTCTTTAATTGTTCTCTTAAGGTTAGAGTAATTGGTCTTTTGTCAGGCTAATAAATCTAGAGTGAATGAAACATCCTATCAGTTAAAATTATCTGTTAGTATCCTAGAAGGTTCATTTTTGTGTGATCCCTATATTTTTATATCATTTCTGTACCTTATCACTTACATCTTTCTGTTTTGGTTCAACATTTCTAAAGGTGTCACATCAGCTTTTTGAATACTGGTGATTTAATTGCAAAAGCACACATAAACAGTTTGAAAGGTGTGAAAAGAAATTCACAAGTCACGTAAGGAAATACCAACAAAGCTAGCATTCAGTCTGGAATTCATCCACAGTGCAAAACAAATTGCACTGCCAAGGGGTCAAATAGCATACCCTGAAATTGAGTGAAAAGTGCCTTTGATATATGAAACATTTGTTTCATACCAGAGATACAGTGAATAATACCAAGACAAATTTAGCATAAGCTTCAGCCTCATTGAACTTAAATGTATCCAGAAAACAGGGCATGAATATAAAATAAATGAGATGCACCACAAAAACTGACAGAGGAGAGATTTTGGAGCTCAGGAGATGGAGAAAGGAGGTGAACATGGATCAGAATTGGGCAAACACAGACAGTGGATTTGCAGAATATGAGAATGAGAGCCAGGGTCCAGTGGCTGGCCCTTGTAATTCTAGCTACTCTGTAGGCTGAAATCTAAGAATCACAGTTCCAACCTAGCCCAGGCAGGAAAGTCCATGAGACTCTTATCTCCAATTAACCTCCAAAAAGGTGAAAGTGGAGATGTGGTTCAAGTGGTAGAATGTTAACTTTGATCAAAAATGCTCTGGAACAGCACCCAGCCCCTTCCAGTCCAGGACCAATGCCCACACACACACACACACACACACACACACACACACACACACACACACACACACAAAAGAGGAGAAGAAGAAGGAAGAGGAAGGAAGGAGAGGAAAAGAGAGAAGGAAGAGGATGACTGACCAGGTCTTTCCGGAAGCTCTGTGCTTAGTGATAGAGTTACAAATAAACACATTTTTATGGCAAATGATCCATACTATAATCTGAGCAATGGTACTGCAGAGAAGAATCGTGATCTTTGGGGAATCTGGGAAGCAGATTACTTGAACTCTCAGTTAACTTTTATGTTGTTGTATTGTCATTGCAGGTGAATCAAACATCACTACTGGAACAGTACAGAGTGGGAAAAGTTTGCAGAATAAGAGTCAGTTTAGGACTATTGCACCAAAAATTGTGCCCAGAGTCCTAACCTCTAGAGTACTGCCATGTCCTGCACCTCCACTGTCTGATCAGGGGAGTCTGGGGTCCCCCCTGGCCTCCAAACCCCTGGCGATGCCCACCCACAACTATGCACTGATGCAGGTGGCTGGCCAGGAGGGGACATTTTCTCTCGTGGCTTTGCCAAATGTTGCCTCAGCCCAGCCAGTTCAGAAACCCAGGATATCCCTGCCTGAAAACCTTAAACTGCCTATTCCTCGATATCAGCCTCCAAGAAATAACAAAGGATTGAGAAAGAAACCCAGCCTGGGTTCTCCTGAAAGTGGATGGAGCAGATTTCCTGTCCCAGCCCAGACATGTCCTCAGATGTGTCCTTCCCCACCTGCCCATCTAGAATTTCCATGCAAACCTAGTCCTCTCAAACAAGCACCATCATTAGACCAAACCCCAAGCAGCATGAGCACAGCTCCACTGACCACCAGTGGTGGCCACAGAGACTCAAGATCCCCAGTGGCCAGCAGCCAACAAGATTGGAGCCCTCCTGCTATGCCATCATTGGCCACTTCAGAGGAACTGTCTGCCATACAGAGCCTCTCAAAGATTTCTGGGAAAACAAGCTTTCTAATCAAGGAAACAGCCAAGAAACCTCCTGCTGTTGCCAGTGAACAACTTGAAGCACAAGCTGATGATACGAAATCCATGACCAATTTATTACCCACCATTTTTAGCAATGCAGTTCAGTTGGTCTCTTCAGTTCCTGCAGGAAAACTACCAGTCTTGCCCTATACCAAAATAAAAACAGAGGTTTGTAAAAGTGAATCAGATACCTGTGCTGCAGATTTTTCTCTGCCTGGACATAAGACAGACTGTGCTCAGAAATCTTCTATTACGGGAGACTTCCATAAAGCTACCAAAAAGGGAAGCAAGGTACCTGTTTCACAGATGTCAAAGCAGAGCCTTTGTGAAAACGACTTTTGTCCAGTCACCAAACCAGATCTCAACCACAAAGCCAAAATGAATGGGGGAACAGCAAAGAAAAGAGGAAGGAAAAGAAAGGTAGCAGATGAAATTTTGGCATTTCAGGGGAAAAAGAGGAGGTGCCGTATTAATAAATGTAGAGATGGAAAAGAAAGAGCAAAAATGGATCCTCAAGAATCTAGAGACCAAAAGCCTGGGACTATGAGAAAGTACCGTAGTATTATGCCCAAACCTGTCATTGTCATGTCTGCTCTGACCTCCCTGGCTTCTCCTACAGCTCTGTTACCATCCCAAACACCCGGCAGCTTACAACAGGACACCTTATTAAGTAGTTCACCCACTCCTAAATACTTCACCTATAAGCAGAATGACAGCCCATCCCCTAGACCCAGCTCTGGACTCAGAAAAGGGTTTTCTGGCATTAAGAAGCCTTGGCACAGATGTCATGTCTGTAACCACCACTTCCAGTTCAAGCAGCACCTTCGAGATCACATGAACACACACACCAACAGACGGCCCTACAGTTGTCGGATTTGTCGCAAGGCCTATGTACATCCAGGCAGCCTGAGCACACACATGAACCTTCATCACAATGAGAACCGTCTGAAGAAACTGGTGTGCTGTGAGTTCTGTGCAAAAGTGTTTGGTCACATCCGAGTCTATTTTGGCCACCTGAAAGAAGTACACAGGGTTGTGATCAGCACTGAAGCCTCCACCAGTGACCCGCAGTCAGGGGACATGCCGAAGAACAGAGACAGAGATGCTAGTATGCGAGGAATGGAGGGATCCCTGGAGAGGTGAGTGCTCAGTGGGTGCAAACTGGGAAAGAAAGCCATGGAAACTTAGGAAAGAGGGTGAGATTTTAAACTCAGAAAGATTTGACAAACATCATCTCAGATTAAAATTGTATAAGGTAGCTACCCACTCCCCTGAGGTTTGTCAAGAATGACTTCATTCCTCTCTGCTTTCTGATCAGTCATAATATTTCATTTCTAATCTGTTCAGGGCAAAAATGTTGCTTTGAGGTGTGGGTGGGGACAGTTGGGTAAGAGAAGATTATTTTTGCATCTGAAAATAGCAAAAATACGGTTAAGTTAGTATAAGAAGATGCCGGGAGTTTTCACAGGTAGTTTTTCTTGTCTTCAGCATTTATACCTAAGCAGCATCAGCTGTTCTATGGCATGAATGACCCATGTCAGGTCTTCAGAGGTTTGCACATTGTCCCCGAAGATAGCCCGATCACCCTGTGCTCTATTTTTCCCATCAGGCCAGATTGACTTTTTCCTGTGAAAGCTCTTGCTTCCTAGCATTATAAACAAACAAGCTACATAATTTGGCAGGCTGGAAGGCATGCGTAAGAGTAGTCATGAATTTGAGAAATGCCCCTGGTGTGGCCACGAGTGTCTACTTTTTTATTTCATTTTTTTATTAATAAGCTTTTTTTATTGTGAAAACACCATACAGAGGGATTATAATTACATGAGCAAGGTAATGAGTACATTTCTTATCAAGCATTGTTGCCTCCTCCTTTGTTTTTCCCCTACCATCATCCCTGCCCTCCCATCTCTACAACTACACTCTCCCCCCCAACTCTCCACCCCATCCCTCCCCCAAAGTTGTAAAATTCCGTTTTAAACATAGCATTTTGTACATCTCATTGTTGCAATAGGTCCACCTCTATCCCTATTTAAACAATTTGTTTTTTTTCTTTCCCCTCCCCAAATTATACCAACATCAAATACAGTGAAAACTGGAGTTATACCGTGGGGGAGGGACATAAAAAGCAACAAAACAATCACTTTATAAATATGTTAGAAACAATAACAAGAAAGAAAAAAACCAGTTGTGTCCTTATCTTGGGGTTCATTTCACCTAACATCATCTTAGCTGACCTTTTCTGCTTGACCCAGACATATACTAGTTATTGCAAATAAGGGAAACCATGGGACCTATGTTTCTTTGGGCCTGGCTTACTTCACTTAATAAAATTTTTTCCAAGTCTTTCCATTTCCTAACAAATGTGGCAATGTCCTTCTTTCTGATGGAGGCATAGAATTCCATTGTGTATATGTACCACATTTTTTTGATCCATTCATCTACTGAGGGGCATCTGAGTTGGTTCCTGTATCCTAGCTATGGTAAATAATGCTGCAATAAACGTATTTGTGCTGGTAGCTTTTGTATGGTCTTGTTTGTGATCATTTGGGTAAATGCCCAAAAGTGGGATTGCTGGGTCATAGGGGAGCTCTATTTGGAGTCTTTTGAGGAACCTCAATTCTACTTGTTGGTGGGAGTATAAACTTGTTTAACCACTGTGTCTACTTTTTTCTAAGAAAACTAAGAAGTCAGGCATTTTAACCAATCAGTTCTCATTACACTGTGGGAAATCAACCTTTCTGACACTTTCAATTCATGGGCCTTGTTTGTTTGCTTTTTTTATTGTTGCAGTTGCTTTAAATGTTTTCTGCTTCGGTTTATTCCATCATAATCAGTACAAATGAAGGATACCTCTCTATCCTATTTCTTCCTTTCCTTTTCTTAGCTTTTTCCTTTTCCATAGGTATCTCTGTTCTCCTTTCTCATCTCTGTGAGAAATCCTCCTTCCCTTCTTACTTTCCTAAATTGTGTGCACATTTAAGAAAATTGCAAGATTCTAAAACATTCTAATTCTGGAAAACAAAGATTTTGAGTATGCACACACACGTGTGTGCGCACACGCGACAATGCTTGGGGCTTAAACTCAGGGCCTGAATGTTGTCCCTTACCTTTTTTATTCAAGGCTGGCACTCTACCACTTGAGGCATAGCTTCATTTCTGACTTTGTGGTAGTTAATTGGAGATAGGACTTTCACAGACTTTTCTGCCCAGGCTAGCTTTGGACCATGATGCTCAGATCCCAGCCTTCTAAGTAGCTAGGATTAGAGGCATGAGCCACCTGTGCCTTGCTGTTTAAGAAAAATGTCCAAGCAGCACATAGTACTCAAGGCTAGGGACATGGAATATATGAGAGTGGTCTTAAGTACCTTGCCTTGTGCTAAGCACCTGACTTTGCTGTGCTAACTGCACAGATGCAGATGTACCCTGAGAGCCCTGGGTGGGGGTGATGACCTGAGTTTACTGGTCCTGCCCAGCCTTTCTCTGGGTACTCATCCCTTGTACTTCTCCTGGTGTCTTATAGATTCCTGAAGGATCTATAAGATCTGAGCTGAGAGGAAAAAGTTGTTACTGTGTTTTTCCATCAGGGTTCATATACAGTATTTGTGGCCTTTTCAGGGAAAACAAGTCAAGCTTGGAAGAAGACATCCTTCTCAACCAGGCAGAAGAAGTCAAATTGCAGATCAAGTGTGGCCGTTGTCAGATCACTGCTCAGTCGTTTGCTGAAATCAAGTTTCATCTGCTTTGTGTTCATGGGGAGGAAATTCAAGGCAGGCTACAAGAGGGGATCTTGCCAGGCAGCCGAGCTGCTCAGGAAGCACTGGTTAAACACTCAACTCCTGACTGGAAACCGCACCCAGAGAGAAGAAAGCAGGTGAAGCCCTGTGCCCCAGAGGCGTTTCCGAGACTGAAAAAGCAGCTCTGCCTCCATCAGAAAGACAGTGTGGAGACATTCCTGGACAACGAAGTGGATCAGCCAGGAACAAGTGAGCCCCAGGCCCCTGACTGCCCCAGCTCCCGTACCCTTCTCCTCTGGTCTGATTCAGGCTTTAACTGTCTCCTCTGTGCCCAGACACTGGAGAGGAAGGAGGATCTGCTCCTCCACTGGGAACACCACCATAACTGTGAGGATTCCTCCAGACTGTGGGCTATCTTAAGTGCATTCGCTAACCAGGGAAGGATCGAACTTTCCCATGAAGCTGGAAAATGATATCCTGAAGCAAACTGGGCTAAAGAGTTTTCCTAGCACCTTTCTTGCACAGCTTTGGGGTTTCTGGTGGTACATTAGAAGAAGAAAATAAGTTAAGATCAACCTCAATGAACAGAAGTGATTTTTGTACATAGTTTTATTTTCTTATAAAATAAAATATATGCCCTGGATGCACTTTTTTTAACCACAGTCAGTCTCATTTTAAAATTATATGTATGGACTCTTAATATCTTAGGCTTTATTTAAGAATAAGTAGAAAGTAAAAATTTAGAGACTGAAATGTAGAAAATTATAGATGGTTCTTTACATACAATTTTTAGTAAGTGTCAGGGGGAGTTCATAAAGAACACAAAAAGTGTGTGTGTATGTTTTCTGCTTATATAGATCAACAAATATGAAAATTCTTAGGAGAAAATTCCATTTCAGTGGCAACTACAGTGTCAAGTTAGATGATAATGTTGATGTTTATTAAAATATACTTTATTTAAATATGCTACGAGAGAAGTCTTGTTAACACTATTTTTATCTTCTATAACTCAAAATCTTTGTTTTCCAGAATTAGAATTTTTTGTAGTCTTGCAATTTCATTAAATGCACAGTTCCTTGAAGATCAGTTGTTGGCAAATCTTATAGCTGTAGTGTTCCATATGAAAATAATAGGAAAGTTATAGTACTTTAGCTAATGAAAAAAGAAATGTACTTTCTTGGTAAAAGAATATTTTCAAGAAGTGTTTGGGGCCAGAAACTTTACAACCTGGAAAGTGAACTTAGATAGTCCAGTCCAGATGTGTAGGTGTCTCAATGCTTTCTCTTACTCTCAAGTAACTTCAGAGGGTTGTCACTAGCTGATCAATTTTAGATACAACTGCGCCTTTCATGCCTAGGTTCTCTTTGAAAGTCAAGAGTAAATGACTGCTTCTTAAATTCCTGGGAAATTACCTAGAATCGGAAGAGTTGCCATTTGAAGTTTTTAGCTATCCTGAGTGCAAAGTCATTTTCTTAGAGGGTGTGTTTGAGCGCGCCTGCCTCTAAAATTGCTTCCTTTGGATGAAAGCCCTGTGCATGTGGCTGGCCCTGTTGAGAAAACATGGCCCAGGAATGGCTCTAACATTTTTCTGTACTAAGGAAGCTACCCAGTAGAGGAAGAACTGAAGTAGTAGAGACTTAGAGATAGATGAGAGCAAAGGAAGGCTGAGTGCCAGTGGTTCATGCCTTTATCCTCGCTGCTCAGGAGGCTGAGCTCTGAGGATTGCAATATAAAGCCAGACCAAGTGTGAAAGTCCATGAAACTCTTCGTCTTCATTTCCTATCAAACAGCAAAAATGCAGAAGTGGAGCTGTGGCTCAAGTGGTAGAGCACTGGAAAGAAAGAAAGAAAGAAGGGAGGGAGGGAGGGAGGGAGGGAAAAGAAAGGAAGGAAGGAAGGAAGGAAGAAAGAAAGAAAGAAGACAATGCCTAGGCCCTGAATTCAGGTCCCAGTATTGGCATACACACACACACAAAATAAGTAGGCAGACAAAACATAGGATTGGCTCATTATTACACTAGTAAGTTTTAAGTCATCTTTTTTAATGTCTAGTTTTAAAAGTAAGTGCTCATAGATATTAAGTGGCTGAAATAGAAAACAAAACTCAGTCCTTGCCTTCTACTACAAGTAGTTTTGGAAACTTGAGAGAACAAGGGCATGTTTAGAATTCTTGAAGGATCTTGCCATGGTTTAGCTAATTGATTACATTTATCACAGCTTCAAAGAAATTGTGAGACTTCCTGCGTGATATTTTTAGACCTCTCAGATTAGTAAGGAAGTATCATGCCCCTCAATAAAGTTGTTAGTTTTTGAAAGACTGGTCTTAAAGATATAAAATGAGAGCTACCAAAAATACTATTTTAAATTCAGACCATGAATTCATACTCTGAAATATATGCACAGTCCTCAGATCCAAAGTGAGTGTGTCAGAAGTACTAGCCAATTGGCTGAGGCCCAAGGGATGAGTCTGGCATGTATGGAGGCCGAGCAGAATGCAGCCCGCAAGTAATGAAAAGACTGATGTCCTTTTGGTTGTGGAGACACTCAAACTGTGGCTATAGTTTAACCACATAGTTATAAAACATAGTTTGGAGAGGAGTAGGGACTTCGGTGGGGAAAAAAGCAAAGGTAGGCAGAAGGTAGGATTAGTTCATGATCAAGTGCCCAGGCTTGATCTTCTAGAATCCATTCAGAGCAGTGGCCATAGTGACCTGCCTCACTAAGTGAAGGCAGGCCATCAGACTTTTGATCTATAAGGTAGGAAAGAAGACAGGGAGGAGTAGAGGGCAACATTCATCTTTAAGAAAACTTTTCATGAGAGAAGACTTGGCATGGTGTATGGAGTCACTCAGAATATAAGGGAAACACTCGCTGCATGATAGCAGGAGCAGCTCCAGTACTCCCCCAGACCTTAATAGCAGTAGTTCTTCCATGAGACGGGTGGGAAGAAGGGCTCATATTGGGACAACGTGGGAGGAGGAAATAAGAGGAACTAATTTAGCTAAGGTAATGGTGGGATAGCTCAAGACCTTCCTTGGATGTGAAAGTGTCATTGGCACAGTCCCAATAAAGTGTTGTAATCCTTCATCACTGTGATCTTAAAATAGTGCCCTTCCCAGGGCTCCATTCCCTGCACACATTGAGAATGATGGTCCATCCCCACTTCTAGACATTGTTGTGAAGAATCCATGAAACACAAAATGTCTGGATATTTGGATCACATAGTACCAGATAAATGGTACTTACCATGACAGAAAATTTGGGAGGAAAGAAAGGTATATTATACCATACAAAGGTAACTGAAAACAGCTCAGGTAGGCCTTAGGTACAGATTTCCAGGACAAGAAGTCTACTGAGAGACACAGAAATGTATACCTTTTCATTAAAGGTTTCTTTTGATTTTTTTAAATAAGTATTAAATCTGGGATTTGGAAGGCATGCGGGTTTGGTAAGTGTCCAGCCAATTAGTGTAGAAAGCAAGGCTCACTAAATGATTTTGTTCCAGGCCTTACTGTGAGATTAACAATGCCCAGGTCTCCCTGTGGCCAAGCCTGTGTTCTCCCCTGGGTCCTGGGTTTGCTGTCCCATAGTACTCAGGTCCCCTAACCAGAAGCTGACTGTGGCCTCGTCTGCTTCCACACTGGACCATAAGCCTCGTGAGGTCAGGGCAGGTACATTATGCCTTTGTTCAGCACTGAATCCTTGATGGACCAACCCCTCTTCCATGGAATAGAGCCCAGTAGATATTTGTTAGGGAAAAAAAATGAATGCGTCAACCAAATGCATGATTATGCTGTGGCTTTTGGTGAATAAGCCAGCATTAGAAACAACCAAATATGTAGCTAGAAAAGCATGAGACAAATTTGGTCTTCAGTTCAGCACTTTCATTTGACTTAATATCTTTTGCTCCTTGGAAAATTGTCCCAAAGCCAGAAAAACCACGATTGTTTTCTTTTTCTTTTTCCCTCTTTTCTTCTAGTCCTAAATTATTTCTGAAAGTTACAGCATTTTAGATTTGTATTGTTTTATTGCCTGTCATTTTTATTCACCTCCCCTTTTGTTGCACACACTCTCTCTCTGGATCTCCTCCTAGTTGAGTCGGTCTGTTAAGCTGCTCCTCATATGGAAAGCTGTGTCTTCATCAGCAAACCGTAAATAATCAAACCTGGGTACGTTCCATTGCCTTCTCTGGCTGCAGACTCCTCCCCTCCCCAGCTGCATAGCTCCAGTTTTCTGTGGCCCCAGTGACATGACTGTTGGCAGTAAATGTTCAACTTCATTTATTTATTTGCATTCTCAGATCTGGACTGGCTTGCTCCATTCAAGCTGCTGACATCCTTTGTTAGGTATGTATTTTATAGAGTCTCCATTTTTACAGAGCTCCTGAGGAAAAAAGAGCCCTGGGAAAGATGAACTAGGATATAGCAGAGCAGATTTTAGCTTTCAACTTTGGACTGACTTTGCTGATGCTGTACAATCAGCAGCTTATCTAGGCTTGTGGTGCCATCTAATATATATTTTAACTTTCTACTTCCTTGGGAGGCAAAATGTCCCTTGTATTTTGAGCTTGGCCATTAGTCACAGTTATCCCCAGAATAAAACTATAACCACCATTCATCAGGCATATTGTAGGCACACATTGGCTTGGAAGGACATTACATTTTCCATACTGTGAAGTGTGAAAGTATTTCAATATGTTATTTAATCCTAGGGGAAAAAAAAGAATTGTACCCATTGAAGAAAACCAAATGTGACAACTCAATGTGATACAAAGACTACTTATTATAATTTGATGTGGAGCTAAATAGAGTTTTTCTTAAGCTGAGTACTCAAGAATTCTCTATTTTTAGTACATCCCAAACATGAACACCAAATAATAAGCATTATATTTTTATGAGCCAGATATCCTACTTAACAAAAACAATGAGAGACTTTCCCTTCTCTCATTGGGTATGAATTTAATCCACACCGAGAACTTGCAACAAGAACCACCAGGTGTTCTGTAAGCCTTGGCAGAGACAGAACAGTGAACATGGTCTGATCACTACTGAGTAGCAGTATAGGTATCATCACACAGACTGGATATGGAAAACATCCAGGTGATTCAAACACAGGCACTACACAACTACCCCAAAGCTCTGGCTATAAAGAACTATGGAAAGGTGTATCCTTTGAAAACTTCTTCCCGTCTAATCCATACTGAAGCATGGCTACATTTTTCATAAGACTTTCATTGAGCAAAGCATTTTTGACAGTAATTAAACCCAAGAAAAGTTATGTCAAAATGTCCAAGAAGATGGTAATTTGAACTATGTTTATTTCTACTACCAGGTCCTCAAATATGCTAGGCAAACCCTCTACCACTTGAGCCATGCCCCCAACTCTTTTGCTTTTATAGTCTTTCCAATAGGCTTTTAAACTTTTGCCTTGTTTAGCCTTGTATGGTAAATTTCCTACCTCTCCCTCTCAATTAGCTGGGATACTAGGTAAACTACCATACCTGCACTGCATTCTTTCTTGAAGTAAAAGCTGGAGAGAGGGTGAAAATGTGGCCTGAGTATTTTGGGCTTATTTGCCAATGGAAGTCCCAACTAGGTACTCACAAGTAGAGAGAATCTGATGCCAGTGTCCAGGCAGAAAAACATCTTGAATATTTTGGTGTACTCTCAATGGAGAAAAATTGAACAGTATCGGTACACAAACCTTTTGATCCAGGAGCCTTCCCTTCTAGGCATATGGCTTGTAGATATTACTGCACAATTGCATGTTCACTGGAGCATTGTTTATAACAAGCAAACAACTGGACACAGCTATCATCATTAAAAATATTACAGACGATCCCCTCTGGAGAGCTTCTAAGCAAGTGGGTGTCACCCCTTCCTTCTCCTCCCAGCCTGGCCTTCCTGCTGAATATCCTGCCATCTGCCAAGCCTGTGGAGTTGCATGGTCAAAGAAGAGGCCTCTTGGACTTCAAAATGATCTCTATTTCTTCAGGGAACCATTCTGAAGTTAGATTGAGTCTTTCACTAACTCCACCAAATGCAGCCTCTTTGCCCAGAGCCACCAGAAAGAGAAAAACTCTCCTTTTCACTCAGCTGTCACTTGGCCCCGGTCTCTCCAAGGTAACACCTAGTTAATTCACATGCTCCTGTGTATATCCCTCAGAGGCCCTTCTTGTTCAGTTTCAGTGTGTTGGCTTAAAGAAAATAGATCTGGTTTCCCTTTTTATAGTAGCTTAAGTCTCTCACGAGTTGCCAAAAAGTATTTATGGAACAACTCACAAGTCCTCCAGGGCTTTCTCAAATCTATACACAGCTCCTGACTGATCTCACTCACAGGGAGAGACCCTCCCCCAGCATGTCCTCTTGGGAGTCACTATCCTGAAGAGCCAGGCTGGCACACGGGAATTTGGTCCAGAGAAGGCCTTCTGGAGTCCCAGCCCAATGGGTTTACCTGGACATGGGTGCTGCGAAGCTGTACTTTTCCATTTACACAGGACAGGAGAATCGATTTTTAGCTGTTTACAATGATAATAAAAAGTACAAAAGAAGCCGGGCGCTGGTGGCTCACGCCTGTAGTCCTAGCTACTCAGGAGGCTGAGATCTGAGGATCGCGGTTCAAAGCCAGCCCGGGCAGGAGAGACCGTGAGACTCCTATCTCCAATAAACCACCAGAAAACCGGAAGTGGCGCTGTAGCTCAAGTGGTAGAGCACTGGCCTTGAGCTGAAGAGCTGAAGGACAGCGCCCAGGCCCAGAGTTCAGGCCCCACGACAGACAAAAAAAAAAAAAAAGTACAAAAGAAGAAGGAACTTAGAAAGTATTTACCAACAACTGGGTGTTTTAATTTTGCTTTGATTTCTATCCATGTGTAGAAATACCACCTAAACAAATCTATCATCTTATATGGGAAATCATAATTACAGTACTGATAATTGTTATAACTCTAAGGACCTTTATTGTTGAAGAGGACAGCCTTATGCAATTATCACAAAGAATTCAGATGCTTTTCTGGGTCCTGGGGGATTCACTGGGATTTCAATCCTGTTACAATTGGGAAAATTTCCACATCACAAAGTCAATGGCTATAATGGGCACTAATTGGCCTCCTTGACAGTCCCAGAAGAGACAAACCAGGGACACACAGCGACTTGCTAGAGTTGAAATGGTAAATAGGAAATCATGCATATGTGTTCTCTGGAGACAAGAAAAACAGTTCTGGGACACAGGCTCTCAATGTCACTGAAAACTCACTCCAGAATAGCAAGAGGCCTTCTAATGTTACCAGGAACTCACAATGCTTTCTGCAAGACCCTAAGCACGCTGCATACTCCAGAATTAACAGCCTTTTAGGAAAGAAACTACAGAATTTCAGTTGATGACAAAGTGATGGGAGAGTGGGGGTGGATGAAAGATTCAGTTCTGATGTGAGACTCTCTGCACAGGGTAGCTGCGAGGTGTGACCTGCAAGGACCACTCTGCTCTTAAGGAAGGTGAGCAGGCTGTGCCACATTGTGCATGTGAATCAGACTTTTACACTCCACAGTTCTGCACTCTTGACACATCCAATCATTCGCTGATACCGACCAATTTCCTACCAAGTGTAATCTCACATTGATGCCAGTACAGCATCCGCAAGCTCTGAAATCATCCAAGTGATTTTCTGCCAGATTCGCCAACATCTTTGGGGAAATGTTTTACATGGACAATTCTTCTAAAAGACAAAGGATGACAGAAAAAAAATAGACATCTACTGGAAAATCTGTTTATTCTGAAGCACACAGAAAATGGTTTCCTCTCCCCATACCCCATGAGCTGTATTACCCTACCTCCTTAAATCAATATTGATCATGTACCTGGTTTTATAAGCCAGGCCATTCTGATCATGAACCTGCCATGAAATGTGGGAGGTACATGATCAGAATCATCCTTGGAGCTGAGATTCCCCCCCTCTTTTGGAGCTGCCCACTCTGTCTTCTCCTCTGAAGAGAGGGGCTGACTCTGTTTCTGCTCAGCTGGCCTTTCCTCCCCTCACTGCCTAACCCAGTTGTTCATTTGTTCTTTCACATGTCCTCCTGAAAGATGGAGCCATTCTTTGTGGGGGGCGAGAGAAGGAGGGGGGCTAGAGGAGAGCAGATCCTGGAAAGCCCACATCAACTGCACGGGACAGAGCCCACCCCCTCCAATAGGGATGTAGCTTTTTATTAAGCCCCAAGTTTGGGGCCTTCAGTTCCCTTCCAATAATCTGTTTGTCTTCTTTATTCTTTTTCTGCATAAACTTGAGTCAAGTCCCCTGGAGTATGGTGGGAAGGCACTGTGAGCCATGCAACATAGTACCATATAGAATCATTTTTTGCCAGCAGCCTGCAAGCTCAGTATACAACCTGGCCCACTTGAGGCTAAGCCTTCTGCATCTGCAGCCCCATCCTGGTGTGGCACCACCTGTCATGTTTCCCTCCCAGGCCTGCTCTCATCCTACAGAGCCACGCCCATCCTGCCTCCTGCTCCATAATAGTAGTATCTGTCAGTCTGCAATCATGTCTGCAACACACACAGAACACACCATGAAAGTTTATACAACTTTTTTCTCATTAAGGAAATGCAGCAGTGGTACTCTCTAGATATTATGTTGAAAAAGAACTATACAACTTGTGGGTGAGGATGAGGACAGAAGGGAAAACCTGGGAAAGCGAAGGAAGGGTTGACACTGTCCAAAAAGAAATGTACTCATTGCCTGACATGTAATTGTAAACACTTTGTGCATCATCTTTATAATAAAAAACTTTTTTACAAAAAGGAAGAGAGAACCTCTGAGTACTGTTGGCTCTTGCCTGTAATCCTAGCTACTCAGGAGGCTGAGAACTGAGGACTGTAATTCAATGCCAGCCCAGTCAGGAAACTCCATAAGACTCTTAACTCCAATTAACTACCAAAAATCCAAAAGTGTCTCAAGTGGTAGAATATCAGCTTTGAGTGAGAAAGCTAAAGGACAGTACCCAGGCCTTGCATGGTAGCTCATGCCTATAGTCCCAGGCTACTGGGGCACCTGAGTTGTTAGAAAGATCACTGGAGCCCAAGAATTCAAGACCAGCCTGGACAACACAGCAAGACTCCAGCCCAACAACAATAATTAAAAATTTGAAAAGGGAAACAATGAACCTAAAGAACCTAAACTCCCCAGAATGAAAGGAGGACCACTCTGACAGGATACAGCCAAACATCTCTCCAGTTCCTTCCTATATCTAGGCACATTTTACTGAAGAGGCTAAACCAGGTGCATAGCTGCTGTCATTTACAGGAGCATTGGCTCCTGGCTTGTCCACTTCTTCACTCTTCTAGCACATTTGTTTCAATTCTCAGAGCACACATCCTGCCACCAATGGATATCCCCTCACTGTCCCAGAAAAGTTCTGATTTTCTTTTTTTTTGGGGGGGGGTCTGGTTGTGGGGCCTGCACTCTGGGCCTAGGCACTGTCCCTCAGCTCTTCAGCTCAAGGCTAGTGCTCTACCACTTGAGCCACAGCGCCACTTCCGGCCTTTTTCTTTTTGCTTATATGGTGCTGAGGAATCGAACCCAGGGCCTCAGGCATGCAAGGCAAGCACGCTACCACTGAGCCACCTTTCCAGCCCCAGAGTTCTGATTTTCTAAGTAAATCTTCAACCTCAGGGTGCTACGGTACTGTACTTTGCCTTAATACTCAACTACTTAAACAAAAAAAGGAGGAGGATGAAGAGGAGGAGAAAAAAGAGGAAGAAGAGGAGGAGCAGAAGGAGAAGGAGGAGGAGGAGGAGGAAGAGGAGGAAAAGCAGATCAGGTGACAACTTGATCCCTGTTCAGAAGAGTTCCTCTTCCTATCTAACCAGAGAAAGCATTTGAATGTGTAAATTATATTTTATAGCATTTCCAAGATTATAAAAGCCATGGGCATGCTGAGGGAAACACTTCCCTTGAACACAGTGAAGGCCTCATCCGTAAAAACAAACCGGAAACCATCAGCAACTCAAAAGTTAATTCCAGGCCAGCTATCTCTCAGAGGACTGACTCTCCTGGTGGGCGAGGCTGCTTACAAGACACACTGATAATCCTGATGGTGATTTATTAAGGGGTGGGAGGGATCATTTGGAATTGAACTTTTCCATTGGGGTTTACTTGATTTCAAAGCCATGACGTTAACAGTCCATCTTTCAGCACTGCATGCATTTTCTCCACTTTTCTACCTTCCTGATAAATCAAGTGCTTATGTAAGGTGAGGGATCAAAACATTAGCAGCGGAACCTCTGAGTGGATCTGTTTGCCCGACAGGGCTGGATGGAAAAAGCACAGGAACCAGTGTCACATTGTTCTTCTACCAAGTGGTCTTGGCTGTGCACCATGATGCATGTTGTAGTTCTACAATCAGTGGGGAACATGAGTTCCTTGTCTGCAGTTCTTCAAGCCATTTTGAACAAGGTTGGCTAATCTAATTCACTAATTCACCTTTTTAAATGTTCCTGCTTTGCCAAGAGCAAGAATATATTAAACTCATTTCATCCGTCATCCAGGAAGAATTATAGCCTGCATTTTGATTACCAAATGACTTATGTTCACCTTTATCCCAGACTTATTTTTTTAAATGTTTACAATGTAATTAAAAACAATCTAGTCAAATGATCTATTTGAATTGGTCTCTCTGGGGGGAAGATAAAGGAGGAGAAAGATGCCTAGCATGGCTTTCTATTTTTGCTGAGCATGTCTGCCTTCTCCCACAGAAATGCATCATGTATCTGCTCACCAAGAGCTTTTTTGTCATGTCACTGGTGATTTAACAATTACAAAATATTGTAATTAAATGTTCCAATGCTCCCTTCCCTTTTCCCATTACGAATGATCATGGAACTTGATTAATTTCTGCCATTTAGAAAAGACCTGGCTTCAGTAACACTGTTTCCTGTGATGCACTCCTCCAGGGAAAACCATGAACTGAATGCTGAAGCCAGGACCAATTAAAGTCTGCCGTGTTCTCCCTCCACTGCAGCAGGAGGATGAGCTACATTTTTCAGGCGGGGCTCAAGCAGGCTTGTCAGGTCTCCCGGGCTCAGTGCCTCTGGGCACTTCATGCCTTCTGCCAGCTGCAGTAATACAGTGACATGCTAGACAAGGAGAACTATAAAGCCACAGAGGCAGAGGCCGGGGTGGGCACTTCTTAGGTGCAGTGCTTACTCAGCATTGGGCAGCTTGTTTAGAAGCCCTGACTTCCGGCAGATCTCAGCTTCCATCGGCAGAAAGAGGTAGCTGACAAGTTGTGCAACAGAAAAATAAAACCTCTAGATTTTCTGGGCACATGCTTGTAATCCTAGCAACTCAGCAGGCTGAGATTTGAGGATCACAGTTCAAAGCCAGCCCAGGCAAGAAAGACTACGAGACTCCAAGGAGCTACAAAAATAAAAATTAAAAAGCCAGAAGTAGAGCTATGGCTCAAAATGTTAGCACTGCCTTTGAGCAAAAGAAGCTTAGGGACAGCACCCAGGCCGAGTTTAAGCCCCAGAATACACACACACACACACATACACACACACACACACACACACACACACAAACTGCCACCACCACCACCAAAAAATAACAAAAATCCTCTAGATTCATAAACATCAAAAAGAGAGAGAGAGGCTGCCAAACAAAATTTGCCTTTGGGCTGATTAAATGCAGAAGCAAATCCTTAGATAAGCTGTCAAATCAGAAATTAGCAAGCAGGGGCCCATGGGGAAGGTTCCTTATTTTTTAAAAGTAGTTTTAACTATTCCCCAGACAGTGCATACAAACAACTGAAAGTCCTGAGTTCCTAACCTCATGAGAGTCGAATGTTCTGTAACTCTGCTCCATCCTGCTTTTTCCCTGACTTTGGTATTAAATAAACAAACGGCCATGACAACAACCCAAGCCTACAGTATAATTAGGATCTAGCAAATGAGTTGTCAAAAGAAAACGGCCTGTTCTTCCCAAGAGGCTTGGTGCCAGTCTGTTTGCTTTGGAGGATTTAAACAGCTGTTCCCTGCTGTGCAATAAATGCAAACCCCAAATTTGCTACACAGATGTGGTTTTCACTAAGGAGCCTTTTTATTTTCCATTTTCCTTTTCAACCTAAAATAAGAGGCTTTGACATGTAATAGAGAAAGCCAACATCTTTTATCATCCTTAATTTATAAAGCAATCAGACATAGGTTTGTGGTGTCAGAAGCCATTGTAATGAAGTCTTAAGGAGCCTGTTTGACCCTAGCAGCGTGATGACATCCAGCTACCCACTCTGCTGAGAGATTTGTTTACCAGAATTCACTGGAGTAATCTGTTCTTTCTCTTTTCTCCTTTTGCTTCTCATGTGGACATGTGTCCATGTTATTAATGTGTGTGTGTGTGTGTGTGTGTGTGTGTGTGTGTGCGTGCGCACGTGCACACGTGTATTGGTACTGGGCACTGTCCTTTAGCTTTTTCTGAGCCATATCTGCTCAGTTGGAGGTAAGAGTCTCTAGGATTGATATGCCTGGGTTGGCTTTGAACTGCAGAGGATCCTCAAATCTCAGCTTTGTAGCTAGGGTTACAGACCTGAACCACTGTCACCTGGTTTCATATGCTAATAAATATTTCAGATGAGCTCAAATTCGTTTAGATAGTTCCCTGAAGTGCAGAAAATAGCTGGAAGTTTGGGTGTTTTATTCAATTTGAGCAATAATTAGCTATTTTTTTCCTCATTCGTTCTGTCTTACCATAGCCAAGCAGAACACAGAAGAGCACCCTTTACATCTACAAAGGGATGTTACCTTTGGTGAATAATCTTCCAGATGTGCACCAGTGCCATGCTTGGGACAGAAGGGGGACATCACCCATGAGGATCCAGAGGATCTCCAGATGCTGGCCATCTTGGAGTCTGAACAGGCCTAGCCATGCTCTCAACATGTCTGACCTATGGAGTAGGAACTTCCTGGAGTGTCCATCAGTCCCAGCAATGTGGTTCCCTCATGGCCAGATGGCTAAACAGAGCCTGAAATAGCACCCGAAGCCTTGGACAGAACAATGATTGATTGTTCCATCAAGAGGGTCCATGCTTGGGGAAGGGGACAAGAGTTACAGAACCCAGTGCATAATTAGCAGCCCTGGACACACAAGAGACTCTCGGCCTTGCCCTTGCTTACCATTCATTTCCAGACCACAGCATCTCAAGGCATAAAGAGCCCAGGCTGACCCCAAACCTGAGGCTCTTTGGAAGCCTGCTCCCAATTTGCCAGGTCAGCACAAGAGCATCTGGGCAACGATCCTAAGGCCCAAGGGCACCAACAGGAAGAAATTAAAGTGTGCACATTGCCAACAAAGGGCAAGAGTCTGATGGAAGGAAGGGAAAGAGAGAGACATATGGGTGGAAAAGATGAGTCTCTGAAACAGCTCAGGATGACCTGAAAGGAAAAGAGCAGGTTGAAGGAAAGACCTTGAAAAGCTGACAAGTTGCTTCCACTGATGGGATGGTCCTGGGCAGAGGCTCCTTGACCAGTGCCCCCAGGCTGCCTGGCCACTCCCTAGCCCGGGAACGTTGCAAAGACAACTCTGACAGCTTCAGGACTGTTTTCTCGGATGAGCAATATCTGACCCAAACCAGACTTTTCATCATAGTGAAGTTATAATGGGAGGAAAAATCCCATTATAACTTCTGAAGCTGCTGGATTTATGGCTGGAAAGAGCTGTGTCTGTGGGAATTGAGCTGTTCATTATGCCAGGCCCTGCCTGGCTTTCTCAGCACCAGCAGGTTTACTCTTCAAAACCCTGAGCTGGTCTGAAATGCACCATGCTCCAGACAGAGGAGATAAAACAGGATTTAAAGGCAATGCATTTTCCAACGCAGCCTTATCTGGATTGACTGCTCCTGGTTTTCAGCTAAGTGTGAATACGAAGGATAATTACCATCATGTGTTACCTGAGATTACAGGGTTGTGTTCCAACTAATGACACCATAAGAACCAAGCAGTTGTTAATATTTAATCAGTCTCTTGGCTTAACAATTGGATAAATGAGGTGTGTAATTACACAATTATAAAAGACATTTCAGATAGAAATGGTAGTGTCGTTAATGCTGAAGGTGAACACCTGCTGGTAGAAATTCAGATATTACCAAAGAAGACCATTCAAGGGGAGATCTCTTTGTGAAATAGGAAGAGTAGATCTCAAAATGGTTTTCCAGGATAGACTCTTTGCTTCTTCGGGACAAATCAAACACCAGATTAGATGTTTGGTGGTTGTCCTAGATGTCTCTGGAGTCTTTAAATGAGACAAGTGCCAGAATTTCTTCTTAAGGGTATGCTAAAGGTGAGCCATATTTGTAGTGACACATGTTGGTGGATTTTTTGCTGGTTTGTTATTTCTAATTTTGATTGACATGTCAGTGATTGAGCCAGAACCCAGCCCACTGATTGCCAATGTCACTTCTTAGGCGGTTTCTTTGCCCATTTCTCCCCATAAGTCACCCAGTCTGTACCACTACCTGCATCTTGGGTAGCATTTGTGTAGCAAGGGAGCAGACATGTGGTCCCTACCGCAGGATGCTCTTGGCAGTCTCAATGCTGTGCCATTTCTGCCAAAGCTTTTGGTCAGGACACACACTTTTCTAATTGAGGGGCCCAGCTACGTGTTCCTCCATGGCCTGTAACTGGAAAAGACAATCTTTAACGTGCCTCGTGTTTTACTTTATTGTTATTGTAGAGGTGAGGTACAGAGGGTTACATTCACAGGAGTCAGGTAATGAGGACATTTCATCGGTTCCCTTGTTATCTCCCATTGCCTCCTATCTCCACCCACAGGTTGTATAATTCACTTTCATTAATGTCCAGTGCACTCCATTGCTGCACTTTTTCACCTTTTTTCCTTGAGTTCTATGCCCTCCCTGAAGATATACACATGAATGTACCATATATAAGTAAAGAATATAGAGTCATCAGAAAAAGAAAAGAAAAAGAAAAAAATCTTTAAAAAAATCTTTTGTTTCCATATCTTAAGAGTTTGTTTTGGTACACATACACACACACACACACACACACACACACACACACACACACACACATGCACTCATATGTGAAAAGCCACTTGCTCATTGCACCTTTGTAATTCTCTCCTAAGGTTATCCTCTTTTGGTCTCACTGTATGTGAGTATCTAGATCCTGTGTAATTTGTCATATCTTAGTACATTTTAAATCTAATTTCCGCATATCAGAGAGAACATGTGCCATTTGTTTCTCTGATCTTGGCTTAGCTCACTTAACATGATTTGTTCTAGTTCCATTTCCCTGCAAATGACGTTATTTTTTGATGTTATTTTATTCTTTCTAATACTTGTGTAAAATTGCATTGTACTACATGTTTTGGATCCACAGTCTATTGTGGGCATCTGGGCTGTTTCCATATCTTGGCTATTGTGAATAGTGTGGCAATGAACATGGATGTGCAGGTGTCCTTATTGTATCCTGGTTCATGATGCTCAGGGTACATGACTAGAAGTGGTATCGCTGGGTTGTAGGAAAGGTCTATGTTTAGTTTTTAAAGGTTCATCCAGACTGCTTTCCAGAGTGGTTGTACTAATTTATATTCCCACCAGCAGTACAGTAGGGATCCTTTTCCCCCACGTCCATGCCAGCATTTGTTTTTGTCAAATTCAAAATGTTGGCTAATCTAACTGGGTGAGATGGAATCTCAGAGTTATTTTGATTTGTAGTTTCTTTGTGGATAGGGATGATGAACATTTCTCATGTGTTTCTTTGCCATTCTTACCTCTTCTGAGAACTCTCCTTAGCTCCTTTGCCCATTTAGTGATTAGCTTATTAAGTTTGGGAGAGGTTAGTTTCTTGAGTTCTTTGTGTATATTGGATATTAGCTTTTGTCTTATGTATTGCTGGTAAAGACATGAGGCACATTTTAGCTCCCAAATTAGATATGTTATGGGCCAGGTTGAGGATGGCAGTTCTGAGATATGGATCAAAAGTGTGGGATTTATTATGATCAGATCATGTCCCGTAAGTGTCATTTGTCAAAGCTGCAAAGAAGTCTTTCTCCCTTTGCTTGATTCATTGTCCATTTAGAGTCACCTGAGAAATGCATCTCCACATTGCCAGCTGTCTAGCAGCCCTGCAATCACCCCCTCTTGGGCTTGGGACTGGGGCTCATGACCTTCCCTTTCCTCCTGGGCTGGAAGAAGAATTACTTACAGAGCTACTCATGCACCTCAGCTGTCCATCCGTATCCCCCCCTCTCTCTCGGGAGCTTTTTTTTTCTAGGACAGAAAGGACCCCTTGCTCTGGGAACCCTGACATGTTTTCACAAGACTGAATGGCCCCATGAAAGAATAATGACCCAGGAAACAGAAAGATCGGAGTTTGAATCACAGCTCTACCACTAGCTAAGGGTGCCCATGGGAGGAGAGGGCTGGTTTCCATTTCTTCTGCCATTGATGGGGTGACTCTACTCCCTACTGAGGAGTCTTGGGAGGAGGATGTGGGAGCCCAGATTCCTAAATGTGCTCTGTAGTTGGAGCTTTTCTTCTCACTCCAGCTCTCCTTGTTCCAGCGTAGGCCTATTTATTGGCATGTCAGATTACCAGTTCTTCATAGGGAAAAAGCTACCCCATCTTTGGGTTTCACAATCCTAACACCATTCAAGCCACCAGAAAGCCCTGGGTGGATGCTTGTAGTAAGTCTAGGCTGTTTTGATTTGCTCTGTTTCACAGTGATCCCTATATTTCTCTTAACAAAGCTTCCCATGTTACTCTGACTTCTTCAAAGCTGAGAGGAAATATGATGCTCTTCTATACACATAGATTCATTAAGTGAGTAAACTGCCCTAAATGTGTGAGGCCACAGCCCCTCGCTCTTCAGTGTTCTTAAAGCACCACCATCTTGACTGTCTGCAGATCTATGATTCCCAATGTACCTGAGGTGCCTAATCCAGGTTCCCTGCAGACATACATCACTCGCATGTCCCTCCTGCAGACTGCACAGTTCATCAAAGGCTTGTGCTGAGAGCCCTCCAGCTCCTCACAGTTTGGCTTTGCATAGAAAAAGAAATACCTTAAACTTCTTTAGAAACTCTGGGGTGGGAGCTGGCACTGGATGTTTCTTAATATATTTGTACTTAAATTGTTAGAGGCCTAGAGAAGCATTTGCATCATAGTGATGGCTACTAGCTTTGTGGAGAGAGTGAGCTAGTGAAAGATATTACTGCCTTTTGGAGACTTGTGACTTTTGGATATGTCTGATTATGTAATCTTTTTTTTTTTTTTTTTGGTCATGGGGCTTGAACTCTGAGTCTGGGCGCTGTCCTTTAGCTCTTCATCTCAACGCTAGCGCTCTACCACTTGAGCCACAGCACCCACTTCCGGTTTTCTGGTGGTCTATTGGAAATAAGAGTTTTACAGCCTTTCCTGCCTGGACTGGCTTCGAACCGCAGTCCTCAGATCTCAGCCTCCTGAGTAGTGAGGATTCCAGGTGTGACCCACCAGTACCCAGCTGTGTAATCTTAAACTCAAATGTTAATCCCTAGTGTCTCCTGGCCTAAGTTGGAGTACAGACCCAATATGAAATAGATCTGTAATCCCAGCTACTCAGGAAGCTGAGATGCAAGAATTGTAATTTGAAGCCAGTTCAGGAGACTTACCTCAAAGTAACTAACAAAACACCGTAGCGAAGATATAGAATCAAGCCAGAAGCCCCTCAGTAGATGAATGGATCAAGAAAATGTGGTAGATATACACAATGGAATCCTGTGCCTCCATCAGAAAGAATGGTATTGCCCCATTCATAAGCAAATGGAAAGATGGGGAAAGAAATCATAAAAGTGAAGTAAGCTAGCCCCAAAGAAACATATGGCCATATAAAATGATGCTAATTGAAATGATCTCCACAATATGGAAACAAGATTTTTGTTGTTGTTGTTTTGTTTTTCTTTTTTAGTGTACTGTTTGCAATTATTTCATCTTTTTTGCTCTCCTCTGCTTATTCCTTGTGGTTGCTGTTTCTGATTTCAGTACCGTTTGTCTTGTATGTAGGTTTATCTGATTTGGGGAGGGGATGGGGAATCACAGAAACTGTGGGACAAAGGGTGAGCCAATGCAAAAGCAATACTCACTAGACACTATGTTGGAAATGAACTTTACAACTTGGGGGGCAGGGTGGGGAGTCGGGAAAAAATAGCAGAAGACAACAAGGGAAGGGGTAACACTGCACGAAAAGAAATGTACTCATTACCTTACTTATATAACTCTGTAACTCCTCTGTACCTTACTTTTACAATAAAATAAAATGATTTTAAAGCCAGAAGTGGCTTAAAGTGGTATGTGGCTCAAGTGGTAGAGTTCCAGCTTTGATTGAGCAAGAAAGCTAAGGTACAGTGCCTAGGCTCTGAGTTCAAGCCCCAGTACTGACACGAAAGAAAGGAAGGAAGGAAGGAAGGAAGGAAGGAAGGAAGGAAGGAAGGAAGGAAGGAAGGAGAAACTGTTAGCCCAGAAGCCTCTTCTCATAGCTTGGCCTGCTCTTTCCCTAGGCAACACTAGGCCCTCGTAGTAAAGTCAGTAAATGATTTGCTCCAAGCCCCTTTCCCTGAGAGAACTCTCCTTTGGCACAGCTATAACCATATAAGGCAGCAAGATCCCCTGCACCTCACAGGTCATATGGGTCACCTGAGAGGGCCTTCCTTTGGGATAGCTAAGACCATATAAGGCAGTGAGATCCCCTCCCCCAGAGGTTATAAAAGGTCACCTGAGACAATAGCCGGCACTTCTCACTTCCTCTCCCTTGTGAGAAGAGTCTTGCTGGCCCCTCGGCCTCTTTACCAGCAATAAACCTTTTCTTTGTTCTTTGTACCTGGATGTCCACATGGTTTTCTGGCAAATCTAATTTACTCTAACAGAGAGAGAGACAGAGACAGAGAGAGAGAAAGTTAGAGAGAGAAAGTGAGAAAGGAAGAGGAAGGAAGAAAGAAAAAGAGAAAGCGAGAAAAGAGGGATGAGGAAGGAAGGAGAGAGAGAGAGAATGAGAGAAAGGAGGGAAGGGGAAAGGAGAGCAGAGTAATGAACAGAGCCAAAGTCTTTGTAACATACCCCGGCGTCCCCTTTCCTGAGTTGCGCCTCCCCAGTGCTCAGCCTGGTCTTTCTCATGGAGTTGGTGTTGAAAGGCAGTTCTCAGCTGAGCAAATAAGGTTGGTATGAAGCCAAGGTACTTGGAAGCCAGTTAATCCTTTCTCCATCAAAATCCCCAACAACAATCTGGGTTTGTTTAACCATTTGGTATTGGCATTGCATGCGTTCTCATAAACACTGAGGGAATCACCCACTTTGGCCGGTGTCCAGAGCGGCTGTCACATAGCCAGTAATGTAGTCTCTCTTACTCTCTATGATGGCTGCATGGAGCTCATCAGATCAGAAGTGGCTGATCATTGCTCCACATGGTCCTACAGAGCCATAGATGTAACTTGGCTAGCACCTGAGGCGTGTACAGCCCCTTACCTAAAGCAGGCCCTTCAACTCACCAATCCTAGGAAGTAGGTATTTTTGTTAGGCCCACTATACAGACTTTCCAAGAGATAAAGGCACTAAGAAGGCAAGTCACTAGATGTCTAATACTTGGTACTGGGTTCAAACACAAAAACTTAGTATTTAGATGTGACAGATGCTTTTAATCTCTACTACAAGGATACTCTCTCTCTCTCTCTCTCTCTCTCTCTTGAAGTCATATACTCATAAGTCTGCAGGTGTTTCCAAAGTCATGGTCTTCAAGCAGCCAGGGGCCCCCTAAAGGGTCCAGGGTGTTCGGTCACTTAGCTATTAGCCCTAGAAGCTCTTCTTCCCCTCCCTCTCCCACTGTCATCTAACCTGAGGGATTCCCAACCTCTTCAATATATAACTAGAGACTGGCCTCCCACAGGTAGTCGCCTGTCATCCTTCCTGTCCCCGGGCTTGCCTCTGCCACCACCCAGAGTAGAGGCAGGGAGTGGGTCACAAAGCTACCTACAGGACTTTGGTTACAGTCTCTCCCTCACATATGATGTATATGACAGAGGCATGATTTATACTTCAGATTTCTCAACCCTGTCATGTTCTCGTCCTATACTGATTTGGCAAAATGGACTTCTGTACTTCCAAAGCTTCTCTGTACTTTTGGAACTTTCCTATATGGTCCTGAAGTTTCTAGAGTGACTTCTGATAGCAGTTGGCATGATTGACAAAGACACCCTGAAGTTTCTGTTCTCTTTCTGTATTTATCTGAGTATTAACTTTTGCTTCGCTCAGATTATTTTCAGTTTCCATTTGCATATTCACCCCCTTTACCAGTCCATGTGATCCTGTGTAGGCATCGCTGTAACCCAATGCCGAGTTGGCACAGGCTAACAGCAAAAAGTGCCCATTAACCAGTTGACTGGGCTTAGGCGAAGTCTCAGATGAATTTGTCAGATAGGAAAGGAGAGGAAAGGGGCTACCACAAGACAGTGAACCACAAGATAGGAACTTTCTCTTCTGTAATATGCAATTTAAAAAGTCAGTCTGAATGGATGGGACATGGTTAAAGGGAGGCAATCCTAGAGGCTGGGCTGGGTCCATTCGTCTTGATGTGACCAAGATGCATGTGGGTCAGACAAGACACAGACCACCTCTCTCCTGTGCTGGCTCTTTTCTTCCTGGACCAATCAATCCCACCCTGGAGGGAATCAGAAAGTGCATGTGGGTTTTCAGAGCCTAGCAGAGGTTATTTTCTGGCTTAGTAGGGATCAAAGGCTTGCCTTCCACGATGGGCCCATCAGCCATTCTCTTCTTCCAGACTCTGCTCCCAGAAAGCCCTAGGGCTGGCAGGTAGGTTGAATGAATGGAGGAAAACCCCTAACCAGCACAGCACAGCCTCAGCTCCTCTTTGCTGCTCCCCCTGGGAGGGCAGCAGTCAGCACACAGAAGAACCCTGTCAGCTGAGTGCAGTGGTGTCAAATACGTGTACAGTCTAGAAGGTGAATGGGGCTCACCGTGGTGGAGCACGTGCCTGGCACGTTCCTTGGCCTGTGGCACTATGAGGAAGGTAGAGGGAACTTTAAGAGGTAGGAACTAGTGAGAGGTTTTAAGTCACCTCTATCTCTTCTCCCTCTTCCTCTTCCTTTTCTTCTCCCCTCTCCTCTTCCTTTATCTCCTTTTCATTTTGGTCACCACAGGAACAGCTTTTCCTGGGCTACACACTCCCCATTGTGATGCATAGGCCTCACCACAGGCCCCAAAGCAATGTCTCTTCCCAACCATAGATTAAAACCTCCAAAATTATGAGCCTAAACAGGCTTTCCTTTATTGTAAGTTGATTGCCTCAGGCATTTTTGTTACCTTCATAGAAAGCTGGCCTCCAAGATGGAGGAAGACTTTTTTAACTAGAAACAAGTTCATTTACTTCACCTTATCTCTAACCATACATTTAGGGCAATGGCTAACAACAGTATGCTGTGATCCTGCTTCTGAACTGGAGAGAATGGAAGGGAAACTGTCCCCTTCATTTCCTGTCAAAGGAGCTAACTGTGTTTTCTGGTTGGCTCTGGTCACTCACCATGGGCATTGCTGTCCCAGTTTTCCAGATGAGGGTAGAGGAGATGTATTTGTCAGGAAGGGATGAAAGATATGTGTGGAACTCCTAGTAGGAATCAATAAACCACCTTAACCAAGTTAATCCTAGGCCTTTGGCTTTAAGAGCATCATCCAAATTTTCAGTCTAGACCTGACACTTGCAGCTCAGGCCAGTAATCCTAATTACTCAGGAGGTTGGGATCTGAGGATTGTGGCTTGAAGCAAACAGGGCAGAAAGGTTCATGTGACTCTTATCTCCAAGTAATCACTAAAAAGCCAGAAGTGGAGCTGTGGCTCAAGTAGTAGAGCATTAGCCTTCCGACAAAAATTCAAGGACAGTGCCAGGCCCTGAGTTCAAGTCCTAGTACCAGTACACACACACACACACACACACACACACACACATTCAGTACAGATTATCCTCAACAAGGAGGTGAGGACTAATTTAATGATTCCCTTTGAAATTCTTCAGGATGTGATTAAGGATAATCATAACAATGGCAAGAAATTGCAAAGGAGCTACTTCACTACACTCCTCTGGCCTGTTGGAATTTGTTCCAACAAAAAACCCATAATGTATTTATAGAGACATGGTTTCTGAACAAGAAGGCCAACCCCAAATTGCTTTTAATCAAAGGTAATCCCTTCCAAGTCTGAGGGCACGCCCAAAGAAGGGAGAAATAGGAAAAGAGAATTAAGTTGGCAGGATCAAGCCATTACTAAGCCCATACCATTTCAGCAAAAAACAGGCAAGAGAATGAGAGAAAGCAAATTTTAAAACAATTTCACTCAACATGACTCAGGGATCATTTCTAATTTCCAATTTGCTCTTATAGATGAGTAGACAGGAGCTCACGACATCTGTCTAATGTCAGAATGAAGAATGAGCCTATGGGATGCATCACATGAACATGGAGCTTGGGGGTGGGGGCTCTTCAGCAAAACCAAGACAAACCCTGTCATGCATTTTTCTGGAAAGGGAGATAAAGTCTCATTAGTCTGTGTGATAATGCGTTTGTATAAGAGGAAAAGGGGGAGGAAATGGGATTTAAAAATAAAACCGTTTACTTTGGAGACTTGGGTTATGAAAGCATAGGTTTCTCTTTTAAGGACTCTCTGAAGTTTGAAAGTATGAATTACATAGACTCATTAAAACTTTTTATGTTAAATTCAGAAAGTAAAATTAGAAGCCTTGTTCATGATCCAACCATGAGACAACTGGCCAGCAGATGTTGGAGCCTTATGGTTAAGAGATTACATGGTTGGATCTGACAATTTACTGTATGGGTCTCTGGCAGAGATGAGGTGTAACAAACATATTATCAGACACAGAAAATCTGTAGCCCTGGAAAGAAAAAAAAACATGCAGATTGGACTGCCTATGAGGCTTCCAGAGTTGTATATTTTGGGACTAACCTGCTATTTCAGAGAACTGGGTTTTGTTCTTTTCTTTCTTTAAGAATGAAGAGTTAATCTTATCCAAGTTCAGAGCCAGAAACCTGTCACCTTAAATCCCAATGAAGACTGACATTCTTTCTAGCCTGCTTACTCAAAATATTGCTAGGTTTTCCAATGATCACAAGCTAACTAGCTGTCATGCAGAAGGGAACCTTTCTTCTCCAGTGACAGGGGATGGAGTGGTGGGGGTGGGGATAGGGAGTTATCTCTGGGATTCCAAGCTGGGAGTAGCTCACTCTCCTGGGGGAAAGCCAAAGGAACAGGAGGACAGGAAACTTGGCAGACAGGCCAGGAAGGACTTCAGGAGGGGTTGGGGCAAAGTAAGCGCCCTTCACATGACCTACCCCCCTGTCTCCCCAGAGGATATAGTTTTGGTCACTTGCAAAGGCCCCAAGCCAAGCACCCTGGTAGGGAAAAATTGGCTCAAGCTTCAAGCCTCAGAATTTGACTTATATCTCTCAAAGCTGCAAGTTGTCAGGAAAAGGGTGACTGCCTGGAGAGCAAACAAAGGGCAGGGGATCCCTTTTGAGGGAGAGAAGTTAGGATCCCCTATAAGGGATGAGCCATGTTCCCTAAGATAGCATGGGGGAGAGAGAGGAGGCAGGGAAGGAGGGCCAGTTTTGCTTGTTCTGAGTCTCCAGACTCCTTATTCTTCCTCTTAGGGTCAGGCAGGGCCCTGCTATTTTCTATTTCTGGGGTGTGCCCTGTGGGCTAGCATCCAGACACAATATCCTTGTGCTAACAGTTGGTGGATCTCAAGAAAACAACTACCAGGCAAGATTGGGGATCCCTAACTTCCATGCCAGCACAACTGTAGTTCTCTTCAACACTGGGAATGTGCCTGGAGGGTGTTGCCTAGCTCAAGCTATGAAGCATCTGATGAATGCCCATCACATGCCAGGCTCTGATCTACATACTGGCAGAGGACATGGGGGCCAGGTGCAAAGGTCCATGGATACCAGCAGGGGTGTCTGCTCTGTTCTCTGGGGGAGGCTGGCTCCCCTTCATCCTTGCTTTCCAAACTTTTACCTGTCCATCTGTGACTGGCAGATTCTTAGTGGCCACTTCTTTTCCAGTGTTGGGGGGTAAAGAACCCTTCCTGGGGGCTTCTGGCTAAGATCCCAGTGAGAGAGAACAAAAGCTCTTCTATCACAATGCAGGCTTTCCTACCTAACCACTCTTCTTCTCCCCTTCATACATCTTCCTGAGGTGTGGGCTGGAAACATGAGAGTCTTGAGTTTGTGAATTACTGGGAAAAAGAAGAATCCAGAGATGAAATGACATCGTGAAGTGGGGTATCTCTTTCAATCAGTGGCCTAGGCAGGCCTCATCTAGAAGGTGGCAATTAGAACAGGAATTTGAGGAAACAAGGCACAGGAGCATGGATCAGTGGGCTGGAGGGGTTGAAGTGTTGGGGATTGGGGAGATCAACTAGAGTGGTGTAACAGGACAAGTTCAGGGTCCTTTTGCTCAGAGCTCAGCTATGGATGGCCTGGGTCAGGAAGACCAGGGTGGCCATGTAGTACATGGGGATAAGCTCAGTAGCAGGGAGGTGTGACAAGGCCCCAGTGCATCACCCCAGCCACTCCAACTCCTCTAGTTCCCTCTTTTGGTGTTCCCTCCCTCTTTTTCATTGTGCAATCTTGGGACTGAGCTCCTCATGTCCCCATTGTCCTCTTTCTTCTCCCTTCCTTCCAGGTTCCTAGATATTTTCTCCTGAATACACATAATTCTCATGAATTATCTAAACCCCAATACATCAGAGAGGCTCTAAGATTGCTACATTATTTTAAAACACAGTGTGTGTGTGTGTGTGTGTGTGTGTTGGTACTGGGTGTGTGTGTATGTGTGTGTGTGTGTTGGTACTGGGGCTTGAATGCAGGGCCCAAGTGCTGTCTCTTAGCATTTTTGCTCAAGGCTAGCACTCTACCACTCAAGCCACAACTCCATTTCTGGGGTGGAGTGGGGTGGGTGGTGGTAATTGGCACATACTTTTCTGTCCAGGCTGATTTGAACTGTGATTTTTTTCAGACCTCAACTCCTGAATAGCTACAATTACAGACTCCACCAGTGTCTGGCCTAGGATTCTTTTTGATCAATTCAGTCTATACCAAAAATTACTGTGAAAATCCATGCATCTGGTGTTTCCTTTTGTCTTCTTTTTAACAAACAACTAGAAAGGATACAAGCCCCAAACCTTATGCCTGGAGGATTTGAATCCCAGCTCTACCATCTAAAGCTCTGTGAATTTGAGCATTACTTAACCTCTGTGTCTCAGTCTCCTCATCCATTAAATGGACACAAAAACATCTCCTGGCTGTCAAGAGTTCCATGAGTTCACAAGAGTTAAGTTCAGAATAGCACTTGATACATTGTAATCTTGGTGCTATTATAACTCTGGGTACAACAGTGATAAATGGGCAGAACCATCTTGATGAACCAGGTTGGAGCCAGAATCAGAAAATAGAAAGTTTTACATAATTTAAGCCCAGTCACTTGAATATGCAGAGTCCTATGTCATGTTAATCTGAAGCATTAAGGGGTGAAATGGACACCTTCAAATGGAGAACTATTTTAAGGGGATAAATTGTCTCCTACATTTCAGTTTAAATCATTATCTTCCAAAAAGTGTCCTTCAAAGTGGTAGAAATTAAGACGATCTCATCCAGTGAATTAGGCCTAATTCTTAAAGTCTAAAAGGGATCAAAGGCAGGGTAGGAAATTGACTGGGTGAGGAGGAACTGTCCTCAATTCTGTTGCTAGACACAGTCAGCTACACCTTGTTTGAGTGGACCAGATTCATTCTGCAGCCAGGAGGCAAATCTCCATGAAGTGAGAATATCCCCATGAATCTGTACTTCCTGCCCCTTTACCTGTTCACGCTCCAGCCACGAAGCCAGACACATGTGGGAGTACAGCAGGTTGACCGCACCTGGTTGAACCCAGCCTCTAACAGAGCAAGAACATCTGGGAATACAAGCACTGAGGTGCTAGATCACATTTTTTTGAAGAAACGGTCAAATATATAATGATGAAAATAAAAAGCATGTGTCTGGTGGGCAGACATCCCCCCCTCACCCCCTCCAAGCTTACCTCTAATGCATAGCATCACTTAGGCTCAGCTGTGTGGGAGGCTTTGACTGTCCAGGAGGGGCCAGAGAACCACCAAATTGCTCCTTGTTTGAGAAATGAGTAAGCAGAGAGTTAAGGAAACTGAACACCAAATCAAGCTTTGTTCTGTCTGAAGAGAACATCCATATCCTGCCCTTTTCAGCAAGCCCTCTATCCTCTCTTGCTTTCTTACAGGAACAAAGGGACCCTGCTGTCTCATCTCCATGGCCTCCAGTAGCTCTTCTCAGACTCCAGCCCCAGTGAGAGTCTCCTCCATGCTAATTCCCCACATTCAGCCAGACCCACACTTGCAGATGGCCCTTCGTGAGCCCCAGTGGAGACACAGAGAGTGAAACCTGCATATGCAGAATGGGGAAGGGAGGATCCTCAGTAGTTCACCTTTGAGGGGGACTTCTAGCTCAGCTTCTGCACCAAACTTCCAGGGCTGACTCAGAGTCTTAGCCTGGAACTTTCTGGAATAGTAATTCCAGAAATGGAAGGTCTTGGGGTTTGATAGTTTGGAAGAGCCAGCTTATAAGGGCTAGTACTTGCCCAAGTTAAGGAATTGAGTTAGTTGTTTTAGAGCCATGCCTTGAACACTTTTCCCCAGAAGTTGGATGCCATGGACTTCTATTGATCCTAGAAATGTCCAGTGAAAAGTAGGTGTTCCATGACATCAAGGAGGGAATTCCCCCATTGTATCTTTTAGCAGACTGTAAAAGCCCCACCAGGAGAGAGACTTGTTGAACCTCTCTAATGTGTTTGGTCACAAAATTCTTTTCTTCCAGACCATTCAGGTCCTTCCAGTCCAGCTCTAGTATGTTTCCTTTGGTCTGTAGTAACTCCATTCAATGTTTGGGACAAATACTCTGTTGTCCATGGAGGTAACAACTTCATACTTGCAAGTTTGGAAGTGTCCTGCTCTCCCAGAAGAAATTTAAACAAGGAGGATATTCTTAGGAGAGGATCACAAAGGCTCAATAACTATAGTTATATGAACATATGAAATGATGTTTATTGAAATAAACTCCAAGAAATGGAAACAAGAGGTTTTATGCTATTTTGCTTCTTAATTTTGTTCTTCTTTCTGTACCTTTTGTCCAGTATGCAAATTAATCTGTTTTGGGGGAGGGTATGGGAGCACAGAAATGGTGGGATAAAGAGTGAACAAATGCAGCAGTGACACTCAGTAGACAATATTGAAAGTGAGCTACACAATTTGTGGGAGGGGGGATTGGAAGGGAAAAACTGGGAGAAAATGATGGAAGAGATAACACTGTTCCAAAAGAAATGTATTTATTACCTGACTTAGATAATCATCCTTTATATGTCATCTTTACAATAACAATTTAAAAAAGAAATTTAAACATGGGGGAAATTAAAAAACATGTTTCTGACTTCAAATAGAGGTAAACACCTGGAGCTGATGAGTGCCAAAAGCAAGTGTCCTTTTCTTTGTGTGTGTGTGTGTGTGTGTGTGTGTGTGTGTGTGTGTGTGTGTGTATGTATGAGAGAGAGAGAGAGAGAGAGAACAGAAGCTATGTAAATATCATTATTTCTAAGTTGAGAACCTTCTACATTTTCCATTAGGTAGCAGCAGAGAGGTCAATGAGAGGCCAGCTGTCCAAATATGGCTGTCAATTCCCCTGAGTCTGCAGAGTATATGAAAGAATTTTTCTTTCAGGACCAAAATTTCTTACTATCCATGCAAGTGAGTGTCTCCAAATGTATGGCATATTTTATTTAGCTGTGCTTTTCAATTTTTTTTCATAAAGCAGCAGCAGCAGCAAAAGAAAGAAAAGAAAAAATGAAAGGTCAAAATATCCTTCTTCAAGGTAAATTTTACCCAGAATTCCTTCACCCAACCTCCAGGTATCTTGGAAACCGGGGCCTAATGGCTGCTGCTCAAGGTTCAACCACTGATTAGACTTTGCAGAGCAGTCTGAGAATGCAGACTCTCAGAGCAGCCAAACCTGAACCTCATTTCTAATCATCTTTGGGGACATATGTACAGATCACAATTTAAAGTGTAGTGTAGGGGTAGTTGCTCTTGACTATTCCCTCCCCTCTTGGCAGGGGATGCAGCTTCTCAAAAGTTAGTCTGGAATTTGAGATTCCAGGGAGGGAGAGGCATGTCTCAGCTTTGGGGCCCTGAATCTGCAAATGAGGACAGCAGTCTGCCTACCATTCAGGCTTGGCACAAAGGTAAAATCAGCAGCCCAGCATCCATCTGAGAGTGAGCTTGGGATCAATGACAGACTCTGAAGAAGAATACCATTTAGACACAACAGTTGTGTGTCACTAAGCTAGGGGAATATAGACTGAAAAACGTGAGCCAATTTCATACAGTGGGATTGCACAAATTCAGCATGGGTCCTTCCCCCCACAGAGAAGCAGGAACTGGCGATTTGAGCAGGATTGGGGATTGGAACTCAAGGTCTCCCAATTCTTAGGCATATACTCTTTCACCTAAGTCATGACCCCAGTTCTTTTGTTTTTCAGATAGGATCTTGTGTTTTTGCCTTGGTTGGCCTTGGACTGTGATCCTCCTATATCCACCTCCTGAGTAGCTGGAATGTGCCATCACACTCAGAACACATGGCCTCTAGATGTCATCAAAAAATGTACACGGAATGCTGACAGTGTGCCACAGCAGATGTAAGCCTTCCTTCTTGAGAAAGTAGAAGAATCTGTGAAGTACAAGTGTCCTAAGTATACTTCCGAGTGACAATAAAACAAGTAGTGCATAAATACACAGGTCAGTAACACCATCATTTATTATCATAAGGCATTGTGTAAATAGTACTGTACACAATTGTAGGTACATAATTGTAGGTGTTATACTTTTACATAATTGTCGGTGAAGTATATTTACTTACCAGCATCACCGAAAACAATGAGGAAACGTGTTACACTGTTCCCTTATACTACTCGACATTAAGTACTTTCCAGCTTCCTAATCATCTTGTGGGACCTCTGTCATATATGCAACCCATTGCTGATTAAAAACAAACAACAACAGCAACACAAAGATGTTGTTAGCTGAGGCTGGTGGCTCATGCCTATAATCTTAGCTACTCGGGAGGCTGAGATGTGAAGATCGCAGTTCAAAGCCAGCATAGGCAGTAAAGTATGAGAGACTCTTATCTAATAAATGACTCAGAAAAAGTTAGAAGTGGTGCTGTGGTGCAACAGGTAGAACACTAGACTTGAACACAAAGAGGATATGGGACAGCGCCCAAACCCTGAATTCAAGTCCCAGGACCAGCAAAAATAAATAAATAAATAATGTGGCACATGACTGCAGTTCATGAATCTGAAACATGTTTCATCTATGTGTGTTCAAATAGCGGGGCTTAAACTCAAAGCCTGGACACTGTTCTCTCAAGGCTGGTGCTCTACCACTTGAGCCATAGATCTACTTCCAGCTTTTTGGTGGCTAGTTAAGAGATCAGTACCTCACAGACTTTTCTGCCTGGGCTGGCTTTGAACTACAGTCCTCAGATCTCAGCCTCCTGGGTAACTAGGATAAGAGGGATGAGCCACCAGTAATTAACTCCTCTTCTTCTTTTATTTTCAGCCTATTAGTAGATAAGTATCATTACTTCCAAGATAGAGATAAGGAAAGTGAGAGGTCAAATAAATTACTCCAAAGCTAATCTCAAACCCAGGGTTCATTTCCCAAGATCATGATTCCTTTTCCTTTATTTTCTCCTCTGCTAAATCTAAGTATTCCAATAAACCCCTTCCTTCCCAGACCCTCAGCACCCAATATGCAACCTTCTTACTTCTCAAGGTCTTGAGCAGAAGAAACTATCTAATTCAGCACAGAGCAAACCTTTTACTTCAGTTTCAACTCGTTTATTCAGTGGTACTAGTTTTGAACTTAGGGCCTCACATTTTAGTTTTTTCCCCACCCCACAAGATCAAGACTTGAACTCATTACCTAATGTTTTCTCTCATTGGCTAGTGTGCTACCATGCCTGCAACCCCTCATTTTACCTAATTTTCAAAATGGATTTAATTTTTATTCCTGGACTGGATTGGACTTTGATCCTCCTGTTTATGCTTCCTGCGTAACTGGAACTTTGTCCTAATTCCTTTTGACCCAATTAAAATACATTCCATTTGCTCCAAGGTATAAATGTGTTTCCCAGGCTTGTAATGGCCTACAGAAAGACACATTGAAAGTAAAATAGGTCTTCAAACAGTGCAGCAGAATGGAAGTCCAACTTCCAGCAGTAGCCTTGTTTTGCCGGTAAATCCTGGGCTTGCTTGTTCTGTCCTATAAACTTGCTGGCATTAAGATCAAGGAAATGCAAATCCAAGGATGAAGCTCACAGAGGTAGGAGGGATGTGTTCCCTCTTAAATGTCTTGGCTTAATGTTCTGCATGGGGGAAATCTAGATGCATTGTGTGAAGGGGGTCCAGTGACTTCACTTACTGTAGTAGGATAAAAACCTCCTAGACCCCAAAGAATGTCCAACACCCTTACGATTCAAACAGTCCCCACCTCCGACCCCTGCAAGCCCATGCACCAGCTCCAAAAAGGTGTTCCGGGCTTCCCCAGGCATTCCATACCTGTGCCGTCTTCCCTTCTCCCCAGATGGCCCTTTTGAGGTCTGGCTGTGGTCAGAGGTCACTGAATTAGTCATGCTGAACAAGAGCTTCACTGCAGCTTGAGAATTCAGGGTGACCCAATTCTGGATATCTATTTTTCACAACTTTACTATTTTTTCCTCTCTCTTGTTTATATGAGCAAATAGCTGGATGAAGATCAAGCAATTCATGGAGCCAAGAAGCCAGAGAGGCTACAGGGTCTTAGAATGAGGAGGATAAAAGCTTCCTTCACTACCCCACTGAGGGGGTCGCCTTTAGCCCGAGTCCATGGCATCCATGGGGTCAGGCCTATGCATGAACCTAGGAATTTAGCTTAGGAACCCCACCTCTCCTTTGAGGCCTGGTCTGAAGGCTTCTGAAGCCTCAACTGGGCAGAGGATCACTTTCAGCTCAGGTGTGTAGGTGTGTAGGGGTGTGTGTGTGTGTGTGAGAGAGAGAGAGAGTGAGAGAGAGAGAAGAGGGGGAGGGAGGGAGGGAGGGGGTGCTCAAGTGACCTTACTTGAAGACTAAAGTGTAGCTGTCCTGCGTGAAGCCTCTGCAGTATGTGGGTTCCTGGCTGAGTTATGCCCTGCGGACTGCTCTCGTATACTCTTTGATTCTTGCCACAGCTGAACATTTGAAGGGCAAGAGGACCCCCTGTGTGCTCCTTCTCCAGTTCTGTGGATGATGAATCAGAGGCCAGAGGGTAGGGACTAGCTGCCCTTCCAGCTGCCTCTGATGTGAGTGTAGAGCATGCTCCACACGCCCACTCGAGCCCCTGGCCCCCAGGATGCCTGCAGGCTGAGAGCAGAGGGGAGTACTACCCTCTCTCTGGAGGCAAAATGAGATAAATGCTATAAGGAACTTTCCCAGTCATAAGCTAGTAAGCAAAGAAGATAGAACAGAAACAGACCTTTCAGACTCTAAATCTAAAAGAAAGTTACCTATAAATCCAAGTTCATATTTGTTCCTTATGTGATGGGACGATTTGAAAGATGCCCATAGCTACTCTTGAGTCCTTACTGGAATGGAGTTAACTCTTACTCAGAAACACTTGCTCATCCCAATGATCTGTGCCATTCTCTGTGCTACCTCCTAACTAGGGACTGAACTCAGGGCCTCGCATTTGCTAGACAGGTGCAGTAGAGGTATGTCTCCAGTGCTTTTCTGCTGGTTTTGGTGTGTGTATGTGTGTGTGTGTGTGTGTGTGTGTGTGTTGTCAGTCATGGGGCTTGAACTTGAGGCCTGGGCACTATCTGTGAGCTCTTTTGCTCAATGCTAGCACTGTATTACTTTGAGCCCCAGAGCCACTTCTGGTTTTCTGGTGGTTAATTGGAGTCTCACTGACTTTCCTGCTGAAGCTGGCTTCAAACTTTGGTCATCAGATCTCAGCGTCCTGAATAGCTAAGATTATAGGAATGAGCCACAGGCACCTGGCCTCTGCTGGTTATTTGGGAAGGGAGGTAGTTTGGTGTTTTATTTTATTTTATTGTAAAGGTGATGTACAGAGGGGTTACAGTTCCATAAGTAAGGTGACAAGTACATTATTTATGGAATATTGTTACCCCCTCCCTCGTTTTCTCCCACTTTCCCTCTCCCTTGGCTCCCCTCACTCCACCTCCCAAAGTTGTAAAGTTCATTTCCAACATAGTGTCTAGTGAGTATTGCTGTTGCATCGATTCACCCTTTGTCCTTTGTCAACTTTTTCTGTCAGTTATTTTACCAGGTATGTTCAGGAGTTTTAGCTAAAACCAGTCTTGAACAATGATCTTTCTACTAATGCCTCCCTTGAATCTGGGATGACACTTATGATCCACTACATAGGGTTCATTTGATTCTGATGAGATCTCATTAACATGTAGGCTAGAATGGCTTCAAATGAGAATCTTGCTTTCTGTTTCCTAGTTTGGGTTATAGCTACTTAGTCTTGCCTTGACAATTTTCAAGAAGAATCTTTTAGACATATACCTTAGAAGTAATGCTTCCTATAAAAATACTAAAACAAAAATACCACTTTTCTTGATCCATTTATCTAATGAGGGGCATTTGGGCTGATTCCATATCTTAACTATGGTAAATAATTCTGCAGTGAAGATAGTTGTGCTGGTAGCTTTAATGTGGCTTTGTTTGTGGTCATTTGGGTAAGCGCTCAGGAGTGAGATTTCTGGGTCCTAGGGAAGCTCTATTTTTAGTTTTTTGAGGAATCTCTATGTTGTTTTCTAGAGTGGTTGAGCCAGTTTTCATTCCCACCAACAGTGATCTGCTGGTTACTTTTTATCTTGTTTTATATGTAAGCTCCTATGGACTGTGATCCTATTAGTTCTTCCTTGGAAACTGAGATGACAGGAATGTGGCACTGAACCCAGCCATGGGTAGAGATGGAATCTTGTTCACTACCTCCCAAATAGCTAGGATTATAAGTTGAGCCATTGTGTTTGGTGGGCCTCTCCCTGTTGCCTAAGCTGGCTTTTGATGGAAACTCTTCCATCTTCTCCTAAGTAGCTTGAGTTACAGGGGCTTACATCACCATGCTCAGCCCAGCGGTGCTCTTATCACTACCACCGCCATCATCATCAACCCCACCCTTATAGACCCATGGGGGTCTAAACCTGGTTTCCCAGAGGAGCTAGGGAAACTTTTGTGTGTTCTCAGTCCCTATTTCATCTACTTGGTTCCTCTGCTTCTTTCCCCTTTCTGCTGCTCTCTCTGTGAAGGGAGAGGGAAGGCCTGGCGTTACCTAGATGATCCATGGTGGATCTTGGCTTTGAATGTGCCTCCATGTGCACTTCACCCTTGTGACTGTAGCACAGCCGATTCCATGTGCCATGGAAACAGTAGTCAGGTTTGGGAAGAGGAGTCATAAAATGAATCCCTCATGCACAGCCATCTTCCCTGCTTCTGACTCCTTCCAGAGCTCATCCCTTGGCAAATAGTGAACATCCCTGACCGTGGACTCCAGCCAGGGCAAAAGCAAGCTAGACCTGCAAAAGTCCTTCTCTCGTCCAGAACCATTAATAGATTTGGTTAGACTTTAGATAGAACCGGAAGCTCTTCCAGATTCTTCCCAGTTGCACACTGACCCCCAGTGGGTCCCCAAGACTAGTAAGAAGACTGCAAACTCGACACCTGTACTCAGTGGAGTACTTCTTGGTCACAGTGACATTTCATCAATCACTCCTGAAGTGCCCACTGGACTCCACTTCTTTTAAAGATTCTCAGCTTGAAGAGATTCTTGTCACCATTTTTTTCCTGAGGGAAGTTACCTCCATCCAAACACTTCCCTTTCTCCTTGTTTAGGGAGCTTTCAGATCAAGCTTCTACAGTATGCTCTTTATGGTTGACGGAAGGAGCACATCCTGTATTCAGAACTTCCTGACTTGCTCTGCTCACCATCAGATCTGCCCTCCATCTTTGCCAGCTGCAGGACCTACTGAAGTTACCTGCTCACCAAACCACTGCTGCCTTGTACACGAAGGAGGGCTACTCTACCTATGGCAGGAAGGGTGAGAGAATGAGGATGCTACAAGCAAAGCATTCCCTGTCCCAAGAGGAGATGGCCTATCTGTAATTGTCCATATGGTATTTCTGAGTCTTCCACAGTTCCTTGAACAGCCAGAAATCTGAATATGCCATCGGGAAATCCATGAGTCACTTCCCTTCAAGAATGAGACAGATAAGAATATCAGTGATAGCTGGAGATCTTTGTGCTCTGTGGCTGTGTATGAGTAGATGGTAACTTGAGAGTGGTTAAGAACCTTCTGAGTGAACGTGCAATAACAGAGAGAGAGAGAGAGGGAGAGAGAGAAATCAAAGAGAGATTTTCCTACCAGTCAATGAATGAGTTGGAAATTAAGTTCATGCCGACACCCAAAGATCATGCCTTTCTATCACTCAAACTTCCCTCTATTTCTTGTAGTTTACCCATTCCATGAATTCAGTCGCATCTGAACCTATTAGGTTTGGGAGAATGGGGAGGGAGGACCAACTGAAGTAGAATGGAAGCTTCTTTTCCCCCTCCTTTGCCTCCTCTTTGTCCCCATTCCTTCTTTCTCCTCAGCTTTTAGCAAAGTACTATAATATCATGAAGCACACAATAAGCTACACACAGTTACAGTGTAAAGTTTAATAAATCCTGACCCACATAGCACCCAGGCATCCTCTCCTGGACTGTGGAGGTGACAAATGAGGTCCCTGCTGGTCCTGGCCCGTACAGAGCAGAGGAGATTGAAAGAGACCAGAGATTGGGCAGGACTCTCTGGGCCCAGCCTTGGAGGATTCTGTAGAAGGGGCCATATGTTTGTCAGTATTCACTTTAAGATTACGGAGGCATACAGCCCTCAAATTGAAGACTAAAAGGAATGGGTAAGAAGACAAGAGAGCAGAAACCAAAAGAAGGCTTATTAAAAAAAAAAGAGGAACGATAGAATATGGATTCAATTAAAGCAGAGCTTTAGCTTTGGTCAAATTACAAGGTAATTCCTGCCTCCTAGAATACTTAATTAAAGGCAAATCCCACAGGCCACCTGTTGTTTTAACCATTTGTCTTTCCTGGTGGAGCCATGAACCCAGCAACAGAAAATAGTGCAACACCCCATGCTCAGATTTTCCCCAGGGGAAGGAAGGGGTCAGATGAGTGATAAACAGCTTGTCTTCAGAACATCAGACATTTTTCTCAATACCAGACCCCCAAAAGCATTAGATTTTCATCCTTAATTTGAATGCAAACTACTTGGCAGTACAGCTTTGATTTCCCACATGTGTGTTTTATTTTCTTTAGGGGGTGAAGGAGGAGCAGAGAAGACAGACCTGCCCCTCAGTCTGTTTGCATCTGCACAGTGTAACTGTCAGCTGGTTTTCTTTGATTAAATCATTATCTCCCTCACTTGGCTTCTTTCTCTGCATGAGGGAAAAGCATGGGTCTGCTTTTTAGGCTTATTTATATATGTGCTTTCACAACAATGCTTTGCATTTCCCATCTGGTGTTCATTTCACCAGCCTGGGCCCTGGAGGGAATTTCTCTCCAAGCCAGGATTCCATGTGTGGCCCAGAAGGTGAGTTTCCCAGCTAAAGGGGTGGCCATCCTGTCATCGCCCCCCCTGGGGACCAGGGGACCAGAGGACCAGGACTAATGTTTCTGTTGCTTCACTTTGTAATGTCAGCGTTATCCTATTATGGACAAGCAGCTATCAAAGCCTCCGGTACCTGGTGTGAACTCTGCTCTGAGTGGCTTGAGTTAAATTCTTGGTCATTCTGTAGGGTGATGATAATTTTGTTTTAAGGTCATTCTATAAAATGTTTAAGGGTCATTCTAATGGGTGATAGTAATTCCTGTTTTAGTCTCATGACATGCTTGGGGTTCAGAGAAATCAGCCCTTCTGCTGTGGTCTCTGAAGGGAGCTAGCCTCATTAGACTCCAGGGCTCTGTCTTCAGCCTCTTCTTCCCAAAGAAGATGAAATGCCTTCAAGCTTCATCATTATTTGTGACCAATACTGGCATTACCATGTTCTGTATAACATTTTTTGCCAGTCACTACCACCTACATTCACTTACTCCTTTTATCTTTAAATTGACTCACATTTTGTTTCAATAAAATTGGCTTATAAGGAGATTTCCTATTACTACACTGACTGAGAAAGCTAATAGCATTTGTCAAACCATAAAACATGCAAGATGGAAAATTCTAGTGGTCTTCTGTACCATATAGTGCCTATTAATTAACACTGCATGGTACACACACATTTGCTAATGAGGTACAACTCATAGGTTCTTAGCACAAAAAGCAAACAAAAGCTTTTAGAGCTGGTTCTGGTGGCTCATGCCTGTAATATTAGGTACTCAGAAGGCTGAAGATGACAGTTCAAAGCCAGCTTACGCAGAAGTTTGTGAGTCTCTTAACCAGCCAACCAGTGAGTTGACCAGACAACCAGCAGACATCCAGAAGTACAGCTGTGGCTCAAATGGTAGAACATTACTCTTAAGTGAAAAAGCCAAGGGCATGAGGCCCCGGGCACAGACATAGACAGAAAAATTAAACCCCAAACAAAAACCACAAAACCCAAATAAATCTAGAGATTAAGTGTACAGCATAAGCATAGTTAAGAATGTTACATTATAGTGTAGATTTTAGGTGCTCTTACACTCGTACACACATACATGGCAACTATGAGAGATGATTGACTTGCCTGGAAAAATAATTTCACAAAATATGTATAGCAAAATATCATGTTATATACCATATATACACATATTAATCTATCTATCTATCTATCTATCTGTCTGTCTGTCTGTCTGTCTGTCTGTCTAGCTATCATCACAGCAACTCAAAAAGTAAGGAGGGCCCAAGCAAAGTTTTAGAAGGATAGATGTTTATTACCTTGATCCTGCTGATGCTTTCAGAGGTGTTTGATGAGTCTGAGGTCATCGAGCTTTACATTATGTGTGCAGCTTTTGTATATCAGCATCTCTCAGTAAAGCTTCACAAACTTCAATGCCAGGGCCCAGTGGTAGAGCAGTAGCCCATCTTCCGTCTCCAGCACTGGCAAGAAAATTCAACGAAGACAAAATGATGTCATTACAATGTCCTGTGCCTGCCGAAGCTTCAGGTAGGGGTCAGTCCTCTGTTGATCACTCTAGGGTTTGCTGGTAAAGACGCTGTGCTAGGAATGCACTAACCTGATGCAGAGGTCTTCCTATGCTATCAGAAACCTGGAAGAGAATTGGGGAGGAAGCTTTTTCTCACCAGGAGCTCTGAAACCCTGAAGGCTCACTCTCTGCTCCTAAGGATGGGGACTTTCTTCCAGCCCAGGATTCTGACCCTACCTCTCCACTGAGGTCACTGAGTCGCGCATGGTCTCTGCCCTTCAGGCACCAGCACCTCCTGGTGGCCCATCATCTCCTAGTACTCCCAGTTTTCTTGCAGCGCCAACTCACCTCCCTTTCAGAAACCCCTTTCCTTTGGCTTCTGGCACTGTGGCCCTACCTTCTCAATTGTTCTTCCCATTTGCTCTGAGTCTGGAATTTCTCACTGTCTCCACATGCATGCCAGTGGAAGCAGGTACTCAGACACCAGCAGCCATGTCCTTGGACATTACCAGTAGTACTATGTTCCAAGGTTCCAAGTAGACAGGTGGGACTGGGGGGGGGGGCAAGGGTTTCTTGGTCTCAGCCACCCAGTCTCAGCCAGTTGGCCACTATGGTCTACGTTGGTCATACAGCCTTGCTTTGTTCTAGGTCCTGTCTCATGGTTTCTGCCCACATGACAACCCCTCCTGATGGTTTACTCCCACACCCATGTGGAGCTAGGCAAGGGAGCTGGCTGTCCACCAGAGGGCCTGCTCCTGAGGGAGTGGCCACGCCCTTAGGGTGTGACGGGGCCATATGGACTTCCCTGGCCTACTCAAGGTGTTACCCCTGACCCCTCTCCTTCAGGGGTGAGGGACGTGCTCTCTAACAAACACACCTGCTCTAAGGTCCTCAGGAGTCTTGTGGTATCTACACCTCCCACTGTTCTCATTAGTGTTTTAACCAAAGATCTTTCTGAAAGAGCTTGATAATTCTCGTGTGAAGATTTCCACTGGCCTAAGGGAAGAGGGTAGGCAGAAGAGAGGCCAGCTTCCCAGTCCTGACCTTCCCCTGAGCTGGGAATGGTGGTTCTGCCTCTGCCTAGCTTCTCCTGTCAGCTAAGCCCAGGGCAAGTCAGACTCAGCATGACTTCTGCCCTCTGAGTGCCCCAAGTGTGTCTGCTCCGTCTCCTCTCACTTCCCACCATTAAGGCAAGGTGAGCCGACAGGAACGTAGCTTCCCCCAAACTCCCTGCGAGAGGAGAGTCCTTTTCCCCCCTCTGTCACAGCAGCTCTTCTCTGTCAGGGTGACAGGACCTCAGATCACTCAGCAGCCCTGTTGTAACTCAAGGACCCAACCCAGATCCTGCATCTTCAGGGTGGGACCTCATCAAAAATCCAACTCACTGAGGTCAGCTCTGGCAATTATACACCGCGGGCAGATGTTTCCACAGCCAGCCCACTTCCCACACACCCTGTTCCCAGCTGCTCTATGAGCCAGGTTGGGGGACAATGAGGTGACTCGTCTCAGCCAAAAGCTGGGGCTCAGCCAGTGCCTCTAATCCCAAACTCCCTGCTCTCCAGCCGTGGCAAGTACAAATGAACTCACGAGGAAACTTCACGTCTTAACATCCACTGGAATGGGAGTATTCCTCCATTAAATCATGATGCCAAGGAATTGTACTGACTATTTTTCTTACCTAGGAAGGGTCCTTTTTCTGAGCCATCCTGTATCCCAGTATCCCAGGAAAGAGAGGGAAGAAGCCGGAAAGACAAGAATTACAACTCTCCTTTGGATAATTTGAACGTGAGACTTTTTTTTTTCAGGTATTGGGGGAAGGAAATCTTTTCCTATCAGTCTTGGGTCAGATGTAAATCAAGAGCCTTGGAGGGGAGGAGGGAAGGGAAGAGGAGGAGAGGACAAATCTGGAAAAGGGTGGTGTCCGAAATCCATGTGTTGAATGCAGTCATTGTATATACCACAACAGGAAGAAAAATAAAGGAAGGGGTGGGTGGAAGAGGGAGGCAGTGGTGAAAATGTTGAGGGGGTGACAGAGATCCAGATGCATTGTCTACACAAAATACTTTCTTGAATGGCAAAAAAGCCAATATATAGCCTACAAGATTAAGTGAAGTGAGGGAAGGGGTGGGTTGGGAGGGTTGGGTGAGAATGTTGAAAGGGGTGACATTGATCAAGACCTACTCTATTCATAAACGGCTTTGCTGAATGGCAACTCCTTTGTACAACTACTTAAAGATTTTATATATATAAAGAAATCTATGTGCTGAGTTCAAACTATCTAGGGTGCTCATATCTGTCTCTGTGTATCCTGCCCTAGCCTGTGACAATGCTGCCCTCCGGCTTAGCCTCAAGCAAGGTCCTGGACACATGCAAGGCAGCCCCCAAGACCCTAGGAATGGATTCTGTCCATCTGGAACTTGGAGAGGGCAAAGAAATCACAACCTTCCCCTGGCCTGATTTATAGTGGTACGCCTTTAATAAAGCAGCTCTTTGACACGAAACATCGTAATGGCTCCTTGGACCTATTTCAATTTATCATGTCACCCTTTGCACTTGGAGATGTTACAAAGCTGTAATGGACACGATCCAGAGCCTGGTTTTTACAAGTTTCTTGCTTCGAAATGCAACAGTGTATTGGCTCAGCTTGATAACCCAAATCTTGGAGGAGTACAGAGAGAGGAGAAAGAAAGATGAAGGTGATAGGAAACCACAAACTATGTACAAAATGTATCATGGACTTTAATTTGAGGGCTGTTTCCTTCTTTGGCCTAATACAGCTGGACAAAGTGGCTTCCAGAAGAATTTTTGGTTTGTGTTTTAAGCTGCTCTGTAGAAATCCTCGCTTTTCAAACATTCCGTGGGTCCTAAACAAGTGGATCTGAGTCCTGGGGGGGGGGTCCCAGGTGGAGCTGGAGGATGTGTTCCACAGGCCCTTCCATGGAGAATGCAGCCCCACTCAGAGAAGGCTGCATGGGTAGGGATGAGGGGTCAGCCCAGACTCTGAAAATGACACAGGGCTAACTGCACACATCCCTCACCAACTCCCTCTTCAAGTGAAAGAAACTGAGTCCTAGATCTTGGTTTGAGTTCAGCCTAGAAGCTGACCTTTAGATGTCAATGTAACCAGTGGGGCTGCTGTGACTTAGAAGGCAACTATGAGAGTGGACTATCCAGGAGGCCCTAGATTTCTGTCGAAAGTGCCCTGGACTTTCCTTCCTCTCTGTATGGCTGCTGCTTATCCCCTCAGTAGTATGTCTTGCTTCAGCTTTATCGAGTCGCATGCCATCCTTACTATTTCCTTTGCTTTGCCTTACATGCTAAGAGGCCTCAGTACACCATCTGGAACCAATTAAAAGTCCAGGACCCAGCGTTCTTGCCTCAGACATCTGGAGCTGGAGGAGGAATGTAAGGAGAGAGGCCAAGTGCCTGCAAAAAGATGCTGCTCTCAAACTTGCCATTTCATTGTGTTCACTGGAAAAGTGTACACTCAGGAGCATTGAAGCCTTCAGTGTGTGTCCCCGGGTCTGCCTCCCCCTGCCCTCTATGCTAGGCTTCATGCTTAGGTAAAGGACTTTCAGGACCTGCTTTAAACCACACCTGGGACCTAGACATCCAAGCCCTTTCATTCCAGTCCAAAACAGGAACGGGTCCCAGGGTTCATTCACCCTAAAACCTCTCAGAGCCACCCATAGGATGCTCAGAGACCTTAGCACTGGGCTAAGCTGGCATACCTGGTTCCCAGCTGTATTTAAGGGTTAGGGCCACAAAGTACCACAGGCCAAGGCTTCATTATCAAGAATTTCTTTAGCTACTCCGAAGGATGAAATCTGAGGATCATAGTTCAAAGCCAGCTCAGGCAGGAAAACTATGAGACTCTTATCTCCAGTTAATCAACATAAAAACCTGAAGTAAAGCTTTGACTCAAGTGCTAGAATGCTAGCTTTGGGTTTAAAAGGTCAGGGATAACACACAGGCTCTGAGTTCAAATCTCAGGACTGGGATCATCATGATCATGATCATCATCATAGTAATAACTTCTTATCTCACAGTGCTGGAGACCCCAAGTTCAAAATCAAAGTATCCCCAGGGTTGGTTCCTTCTGAGAGCTAAGAGGGAGACTCTGTCCACACTGCCTTCTTTGGTTGGGGTTACTGGTCATCTTTGGCTTTCTATAGTTTGCAAATCCATGGACCCCCATCTCCGCCTTCATGCTCACACAATACTTGCCTGGTGTGTGTGCCTCTGCCCAAGCTTTACCTCCTCTATTTTTGTGCTGGGCATGTGACTTGAACTCAAGGACTAGGCACTATACATTAGCTTTTTTGCTCAAGGCCGTCTCTACCACATCAGTCACAGCTTCACTTCTGGCTTTTTGCTGTTTAATTAGAGATTGTGTTCAGAGGCTTTCCTGTGTGGGCTGTCTTTGAACTGTGATCGTCAGATCTCAGCTAGGATTGTAGGTGTGAGCCACTAGGACCCAGAAGCTTCCCCTTCTTCTAAGGACCCTAGTCACATTCAGCCAGGCAATTGGATTAAAGCCTATCCTAATGACTTCAGCCTAATTAATTACGTCTTTAGTGACATTTTCCAAATAAGGCCATGTTTTGAGGAACATGCTGGACTGAAGCCTTCAGCCTGTAAATCACGAGGGACACAATTCAACCTGCGCACCACTGCCTGCGTCTCAGACCCTGGCCTCTTCAGCACCACCTTATCTCCAGCTGTGACATTTCTGTTCTTTAATATTTGTGTCTTTAGAGCACGTTGGCCTCTTTCATGTCCTTTGTCAACAATTTTCAAGTCATTCATTGAATGCCAATTTTTTTAAAAAGCACTTTATTCCAGGAAATGGAAACAAGAGGGTTTTTTTTTTTTGTTTTTTGGGTTTTTTTTTTTTTTTTTGGTTAAAGCACTTTATCCAGGCTTTAGGAAATGTGTTATTCTCTGCCTTTGATGATAATATTAAATATTTGTGTAGATCAGTATGTTAGGGGCCTGGCCCATCAAATAGTCACTGGTCATCTGTACTGGGCCCTGCTGGAATCTCAGCCAGATTTTCCTTTTATTTATTTTGATTTTGTGTGTGTGTATGTGTGTGGGGGTGGGTATGGGTGTGTGTGTGCGCGTACACGTGTGTGCACACGCATACCATACTGAGCATTGAACTAGGTACTTTCCCTAAGCTTTTTCACTCAAGACTTGTGCTCTACCATTTGAGCCCCAGCTCCACTTTGGCTTTTGTTGTTGTTGTTGGTCAATTGGAGATAAGAGTCTCATGGCCTTTCCTGTTTGGGATAGCTTCGAACTGGGATCTCAGCCTCCCAAGTAGCTAGGATTATAGGCATGAGCTACCAGCACCTAGCACCTGCTTTTCCTTTAGATTTTACTTCTTTTTTTAAATTATTTTTTCTGATTTTAATTTTTTTCAACACTAGAGATCATATTCAAGGGCTTTTATATACTAAGCACATAATCTACCACTGAACTACATGCCCAGTATGGCTTTTTCCCCCTGATTTTAGAATAAATATGCAATCACACTGGAAAGTTTTAAAGAATAAGATAAAAAATAATCTAAAGTAACACTTTAATTATATATTTAGGAGGTGAAGGAGATTTTTTTATGTGCTCTGGTTGGTTTTTTTGTTTGTACCTTATCCTAGATATGTTGTCTACACTAAGAGTACTGTTTACATTTTTAGTTTTGCAAAAGAGTTCTATAATAGGTATGCTCATTTCCACTTTTAATTACAAACTTATTCATTACAAATCATCCTATTTCTACTCAAATCATATCTCTGGCTGCTGAGTATAGAACTGTTGAAAGTCTGTAACTCTGTGTGTGTGTGTGTGTGTGTGTGTGTGTGTGTGTGTGTGTGTGTGTGTGTGTGTGTGTGTGTGTGTGTGTTGTGTCCATACTGGAGCTTGAACTAAGAGCCTGGGCACTATTCCTGAGCTTCATTTGTTCTACCACTGAGCCACCTTCCCAGCCCTACTGAGCTTCATTTGTTCAAGGCTAGTACTCGGCCACTTGAGCCACAGCTCCACTTCTGGCTTTTTCTGAGTAGTTTATTGGAGATAAGAGTCTCATGGACTTTCCTGCCGGGGCTGGTTGCAAACCACAATCCTCAGTAGGACTGAGTAGCTAGAATTATGGGGCTGCGCCACCAGTGCCTGGCAGTAATATATTTTTATGAGTATACATTATTTATACAAGGGGGGAGTATTGCATTGTGACATCTCCACATATATTTACAAGTATTCCAACCAACTCCCCCATCACTGTTTTCTTCCCTTCCTAAAACGATTTCAACATATTTCATTGTTCTGTTTTCATACATACACACTGCCTACTTCAAGCACATTCATTCTCTCTCATCCTCCTTGTTAGTGTAACTGATTTTTTTTTTTTTTTGGTCGACTGCTGTGCTTGAACTCTGGGCCTGGGCACTGTCCTTCAGCTCTTCAGCTCAAGGCGAGCCCTTTACCACTTGAACCACAGCGCCACTTCCAGTTTTCTGGGGGTTAATTGGAGACGAGAGTCTCACAGAGTTTTCTGCCCAGGCTGGCTTTGAACCGCAATCCTCAGATCTCAGCCTCCTGCGTAGCTAGGATTACAACATGAGCCACTGGCGCCCAGCAGCATAACTGATTTTTGACATTACTGATTGTATTGCAAACTTCCAGAAAAGTGTTGACAAAAATGTTGTCAGCACGTAGGATTGCCTCTCTTTCCTATAGGAATGTTGGCTCTTTTCTTATTGATTTGTAAAAACTCTTGTTATATTTAAGATACTCTGTCAATCATTCATGCTGAGAATAAGGATATCAAACTAATTCAAATAAGGACCTATGCTTTAGTATTGTGGGTATCTCCCACAATATTTAGACGTGTGATTTGTGTGCAGTAAATCACAATAAATATCCACAGACATAAAGGAAGGATTCCAGCCATCAGGAGCTATGTATTTGAACGAAAGGGATATGAACAAATACCAGAAAACCATAATGAAATCAGTGCCATAATGGAGGCACCAGACAAAAGGTGGTGGACCAGGAAAATGTGATTACATGCTTCCAGAAGAACTGGACTCACTATGTGGGGAGGTTAATTTCATTTAGGTGTTGGGTGTGATTTTTTTTTAAGCAGAGAGAAAGACAGTGTAGGCCTAAGGATGAACATAAATACAGCACATGACATAAAAACATCTGCTGTGTTTGGCTAAGAGGGCAGTTCACTGCCCAGTGCTAGGAGGGTCTTGAAGCCTACAGAGTGTTTAGTAGACCAAAGGGGGACGGGTGGGGTGCAGCCTGCCTTGATCTGTGTTTAAGAGAGAGATTGTGGCAGCTGTGTGAAGGAGGATAAGGGGAGAGAGTGTGAATTTGCTCTGAAAGCAATTCCGTGACATTCAGAGCTTGCTTACTGACACCACATCTGGATTATAGGCTACATCTGGACTTCAAGCCCTGCTCCTGCTGGTAAGATTGAGGCCTGGCCTCCAGTAACACTGCTTCTCAGTTCACACTTCGGATTACACATGCAGAGAGCCATTGTGCATTTGCAACCCAGTCTCCAAAGCCCATCTCAAACATCATTTTCTTTTTCTTTTTTTTCTTACTTAAAAATTGTTGGCTTGCAATCTAAATCATATACCATACAATTAAACTGGTCCAAGTCTACTTTAGTTCAGTTTCCTTATTTCTCAAAAGAAATAGCACACCTCTTAGCCAACAGTTCTTCCCAGCCTGGCACCTTCTCACAATCTTAGGACTTCACTGCTCTGTTGTCTGTAGAGATCCACCCACTCTATAGATTTCCCTCTTCTGGATTTCATACAAATGGCAGCATGTGATTGTGGTCCTCTATGTCTGACCTCTTTTACATCCATAAAATTTGTTTAGTTTGTTTTGTGCCAGTCCTGGGGCTTGATCTCAGGGCCTGGGTGCTGCCCCTAAGTTTCTTTTTCTTGAGCCACAGCTCTATATTTTTGGTAGTTAATTGGAGATAAGAGTCTCATAGACTGTCTTGCCCAGGCTGGCTTTTGAACCGTGATCCTCAGATGTCAGTCCCCTGAGTAGTTAGGATTACAGGCGTGAGCCTCCTCAGATCTCAGTCCCCTGAGTAGTTAGGATTACAGGCATGAGCCACCAGCACCTAGCTTCACTTCCATAGTGTTTTAAAGATTCTGATATTTCGTGACATGAATCAGTGCTCCATTCCTGTTAATGATGGAATAATACTCTAGTCTATGGATATGTCACATTTTGATGATCGGATATAAGATGTTTGTTTCCACTCTAGGTTATGAATATAATAATGCTGCTGGAAACATTCAAAACATCATCTCCCATTAAGGGCTTCAGTCAACCAAACATCATGTGGCCTTCAGTTCTGGGTCCCTCTCCATGATGCTCAGCCAGCCATGAACCTACACTGCAGCCATCCAGTGCTCTCCTGGGTCCTATGGAACTATGGCCTGGGAGAGAGTACTTCTTGATCCTGTTGTCGCAAGTCACTTTGCCTAGTACCCTGGTGATGATTTAAAATGGTGTTATAAAGGGTAGGGCTGTCTTTTAAAGTGTCAAAAAGCTTTATTCCTTGAGACAATTGACGTGTCCGTATAAGAAAAACCAAAGCAAACCCATTGCAAATACCCCCCAATTGTTTCATTCAAATTTTCTCCACCTCTAAGAAAAAAAAATAGACTCGTTCAAATCCAAATCACTTCCATCTGGTATAAAATAACCAGAATATCAAAAGCATAGTCAAATGTAGTTTTAGTTGGTAGCAACATACTATAGTCCAGAGCAGCTGTCCGACACAGTCCGTAAAAAATAGAAAAACTGCTGTTTTTCAGGCAGAATCAAAAATTTTAATGAAGACTTTTTTTTCATAGTTAGACTCCAAAGAAAAATATTCTCTGTTTTGGACAAGTGACTGAAGTGGCTAAGTAGGAAATTTTCATTTTAAACAAAAGCATCTGCCCTGACCTCTAATGAAAACTATAGTTGAGAATACCCATAGATCCAGAAAAAAACAAAAACGGATTTTGATGAACATCTGTAGTATTTTTTCTTAGTTATTTTGCAGTACTGTTTGCTAGGACAGCACCACTTGAACCACACTCCGCAGCCCTATTTTGCTTTATTTTTATTCTTATTTATTTATTTTTTGCCAGTCCTGGGGCTGGAACTCAGGGCTTGAGCACTAGTGCTCTACCACTTGAGCCACAGTGCCACTTCTAGCTTTTTCTGAGTAGTTTTATTAAAGATAAGAGTCTCATTGATTCTGCCCAGGCTGGCTTTGATCCTCAGATCTCAGTCTTCTGAGTAGCCAGGATTACAGGTGTGAGCCACTGGCGCCCATCTTTAGTTTATTTTTTTATAGGGTCTCCTACTTTGTCAGGCCAGCTTCAGATTGCTCTCCTCTGATGACTCAAGTAGTTTGAGTCAGACAGGTACTACCATGCCTGCTCCCAGATTTTCCTTTAGTACTTCTTCCATTCAGCCCCAGGGACACTGCCCTAAAGTACCTTTCACTCCTCTCCCTCCATACTCCCTTTGCAAAGGGACTGAGAAATATAGACCTGGTTAGATGGGTGCAGTGCTAGGCACAGAGATGCAGCCGGGCGGTGCATCCCCTCTTCTTACCTAAGAGACGGGTAATTAATTACCCTGACATCTCACTTTCTAAGGGCCATGGCATTTCTGCTCCTTTGCATTATTGACTGTTACTCCTTTGGGAAGAAACCCCTCTTCTTCTGACATCTCCATGGCCCATAGGTTCCAGCAAGAGGTCTGAACCTCCTGAGCATGTACAGGGACTAATGCCAACCAGTGACACTGTCCTCTCATCCTCCACCAAAGGGAACTACTGAGCAAGGTCATCAGCTGTGGAGGGCATTCGGACAAAATGCCCAAAGCCATCACGACTATAGCATCTCCACATTCTCTCCCACCCTTCTCTTCTAGCTAGGAGGGCAAAAAAAAATGCCTTCATTTATCAATGTGCTGTTGCGTGCTGCTTTGAGGAGAATAAGGATGCTAAACATGGACTGGTTCTCATGGAATAAATAGCTCTTGTAAAGCCACACTGAGTAAGGTGATTTGTAATATGGATTTTCCCTCCCAGTTATTAGAATGGGGACAGTCAGCATGTTGGGCCTGGGTGCCCAGCAACACATTAAATGAACAGCACTCAGCATTAGTGTCCACATTAGGATAGAGCCTGCTTTGTCTTGAGAAAGCAGAACGTGGATGGTGGGCTCCATGTGTGGATCCCTGCTCTCTGAACACACAGCCTGTCTGGCAGCAGCCTGGGCGGAGCTGTCTCCCTGGGATTCACCCTGGCTGTGTCTCACCCACCAGAACTTATACATGGTCAGGGCGACTTATCCAGCTTCCCTCTGCCCAGCAGGCATTCTTGGGGGGAGGGGACTCAGTGATGGTGTGGGACCCTGCGGGGATGTTATCCACCCATCCTTGACTTGAGCAAGGAGGGCAAGGCAAGCAAGGTGTCACAGTGGATTAAAAGTATTGTAGCCAGGCACTAGTGGTTCATACCTGTAATCCTAGGTACTCCATAGACTGAAAACAGAGAATCAGGATTCAAAGTCAGACCAGGCAAGGAAGTCTGTAAGACTCTTATATCCAATTATCCAGCAAAAAAAGTGGGGCTGTGGCTCAAGTGGTAGAGCACTAGCCTTGAGCAAAGTACTTGAGGAAAGTACTCAGGCCATGAGTTCAAGTCCCAGCACTGGCACAAAAAATGTGATGAATGACAGTTTTTACTGTAAATTGTTTTACTATAAATTTTTATGAGTGCACAATAATTGTACAAAGGGTTCTATTGTATTGACATACATAAATGCATATAATGTACTTCAAATTCATCCTCCATTACTCATTCTCATTCTTATTTTTTTTTCATTCTCAGTAGATTTTATTGTTGCATTTAGCTAAATGTATTAACCTTAAGTTACTTGGGAGCAGGGAGGATTGCAAGTCTGAGGCCAATCTTGGCAAAAACCAAAACTGAAAACATAAACTAAATGATTAGAAGTATGGCTGAAGTGATAGAGTGCTTGCCTATGATATGTGAAAAGCCCTAAATTCAATCACACACACACACACACACACACACACACACACCATAACAAGGTATGAATCATATATCATTTAAAGTAATAGAAGTGACTATAGAAAGAAAACTACTAATAGAAGGCCCTCCGTACCTACTATAGAATCTATCACATACAAAAGAATCTATAACATACCAAAGAGCCAGTAAGTATTAGTAAACAACATGTTAAGACCAAACAGTCTACAGGGGCTAGCTGGAGACCAGAGCCTCTATAGCTCTGGGCCTCTGCTGCTGTCACCCTGATGGGTTGAGAGTGAGCTCCAGCACAGTGTGTCCGCAGGCTTAGCCCTCCATACTTTCTAGCCTCTCTGGATTCCCTGGCTTTGTTGTTGCTGCTGGCTGCAGCCTCAGGGCACATGCTTTCTTTCCCATTCACCGAAATGGTCTGGCAGGACCACATTCACACTGGGAAAGAAAGCTGGGATTTGGATTGGCCAGGTTTGAAATAGCTCATTTAATAACCTGTTCAGCAAGCTTTTCTTGAACCTGTGGGGCACAGGAGGTTTTACTACACTGCTATCTTCAGGAAGCAATGACATGGGGTCTCCTGAAGTGTGTGTGTGTGTGTGTGTGTGTGTGCCAGTCCTGGGGCTTGAACTCAGGCCCTGGGTACTGTCCCTTAGCTTTTTCGCTGAAGGCTCATACTGTATTACTTTGAGCCACAGCCCTACTTCTGGATTTTTTCTGGTTAACTGGAGTTAAAGGTCTCAAAAAATTTCCTGCCCAGACTAGCTTTGTATCAGGATCCTCAGATCTCAGGCTCCTGAGCTGTTAGGATTATAGGTGAGAGCCACCAGCACCTGGCAGCAAGGGAGTTCCAGAATTACTTTCCTCCTCTTGCCCATCATCACATTCAGCCATGTATGGCCACTAAATTGTCCCTGTAATATCCAGAGCCATACCAGAGACACTGATAGAAGCACAAGTATGTGGCCTATCAGTGCCCAAAAGGCACAATGTACATGAACTTGTCTGTCAGCTTACAGGAAATATATGGGCTAGACCAATTGCCTATAAAAACTATCAATGTGACAATATTCTGAATACTTCTTTATGTGGCCACTTCTAACACACTGGTGTCTTATCAGACATTTACAATGCTTGTCACTGTCTGCTCACCAAGCCTAATTAGCATAATGTCAACAATATTTCAGATCTGTGGATTGTCAAGAGAGTCAAGTTCAGCTGGGCACCAGTGGCTCATACCTGCAATACCTGCTACTCGGGAGGCTGAGGCCACCTGGGACATGGTTCAAAGCTAGCCCAGGCAGAAGTCTCCAAGACTCTGTCTCCAAATTAACTAACAAAAAGCTAGACTGGAGATGTGGCTCAAGTGATAGAATGCCAGCTATGAGCAAACAAGCCAAGCCTGAGGAAGAGTATGAAGTTTTGAGTTCAATCCCCAGTACTGGCAAACCAAACAAACAACACATAGATTCAACGTCCCTAGATTGTGTTGAGTCAGGGAGATGGAAAGTTAACACAGCTCTGGTTTTGATCTTCCTTACTGACTATGATAGAAAAGAACACAACTTTCCAGACAAAAGAGGTTCACATCAAGTGCCAGCTGCTGTGCTAACTCACTCCAATAAACGTTTAGCTGTCACCTACCATGACCCTTTGGTTTTTACATGGGCCAAAGAGATGAGTAGAATGAGAAATGATGGAGACTAAGACCCATGGATCTTTTCAATCATATGTGTGAGTGATTATTTTACTTTCTTTATATACTCACGTTCTTGGCCGTACTGCGGTTGAGTCTTGTGCAGGCTAGGCAAACGTTCTACCACCGAGCTACTTCCATCCTCTTTCAAATCTTTCATGGGCGCACCAGCCCTTGAAGTTCCTCCTGAGAGGCTTCTGATTTATACAGGCTCTGAGCCTTTCCACCACTATGAGGGGTGTTGCAAGTATTGAGTGAAGCTATCCCAATTATATGGCTGCTGAGCAGGGTGGCCATCTGAATGCATCACACACATTATAAGTAAATCCCAGTCTGGTACTCCATTCATCACCTCCATGACCTGCCTCCCTAGGTGGACAACTATGATGGCTTTTCTGCTGGCCTAACATCATGTCAGACTAGCTCCTATACCCAACATTGAGTATCCCCCTTTCTCCAGTGCACAGTTATGCTGGTAAAGATCCTTTGGGCATGAGGCAATGAACTATCTCTGTCATCTGCAATTATTGGGCCTTGGATCTGTATAGAGACTTCGTGAGGGGCTGTGACTTTTTTACAGTGAGTCTTGATCATCTCATCTCATGTAACCCTTTTGTTCCGTGCTAGTCTTTCAGAATACCAGGCTCTATTGTCTTGTGTGTCAAGGTACCCTCTGCCGTCACTGGCCATTAATGTATTCATATGCACCTCCATTCTGCCAGTCCATGCATCTGTTAACAGTGGCCAGCCCAGTTCCATGGGACTTTCTAGCTTTTGGAGGAACTTCATCACCAGGTTCCTTCACCCTGCCATTTCTACCCCACCAGCAATGCTGTCATGAAAGAAGCATCCTGGGCCTTCCCAGAGCACATAATCAAGTGGAGAAGAATAAACTACTGTAGCCTAATCAGTCTATGTTGATGTTCCTACATTTCAGAGCTTCCTAACCTCTTTCTCAGTATCATGTAAAGGAAACATTAGCCTCTCTACCTTAATTACTGAGGTCCACCACCATGCCTAAACTTCAGTCAGCCTTCCTGGCAATGAAAGGCCTGGGTCCCGATGTTCTTACCAGGAGTCCAATGGAACTCAAGCCATGAAGGATACATTTGGGTCAATAAACTTGTTCATTTTCAGATATTTATTCTGATTTCCACACACTTGGTCCAACACCACCCAAGACTCCTTCCACCTCTACTCCTTTAGTTCCTTCCAGACTTTGAATTTCTTGGCAGAGAAGCTATTTGCTTACCAAGTGAGGATTGCTTCCCCACTTGCGTAAGGCTCAGATCTAACCATAATTAGCACCCTGAAGGAAAAGAAGGGTGATGCGATGAATCTTGAAAAGGAAATATAAATGTCGCTGCATGTCACTTGCAAAAGGAGATTTTTCTTCCATGTGTTCAGGCAAATAGCACTGCTTTCTTCTAAGAATTGGGAGCTTGGACTATGCATTTTACATTTCAGGGTCCTCCTCCTCCTTCCCTATCAGTACTCTAAATTCGTTGTAGGATACATGTCAGTGTTGAACATTTACTATCATTTGTGATTTGGCCAATCTCAAAATTAGATCATGGGTCTAATTTTCCACACACTCTGTCTGCCACATATGATGCATGTGACAAATGTCTCTTTAAATGCTGCCATAGAAGCCCTTTGGATTCCACAGTGAGCCTTTAATTGATAACTGTTCTGGTTCTATCTGGTAACAACACCTACCCAACATCCCTGCCCTTACTGTTATCCTTGTCTCTACCTTTATTATATGCCCCAGCCACCAGAAAGCCCAATAAACTACCTTCTACCTGCACTTCACCCCAATCTACCATTATGACAAGTATGACACTATTGTCTATCAGATGATGATTGTTACATACTTACCACTTGACCACCACCACTACTACTGGCAACTGGGATTTCTTTCTGGAGGAATTTATGAGAAGTGGCTCAGAAGAAGCCTTTATCCATCAGCTCCTGCCCCATTGTGTGAATCTACAGACATTGAATTTCCCACAATTCAGAGCTGTACAGTCAATACTTACATGAGTCTAACAACTGCAACAGGGGTTAAGAAATGGGGGACAGTGGGGAGGGAGCTGAGATAATTGGAAGTGAGCTGCAAATGATGCTAATGGATGAAGACAGCATCTCAAACATATTATGGTTGATTTGGGGCTAGCTTTAGCATTCCTTTTCTATAACTTCTGTCTTTTCAGTCCTGTATGGCTCAGATTAATATTAAATGAGATTGCATTCCCTAAGCACAACCAGACAGCCCAGATGAAGGTGGAAAAGAAGACTAGGTTGTTTTTTTAATTCTCTGCACAGAAAAGCCACACATGATTTATTCATTCAACAAGTAATCACGGTGCTAAGCACCATGCTTATGGCAGTGATCAAAACAGAAGGAAAAATCTTTTACATTGGGAAGTTGAAACCACAGAAAATATAAGTGTACTGAGTAAAAAATATGAGAGTAAGAAGTGCTATGGAGACATACTAAAGCAGTAAGAAAGTAGGAAGTGCAGGTGCGATCATGTTTTTTTTTTAAATATTACTATATTTTAGTAGTTGCACAAAGGAATTGTTATTGAACAAAGCAGTTAATGAATACATCTTGATCAATGTCACCCTTTCCAACATGCTTACCCATACTTCCCCAACCCACCCCGTCCATTACGAAGACTTAATTTTGTAAGATATACATTGAATTCTTGTCTGCATTTTCCTCCCCTTCATTTATCTATTCCCCTTGACTCCATTCCCTATCCCTTCAAGTTCCCCATACCTGGTGTCTTATTTTGTTAAACTTTGATTTGACTTTCTAAGAAATTACACTATTTAAGATCGCCCTTGAATCTACCATATTTCAGCTAAAACATTCACGAACATGGACATATAATACCCAACGTATGTACTTAGGAGTTTGCAAGCTAAATCTAACTTCCATATATAAGGGAATCATGGATCTCTTGTCTCTCTGGTCCTGACTTCCTTCACTTAACATCATTTTCCCCCCAAGTCTTTCCATTTCTTTACAAATGATAGATCATTCCTTCAGGTGGATGAATAAAATACCATTATGGATACCTACCACATTTTCTTGGTCCATGCAGTTGTCGGGAAGGCTCTGGGGATGGAGATGTTCCAGAAGAGAGCTGGAGGGAAGAAATGCAGATACTGAGAGATGGCATTTCCCAAGGGAGGAAGAGAATGGCCACCTGTTGGAGAACTGTGGTTAGTGGCTGGAGTGGAGCAGGAAAGTGAGCCTGGTGGTTGGCAGGGCCTACGCCATGTGGCACCTAAGCACCATAGGAATGTCTCCAATGAGGGAAACAGGAGACCACTGGAGCAGAGGCAGTGATGGCGCTGTGATTCTATCTGAAGTGTGCACACTCACACACGGGTGTGAACCCACTCAGGACCCAACTTGAGTCCTTACATACTGTAGGGACTTAGGTCATAGATGAGATGGAGTTGATGATGGAAAACTCGAGCTGTGGCCAAGCTTCCAAACTGCAGTGCTTGTACATGTGGAGAAAGCCAGGTACCCAGATGGGGAGGCCTGGGCCACCCCTCACTGTCGGACTCACACATGGAGTCTTGTGCCCTTTCTGTGGACTCCTGTCCCCAGCAGGGGGCGCCTCGGCCCTCCCAGGTCCTGCAAGATGTCTCGCACAGCATTTTAACTTGTAAACTCCACACCAGTGGCAAGCCTGGCAATAAAACTTCATTGTTCCTGGTGGCAGTAGTCTGTTTTTCTAACCTTTGGCTTCCTTCTTCCCTGGTACTTTTCTACATATGGTTCTGGTAAAATAAAAAGATTCACTCCATTTACAATAGTATTTATTGTCCAGGGCGGAGCTTCTCCCCTTCCCCATCTCAAATCCTCCCCAGCTGAGGTGGAAGGGACAAAGTTCCTCTGGCAAAGAGCTTCCTCCAGACAGGACACAGTGTTCCATGGTCTCTAGAGAGCCATTAGAGGCTACCCTTCCCTGGGCATTGGGAGTCGCCAAGCTGGGCAGGGACCCTCCAGGAACTGCAGCTGGCCACAGAGTACTCCCTTCCTAGCCTCAACAGAATCCTTCAGCCCTCAGTGCTGGGACATCTTTCATGGAACAGTGATGCTTCCTAAGAATGTGAGTCATGGTCTCATGTGGGTCATGGTCCCACGTGGCTTCTACCTGTTCTTTTCTACCCTTTTGCTGTGTTGACACCACGAGAAAAGCATCCTGTCTATCAAAATAGTTTGCTTCCTTTCTGTTAATCATATGAGAATTTTTGTTTCTGAAAAGTCCCTGCTATGGTCAGGTGCCATGGCCCTTGCTAATTATATTTTAGTTACACCCTTTTCCTGCTGCACTTTAGTGAAAGACATCCTGTTAGAAGCTCCTTGAAAGCTGGGCGCTGGTGGCTCATGCCTGTAACCTTAGCTACTCAGGAGGCTGAGATCTGAGAATCACAGTTCAAAGCCAGCCTGGGCACAAAAGTCGGTGAGACTCTTATCTCCAATAACCACAAGAAAGCCAGACGTGGTGCTGTGGTTCAAGTGGTAGAGTGCTCACCTTGAGCGGAAGAGCTGAGGAACAGCGCCCAGGCCCAGAGTTCAAGCCCATGACCAACAAAGGAGGAGGAGGAGGAGGAGGAGGAGGAGGAGGAGGAGGAGGAGGAGGAGGAGGAGGAGGAGGAGGAGGAGCTCCTTGAACTTCCTTTTGCAGATTGTGAACCGGGGCTCAGCCAATTGGAGCAGAGGGGCGGGGCCTGCTGAATTAGGGATATGAAGGGAGCAGTCTGCCTGCTCTGTGGGCTTTCTTAGCAGAATTTTAGCTGATGGAGCACCCTGCTGCAGAAGCCAAGTTCCTTTTGAGCTGGTGTCCTTATTTCTACAGACACCCCAACATCCCAAGCTATTTTTAACAGCTGACATTAAGGAAACAGAATCTTCAATGGGAGGAGCCTCTTGCCTGCCATGCTCCTGGGATACTGGATACAAGATGGAAGAGAGCTGCCAAGCCCAACAGTAAGAGAGTATGGCTGGCTCAAGAAGCAGGGAAAGCAAGGCAGAAGGAGGGCAAAGACTCTTGTTGCTGGACAAGGGTTTTCAGATCAGGCTTTCCAACTGAGTGAGTTCCCTCTACTCTTGACCCTAAAAAGATCCTGACAGAGCAAAGTGAGCCTTGAAGCCAGGCCTTGGGCTGTACTTCAAGTGTCACTGTGTGAATAGGCAATCACATAACAGACAGGAGATATCCATCCACACAGATTGTGAGAGCTGTAGCTGATTCCCAGGAAGCTAGGAGTTAGCTTGCAGCTGGCCACAGTTGGGATCCCTGAGGCAGTCTCTGGGCTCACAGTCCTCAGGTGCCCCTCACACATTCAAGAACCCAAACCAAAGCCAGGTGGATGACTGTGTCCCCAGTTTTTGGAGGAGAAACTACTTCAGACAGAAAACTACCTTACATAGAAAGTTTTCACTGTTTCTTATGAGCCCAGAACGTGAGATTCTACCACAACTTTGTGGACATACATGGGCAGTAAATACACATACTTCACACACATACCCACAAATACATATACTATATATATATATATAAAACATATCCATGCATACATGCAAATACATACACAAACAGCCTAGTATATACCTAGGTATATACTTCTCAGACCTATACACACCACAAACATCTGTCACCCACATACAATATCTACCCTTTGCACAATGCACATCCATATGCACAGTTTCCACACTTCTACCCATGAGTCAGTCCACAAGGAGCAATCCAAATACTGCCCACACAGATCATCATACACACACAGACATGTACTTGCAAAACATAGCAGAAAAGAGAAAAAGATGAAGAGTATTCATATTTCTCATGTTCATAGAAACTGAAATTCAAAACAAAATACAAAATAGACCACAATAAACAAAATACAAGTCTGTGTGGTAGAGTGGTTGGAAATACGTATGCTGGAGTTAGACAACCTCAGTCTGCACTTGTCACCATGGGCATGGGCATGGTAGCTAACCTCTGTGTCTCCTCTAACCAACCTGTAATAAGAAATAACAGTAGTCATTCCCAAGATCCAAGTAGGTAAAAGTAGGTAAAGTATTTAGACAGGCACCTGCCCATGGACAGAACTGAATGCATCATGCCACTGCTACTCTTGTCATTACTGTCACCATGCTGTAGAGGGTGCTACAGAGCCCTCTCCTGTGCTACTTGTGGGGAAGACTGAAAGGTAATTTGGTGGCATAGTTATACTAAAATCTGTAAAAGTCTGTCATTTCATATGATCCAGCCATTCCTTTTTTCCTGAGAACAGAGCTGAGCGGCACCTGTGGATTTATGTTGAAAGATGTTCAAGTTAGCATTATTAAGAGGGAAAAAAAGGAAACAAAGCTAGGTGCTGGTGACTCACACTTGTACTCTTGGTTACCAAGAAGCTGAGATCTGGAGGCTCTTGCAGTTTGAAACTAGCCCAAGCAGAAAAGTTCATGAGACTCCATCTCCAATCAACCAGCAAAATGCCAGATTAGAGGCAGAGCTCAAATGATAGAGCACCAACTATGAGCAAGAAATTTAAGCAAGAACGTAAGGCCCTAACTACTACTGGCACACACACTCAAAAGGAAATAACCCCAAGTTCCCAAAACCAGAAGCTTGGTTATGAGCCATCTGTACAGTCACTCAATCAAGAAACTTTGAAGTCACCCCGCTCTTCCCTGGCATCCTTTGTTCCTACCTCTTGAATGAGTCCATCTACTGCTACATTTTTCTTCCAGGTTCTACTGAGCCATGACTTCCTCCATGAACATGGTCACTTCTGCCAACAACCACCTAGCAGGTCCCTTGTCTGTTTGCTGGTATGCTACTTGTGAAGGTCATCATCACATGAAGGTCATGGTTTTTTAAAAAGCATGCTTGTCATCTTTTGTAATGACTGCACCCCACTTCTCCTCTCTTACTAGATTAGCAGTCTCAGGAAGGCTGGGATACAAGCTGCCTTTTGGTGGTTATATCCTTGAGGTCTATGATTGAGGTTGGCATATACAAGGGACCCTGACTGAGGAATGAAAGAAGAAATGTAATCCAGTCTTCAATCATATTCCCCAAGAGTCCATATGGCAAAATGCTCACAACACAATATGAAATGAGAAAAAGTTCTGCAAAATTATATGCACAGCATGACGTCAACTTTCTTGAACGTAAATACCTGTGCCAAAAAGCCAGATGAGAGCCATTAAAGAGTTAGCAGTGGCTAGTCCTGGTCAGTTGTATTTTTTTATTTATGTGTGGATATACTTTCCAGCTATTAAAAAATAACCATTTCCTTTATATTCCCATTTCCTATATATTCACAAACAGCAAATCAGACAGAAGGACATTGCAATGGATCCAGGACTTTTGCGGTGGGCTATAATTTGAGTCAGAGGTCTAAATGGTTGAAGCATCCTGTGGAACAGACACATTGAACTTGACCATAATGTCCAGCCATTGTTTCTAGACTGGCTGTGCACATGGCCAGCCATCTGTCTAATAATGGATTCCTTTTCTTTTTTGTGGAGATCTGTTAAACTGAGTGCAGCCAACATAGCAAGTAATGGCTTCAGGAAAATACATCAGTTTTCAATGAGTCTTTTTTTTTTTTGTCCTTCCTAAGCAGTCTCCCAGGTGCAAAGTAACAACTGGAAAGGTCTTATGGGAGGCTTGTTTCTATGTTCATCGCGACAGTTACTAGATAGAAGCCGTGACAGCCACCAAGCTAGAGATCCCTGGGCTAGAGACCTGTGTGGCCTTGGAAGTTGCACCCAAGCAAAGGGTCCTTTGGATAGACCCAGGACAGGACTCAGTGAAAAAAAAATTGACATGAATTTTGGATGATTTCCTATCTTTCATCAGGACCTTAGATTTCTTCTATTGCCTTGATCTCTCAGAGTCTGAGAAATCACTGAACACTGGTGTTATTCTCATTGTTTGAGGAGTTAATGAACTCACAGCACCATCATTTGGGCTATATCTATAGTTTGGATCTTGAGTGAACTCCAAAGGCCCAGGTGTTTACAGCTTGGTCTCCAGCTTTGTGCTATCAGGAAATGGTCGACCTTTCAAAAGCGAGCCTAGTGAGAGGAAGTTAGGTTATTGGGGTGTGCCTGTGAAGGGGATATTGAGATCCTGGGCCCTTTTTAGTCTTTCTCTTTGCTATCTAGGGACCATGGTCAACCACATGCTCTCTACCATGATTATGATGACTTGCCATTGGCCCAAAGTTGATCACAAACTTGACCCTCTAACACGGTGAAGCAAAATAAACCTTTTCTGTTTTTAAGTTGCTTGTCTCAGGTATTTTATTACAGTTGCAGAAAGCTTGCCAATAGATACATCATTCTGCCATTTTGCTTGCAGGTCTCTCTTAAACAGATCACCATATGAGGAACAAAGTGGGAAGAAGTAGGAAGGAATATTCAGGATAGAGAAGAACAGAACAAAGAAAGGGTGGTAGAACACAAAAGCTGACAAAAGATGCACAAACTTAATGCATGTAGCTTTCTAGCTACAACTTAGGTCCCTGGAAGGAAAAAAGCTACATGTCCACATTAAAAAAAAAAAAAAAAAGATCCTCAAGGACAAAAACGGAGCTGAAAGTCTGCCTCATAAAGCATCCCTGTGAATATTTCAGGCTGACTGATCACAGAACGGTGATGATCATTGTTGTGCTTTATTTTGGACTTTCCAAGCAAGTACTGTAGCACTGACTTGCATCTCCAGACCACAGAGCAGACTTATTGCAAGAGGTTCCTGTGTTAAGTTGAAGATAGGACTAAAAAACCTTCCAACTTCTCCACAACTGCCACAACCCAAGTGTTAGCCCAGGACAACCAGTTTGTATTATGCAGCTGGCCCTGTGGTCTTGATTGATTGGGCCGGAGTTGGACATCGGCCAATCTTCTATCTTGTACCTGAAATCTGGAAGTGTAAGTTTCAGTTTTGGTTCCCTTGTAGAGGAGAGACCTAAATGGATTAATGATACAGGAGATGATCTACCTTTTATGCTACATCTGTGGAGCAATAGGCCCAGAGAAAACTAGTCTGTGGATGAAAATAGCATAGCAGAAGTAGAGAAGGCAAGGAAAAAAAGAAACCTGGCTAGATCCCAGCCCAAGGGCCCATCCTGAAATTCCATTCTGTATGCAAGAGATACTTAAGCTGCCTTTGCTAAAAAGCACTGAATCCTTATTTGGACCTAGGAGTTAACTAAAGGCAAGATAAATGATAGGCCTCTCTGTTTCTGTTTTGTTATCTGTGTCCTTTGCCCTGAGTCTTCCTCCTCCTGACTCCCAGTCACCTTGGACCTCCAGGAAGGACAAAACTTAAGGATAAACATTTTTCTGACAAAAGGCAAATTGTCCCTCAGTCAAGCCATGCTTCTGCAAAACTTCCCCAAAAGAAGAAGGGAAGAGGACAGACCACAGGCCCAGCAATGGTGGCTTGTGGGCTCCCCTTCTATGAGGAATAATAATTTCTGACAACTTCTCCAGAGCTTTAGAATTTTAGAAGACAAAGGTTGAGATGGGGTCACGCAGACCACAACTGAGACTAGGTCTGGTCTGTGGAATCATGTGGCATTCTTCTCCCCTCTTGTCCCGGTTTTCATCTGTTTAAACCTATATAACTCATGCCCACTCCCCCAGATGGGCTGAAGTGCTAACTTCCCACTGCTCCTGCTCCCTCCAGGTGTCTGACACGTGGCCTCATGGAGTTTGGGCCTGGGGTCTAAAAACTCAAGTGTCAGGGAGTCTACACAAGCTAGTTCAAGTCAGTTTGCAAAGTCTGAACTGTTAAGGATCTTACCTGACACGGAAACCTCAGCACCTGTGCAGTCCTGGGATCCAGACAACACTATATCTATATCTATATAATATATATTCAACAAAACTGGGGGATAACTATGGTGGCTGAAGAGATGTCCACAGATGGGTATACACAACAAACACACACTGATCCCAAAGAGGTTGGAACGGTGAATTTCCCTGGATTCAGGACTAAACAAAACCCCAAGCCTAATGTTCCATTTGGAATTAGCACCCCTTTGCCATATTAGGCCAGGGGCACGCACACGCACGCGCACACCCCCCTCACCCCTCACCCCCACGCCCCCGCAGGGGCGATCAGGAAACGGATAAACCGTGTGGCTAATTCTTCTTGCACTGTTGGTCCCAGAGCCTGTGGCCCTGCACACAGCACCAGCCACGGCTGCAGGGCCCCGCGTCCCCCGGACGGCCAGGCTGGGCAGAGGGGGGTGGGGAGCTCCGTACCTCCACCTACCACGGCGCGGGGAGCTCCGGGCGCTGGGCGGCCAGGGAGGGGGCGCGCCCCGCCGGGCCTTTCAGAGTTAATTAGCCCTCATGAATATGGATGCCACCACGGATTTAATACGGTTGAGAGGTCATAACCTGACCTCCGCCAGGCGAGCAGAAAGAAAAGACGACTTTTCTCGGCTCGGGCTCCTAATTGAAAGGCGGCGTCGCGGGCTGCGCGCGGTGGGCGTGATCGCGCCGCGCCCGGTGCGGGGCGCCCCCGGGGGACGGTGGCCGCCGCTCTCCGCGGGCCCCCGGGCCGCCCCGGGCCCCGACCCCTCCTGACCCACGGGTCCGGCCTGCGGTTCGTCCCCATGCGACGACAGGGTAATGGTATCTGAGCTGGGAACCGATTCTGCACCGTTCCTCTTCCTTGATGGTTCTCATTTCCTGTAATTTAGAGCTGGAAACATTTATGGAATATCACATGGTTTGCGTTTACACAGGAAATCAGCTGCAGTTGTGAGAAGATACTGACTTGCTTGCCTGTGTGTGTGTGTGTGTGTGTGTGTGTAAAATCCCCCTTCCCCCCCCCCCTTTCCGCAAAGGAAAAAGGAGCCGAGACTAACTTGCAACCTTTTGTTTTGCCATGTTTTGCCTTCTTGATCCCAATCACTCTTCTCCAAAGTAGGCTGCGATTTCAAGCCAGGCGGCCGTTTCTTTCTGACACGTGGTGATCCTGTGGCGTGAAGCCCATTTCTCTTTTTTTTTTTTTTTCTTTTTCTCTTCCAGGCAGAGGCACCAGGGGAGATGGGGTGAGGGTGGCCAGGGCGCACAGCGGGGCTGCCGGCTCCCCAACCCCCGGGATGCCACCAGAACGCAGCACCAGGCCCAGATCCCCGGCAGAGAGCGCCAGGGACCCGGCCGCCTCTGGAGTTGTTGGCTGCTTAATGCAAGAACACACACCACGGGCCAAGCCCGGCGCTGGTGGCTCATGCCTGTGATCCTAACTGCTCAAGAGGCTGAGATCTGAGGATCGCGGTCCAAAGCCAGCCCAGGCAAGTAATGCACATGAGACTCTTAGCTCCAACTAACCACCAAAAATGCTGGAAGTGAAGTTGGGGTTCAAGTGGTAGAGTACTCCCCTTGACAAAAATACAATAATACAATTTAAATAAAGAAGCTCAGGGACAGACAGAGCCAGGACCAAGCCCCAGGACTGGCACCAAAGGAAACAAGAAAAAGAGAATACCAACTCTTGCCACCCATCCTGCCCCAGGAACCACCACCCTTCCCCATCCATCACCCCAAACCCATCAGACCACTGCAGGACTAAGCGACGTCGACAGCGATGTGGGAGACTTTACAGCTTGTTTTCAGTGAATTCCTTCGGGCTGCCTCAGACTGGAGCACGCCACCAGGTCAGCACCCTCTGGCCTGCACCCCAGGCCTGAGGGCAGCCACTCCACCCTGGGCAATCGCGCCACCTCGTGGCCGGCATCGGTCTCCCCCCCCCCCTTTTCTGGGATCTGCTACTCTAAGCAGTTAGGTGCTCAGCCCCCTTGAACGGCTGCAAAGGCCCAGAACCTCTTTCTTCTTATTCCTGGAAGGAACTGGAAATACAGGGAACCCGTGGCTCTCCTTTCATGTCCTCTACCAAACCGTTCCACAATTCCAGACCCATTGCTTTGATTTAAGGCTTAGACTCAATGAAATGAAAAGGGCTTTTGAAGAGAGATACATTTCAGGCTCTTATCTGAGGGTGAAGCCCTCCCTACAGTCTCTCAAGGGTATGTGGGACACTAGAGAGAGGAAAGAATGCATTGATGGGGGAGCCAGACCTTGGGGCTATTCTTTTGTTGGGGCTAGAAGAGGGGGTTGGCTGTAGGAGTCGTTAGGGATGGTGCCTGACTGTTTCTGAGCGTGGGAATGAATGTCCAGTTCTCGTTGGTCTCTCAGATCCAGCGATGGTCACTGTGTCTCCATTCATGAGACGTTTGGGCAGGTCACCAAGCCCATCTTCTTCCCCCCATAAAACCCATCGCCATCTGTGAACACGAGCCCCATGTTTTTATGGGCTGTCCACCGGCAACTGCAGACAAGTAGAGGAGAAAGATTATTGCTGCAGCCCTTTTGGTCTCTCAGTATTAAACCTTGTAACATGACCCATTCTTGGAAACCAAATATTTGCAAGAGACATCCAGCAGCCACCTGGCTACCAATCGCTCTCCAAAACACATCATGTGCCGGGACCACTCCACCTGGTTGGGTTTTTGTTTTTATTTGTCCTCAGCTTCTGAGGGTCAGCAGGCAAATCCCTTCCATTAGGCAGGGATGTTGGCCAACAGCTCCTGGTGTGGCTATGCAGACCCTCATTGGTGTATAGACCAAATTTCAGATGAGCCCCTGAGCTGTGATAAAAAAAAAAAAATCCAAACCTCTATTTCTTTCCACAGGTCCCTGTCTGAGGCTCTACTCCTTGCCACAAAACTTCATTTACCTTATGTAACTGATTACCCAACTGATGAACTATTTGAATCCAACTGGGGCCTTGTGGCAGCCCCTCAGCCCAGCCCTTAGCTTGGGTATGAGGTGGTCACAGAGGGCCTTTGCCACATCTGCTGTGATGATATGCTACATTCTGAAAACTTTCACTTCTCGTTCTCATCCTTACAGGCTGTACGCCTTCTTTTCTTTCCCCCTCCCTTTTCTCTCTGGAAATATGGAACTTATTGGTCTTCATTGGGGGAAAATAATCCCTAATTTAATTATTGTATGATCCACTTTGTGCTGGCTGTTTCGGTTGGAGGGTAGTTCCCTGGTGAGTCATGGTTGGGCACACCCTCTTTCTGTTCCAAACTTTGCAGGGTTCCCCCAGGGCTTCACCACTTGGAAAAGAGGGTGGATTTTCTGAGGTAGGAGGTGTTTTGAGAAGAAAATTCCACCTAGAGCTTGGCACTCTCCTCGCCCCTGAACATGTCAGTCAGTGGCTTGAGTTCCTGGCCCAGAATAGGTCTGCCCCTTAGAAATCTGGGAGACAGATGTCTAGGGACTTGGCAGATGGTCGGTTGGTCCCTTTCCCAGTGAGCCCCCAGGAGAGGTAAGTACCCAGGGATCCAGTACTTATATGGCTTTGCAAACCAGGCTCCATTTTGCATAAATCCACATTTCAATATGTATTTATTCCTGTCACATTCACAGAAAGAGGGGAAAAAAGCTTCACTGGAAATATGCCAGAATGAGATATATAATGATGTTGTTTAGCAGTAACTGTGTCATTCAGTGTTGTTGACAGTAAAATAAATTAACATAATAAACATAATTTGCTAAAAAAAAAAAAGACTAAGGAAAAGCAGATGGTTAACACATTCCAGCAAGACCTGTTGGTCCAAGTTTGCATGGATGTTTAGTCGTTTATGGTGCCTGTGACAGATGCTTGCCTAGGTTCTGGATGTTCCCATGTGACAAGAACAAGATGGTCCCAGCCACACGGCTGCCTCACCACCCTGAGATCCGGTCTCTGGAAAGAGCGATGCTAGGTGAAGGCCAGCCCAGGCAAGAAGCAAGGGCGCCTCCCTGGCTGGCCTGCACAGAGCCAGGCCTATAAGCTCCTGGGCCATTAACATTCACGGTCTGTCACCCTATCAACACCCATCCTTTGTGCTCCAGGACAAGGGAGCTTTCTTAGAGTGGACAGCCTCCAGCTTCTGCCCACCAGCATCCCAGGGGCTTCCGGAGCACTGAGCTTCGGCTCTCCCTCAGTTCCTGTGCCAGGTGCGGAAGGAAAAAGGAAAGGCTTTTTCTGTTTGTTTGTTTGTTTCGGAAAGCTTCATGGTGCCTGATGGGTTCTTTTCTCTCCCCAAATTGAAGGGCATGGGCCTGCTGCCATCCCAGGGGACCTAGTGGTGCCCTGGCTCTACCAGGCCCAAAGTCTGCATCTATGTGCTCACAAGCTCATTTTCTCCCGGCAGAGCTGAGATGGGGCGGAGCAGAAGCAAGGCCGCCAGAAAGAGGTTGCTGGTAGCTCCCTGCTCCAGGCAGCAGAAGGGCTGAGGGCACCCTGCCACCAACTGTTGGAGATGCCCAGCAACCACCACCACTAAACATCAAGCAGTCATTCCCAGCTCGTAGGTAAATCCACACTTCCACATGCAACGTTCCAGTGGTAGATTCTGGAGAGTTCAGAGGTGAGTAAGAAGTGGGTGTCAAGCTGTCTACTCAGGAGGCTGAGATCGGTGGATTGCAGTTCAAAGACAGCCCTAGCAGGAAAGTCGGTGAGACTCTTATCTCCAATTAACCAGAAAAAAGGTTGGAAGTGGCAATGTGGCTCAAGTGGTAGAGTGCCCAGGCCCTGAGTTCAATACCCAGTACACACACACACACACACACACACACACACACACACACATACACACATACACACACACACACACAGACAGAGATGTTGGTTTCTGACAGAAAGGTTTCTAAGCAGAAAGACAGTGCCCTTCACAAGCCAGTATATATCCCTGCTCATAGCTTGGCTGGTAATATGCAGCTAATCTGAGTCAGAAAGCTTCAATATGGGTAAGGTTGGTGGGCAGGAGCTGTGTATGCACACAGTACAGGGCAGCCATTATTAATCCTGGTTATGAAGGTTTCTTGGGGTGGTAGCATCCACCTCCTTCCACCCTCAGGATAATCAGAACCTTACCTAACTATCCAATTAACCCTGCAAACAACCTGGCCACGTCATGAGAATCTGTATCTAGAATTGCTCCTTACTGGGTTTTCTCTACCTCCATAAATATTTCCTCCATCAACTTACAATGTTTAGCCAAATGTTGGAAATCAAGTCACCATTGTTGTTGTTTTAACTAACGCCACATGCATTCCATCAGCAAGTAGGTTCAGCTTTACCTCTAGAAGCCATATCATCCACCAGCTAGTCATGGAGCCAATTCTGCTGCTATAGGATCCTGCCTCTGCTTCCCATCCCTCCACCCCCGACTCTGCCAACTCTCAGAAAGGAAGAGGAAGCAGCCAAGAAGATGACCCTAAGCTAGGCACTGTTGGCTTATACTTGTAATCCTAGCTACTTAGGATCCGGAGATCTGGGGATCCTGGTTCAAAGCCATCCCAGGGCAGAAAAGCTGGTGAGACCCTTGTATCTCACCAGCAAAAATCCAGAAGTGGAGCTGTGGCTGAAGTGGTAGAGCACCAGCCATGGGCAACAAAGTAAAAGGACAGTGCTCAGTTCCTCAGTTCAAGCCTCAGTACCCACACAAGACAAAAAAAGAAAAAAGAAAGAAAGAAAAAAAGAAGAAGTGAAGCGCTGTGGGAAGTGAGTAGTTATGGGAGCTTCACCCCCCTGAATGGGATTAGTAGCCTTGAAAAGGCTCTGTGAGAACCCAACAAGATTACACCATCTTTGGAACAGAAAATAAGCTCTTGCCAGCCATCAAATCTGCTAAAGTATTCTGTGACAGCACCTAAACAGACCAAGATAAGTTTGTTCAATGGCCTTGAGCAAACCTTACTGCATCTCTCTAAGCTTGTTTCTCCAGCAACTAACTAGGGATATTTTGGTTCCATTTTCTTGTATGTCTATAAGGAGGAAAGGACATTGTGCTATGAAGTGCTACCTGTGGGGAGCAGAACACCATAAGACATCCCTATCCCACTGCGCTAGAGAGGTGGCAGTGGTCATGATGGCGTAGAAGGGAGATTCTTCAAATGCCCAACTTAAGATGCTTCAGAGAAGTGCCATTATCTTTTCTGGAATGATTCTTAGGCGATTTTGTGGACACAGTGGGAGGATACATGTATGCAAATTTCATTGTGATATTTAGGAATATTTCTAATTGATCTGTATATATTCCAAATAAGCCAAACTTCCCTCCTAGAACCACACCCAACAACAACCTTTAAAAACCCTGAAATTTCCAATTATCCCAAATCCTTCCGATTAACAGAACATGTACTGCATGTACCGTGCTAACCAATCATCCCCAAACTATTACAAAAATCTCAGCTGGGGCTCAGCAGCTGTTGCACAGATGTTCTGGAGAGCGGCTGGAGAGTTGTTTTGTATCCATAAACACCATCTCTGAGAGGTAAGATGTGAGAGCCGAGTTGGAAGTGGTGATAACAAGAGTTGTGAAGATCGTTCGCCAGAAAGTGGGATAAGACCCAGGACTGAGCGTGGACCCTTCCTTCCTGCGTGCCATGCCCACATTCACAACATGTTGTGACAGACGTGCTGAGTGCTGGTGGGCTGGGCCTCAGATCTCTGTGCCAAATGGCCGGTTTTTTCAAGATGGGTGTCCAGAGCTGTATGCTAAACCCCAACTCATCAATTTGTGGCTCCCAAGCTCTGAATCCTCCCTTTGGCATTGTGTAAAACTGTCAAAAGTCTCCAAAGATTTAACTCTGTGCACGTTAATCTTGGAAGCTGTTTGGGCTGTGTGTGACCTGCTGTCCACTGGCCAGTCAAGTTAACTAGATAGCATGTCCCCAGGACTCACAGTTCATGGATACCTCTTTGCTCTCACTTCTGTCAGACCAGGCATTCTTTCGAGATAATGAACTGTTAACTGCAACAGCCAGAAAGATGATCAAGGAAGCTATGTCACCATTGGACTTGAGCTTGGATGGGACTAAGAAATGGGGCCTCATCTAGTCTCCATTTGGAGATGTGAACACCAAGACGAAAGCAGTCAAATGGGTATTCTGGGTCACATGTCCAGGTAGAAACAGCTAGAATCAGACCCCACGCTTCTTGATGTGGACACACCCACTTATTCCTTCCATGGCTGTAGCCATCTTTTAAGTATAAACAATTGTGGGGTGATTATTTGTATCTTTAGTTAAAAGGCAATCCTTCAGCCAGTATCAGGCATTAAGAGTCAACAAAAGGCAGTGCATCCATCCTGAGGCCTTGAGTTAAAATGTTCCCTGATCTTCTGATATGAAAAGATCTAGGAAGACAGTTGAGGAGAAGAGATAGACCGAACTCCAATGGCACTCTCCCTTGGAAATCTAGGGGTTTCCACTCTGCTCTAGAGGGTCTAAGATTCTAAACCTTGCTTGGGTCTCTCTAGTCTAATGCCAGGTCACCTTAGAGCCTCATGTGAGTCAGATGTCATAGGCTGCTCCAAATGCTAGGGGCAGGACCAGGGCAGATAATTTCCAGGACCATCTGCACCTGGGGTCATTTGAGTTGGTATGGCCTCTTTGGGTCACTGGGGTCCCTGGAGCCTGTTCTCATGGAGACAAGAGAACATGCCTGCTTTTCAATGTGGAATGCCATAATTGTCTCCCCCTAGCCTCTGGTACCACTTGGAGAATTGCCTGTAGCCTTGAGAGATGGTCCTAACACCAGCCTGGCCCCAGCTCTGGGTAGGAACTTGCCTATCTAAAGTCTCTTGTCAGCATTTCACCTCATCAAACCTTCTTTCAGATGGTCTTTCAGATCAGGCCCAAGGAGGTCAGAACCAATAGACTTTAAGCCAGGCAATGATGACTCATGCTTATAACTCCTGAGGAGGCTGAGATTTGAGTATCGAGGTTCAAAGCCAGCTCAGGCAAGAAAGTCCATGATACTTTTATCTCCAACTAACTAGCAAAAAGCCAGAAGTGGAGCTATGGCTCAAGTGGTAGAGTGCCAGCCTTGAGCAACAAAGCTAAGGGACAGCACAAAGACCCTAATACAGTACTGACAAAAATAAAAACAAAACTCGGATAGTCTTTCTTTTTGTAAGGAGTTGCACCTGCAGAAGATCACCAGGGGTTCAGGAACACACACACACACACACACACACACACACACTCATGCACGCACGCACGCATGCGCGCGCGCACACACACACACACACATATCACCTCTCTTGAGATCATACTCATACCAAGACAGCAGCACCCATGATTCCCGGTGGAATCTTTCTAGAGTTGTGCAATGAATCTGAAGCTGAATCTTTGATTGATTGCCAATATGACATTTCTAGGTGAAGTGAGAAATAGACATTATTGCAGCTGGAGACAAGGAAAGATAAAATGAGCATAGGTACAGACCTTCCATGTTCTCAGTGGTGGCAGCTCTAGAACCAGGAGTGTGGTGGGGCTTGCAGCTTGGAATACTGTGCTGTGTAATGTTGAGATTCCTTGCAGGCCGGGCAAGGGGCATCTATTCTCTCATGAGGTTCACACATGTCAAGCGGCTGCCAGGAGCCAGGCACTGTACTGAGTGTGGAGGTCACAAGAAGCTGGAGGTAAGCATGATCCTGAGGGAGAAGCAGGAAGGGAGAGGTGGCCGACTGGTGGAAACAAAGCTTCTGCTGCTTCTTGAAGAAACTTGGAGGGAGAGCTAGTGATCTGCAAGAAGGCAACACCCCTGGTGACCCTGGAAAAGACACCTGTAGGGGACAGCTGCCCCTCCCATAGGGGTGAAGTGGGCAGTGACCCACCCAGATGCCAGAAGGCATATAAAAGGGAGACCCCACAGTGGATAACTGATTTCCAGGCCTCCTTCTTGCTCTCTTGCATCAGGAAATATTTCCTCCTCCTCCTCCTCTTCCTCCTCTTTCTTTTCTTCCCCATCCTTAACTTCCACCCTCTTTCACTCCTCCTCCACCCTTCCTCTCCCCATTCCCCTCCTCTCCTTTTCCTCCTCTTCCTCCTCCTCCCCCCACCTTGCTGGGAAGCAGGTGGATTGGACTTCAGGCCACCCTCACAGTCAGTAGTCCTACTTGAGGGCTTGTACCAACCTGGCAGTAGCCAAGAGGCTTTCCTCAACTTCCCGGTACTTTCCTCTCATTTTCAAATAAACTTTTACCTCTGCTATCACTTTTTCCTGCCTCATCATTCTTTATTTGTTGGAGGAAATAAAAGGACCCTCTAGATGATACCTGCCCTTGCCTTCAGCAGATTGCGGAAGGAATGCTGAGCACCCGGGAAATGTGATATGTCAGAAAATGCCCCATACTGGAGAGATGTGCTGTGCTCCATGAATAACTCCTCAGGCAGAGGACACAATCCAACCAAGGTGGCAGAGGAAGCACTGGAGCTGACCAAAGGGCTCCTCCAGATCGCTCTATGTGTGTTTGTAGCTGCTGCTCTCCTAGAACTGGCTTAATTGCTACAGTCCAGAGTTCTCAGAAGATGGACCAGCACCCAGAGCCCTTGGGTAACTGTGCTCAAGCAGATGAGATTGGGTAGGTGTGCTAAGGCAGGTGTGCTGGGCAGGTGTATGGAACAGCCCTTTTCCTTCTAGTGCACTTCCTGTGGCTGGTGCTAGAGGACTGATCAGGCCCACATACTTCTCTGGGTGGTGAACTATAGAGTATGGTGCCAGAGTTTCAAGTTTATTGGGTGAACTGAGGCTGGATTATTACTGACACACAGAGCTAGGGCAGGGCCTGAGGGCACGTGAGGGTTTGGTCATGGGCATGGATTTGGTTTTGGCTCAGGTCAGAGTCTTCCCCTACTGGCTCTTACGTGATGCTCTTAGAAGACACACAGGCAGGGGAGCTGCCCACCTGGAGTAGGGCGGCACCACAGGCAGGCGCTGCGAGACCTGCTTTGTTTTCTCCTAATGCCAGCCAGCTTTAGTTGGGGCTGGCAGTGCGCAGTGTGGGTCTTGAATTCCGCAAAGGGGATATTCCCCCACACAAGCAATTTCCCAGCCTTGTGGGTTAACAAGTGCCATTTAAACATAATTAAAAGCGATGGAGAATTAATTTCAGAAATAGCCCTTGCCAGACAACTTATTTAATGGCATCCCCCCAGTGTCAGGGCTGCTCAGCGTCAGCTTGCAGAACTCCAGAATGACCATATTACTTTTGATCAGAGTTTCCAGCCAGAATCTGGGCTGTCAGTAGTTAATTTCCTGATTCCTGGACCACCGACTATGCTACCCCAGCAGCGTCCATCCAAGGCTGGGGCCCCAGGGGCATCTTGCAGGGTGCTAGGTGGATAGAGAGCCTCATGTGGATTTCCCCAGGGAGACAAAGGGTTTTTCAGAATCGTGAAGGTGATGCCCGTCACGCTAGTGGTCAAAGTTGGAGAAAGAACTAACTTGGGAAGAAGTGAGACTTTGGTCTCACAACTGATCATTGATGGGTTTGAAACTCACCATGATTCTGTGTGTGTGTGTGTATGTGTGTGTGTGTGTGTGTGTGTGTAGTGTGTGTGTTTAAGGAATTTTATCAGTTTGGACAAATACAGAACAACATGTACAAAATGAACCTTTTAGAACCAGAAGCAGTCTAAGATGGTTACTCGTAGGCAAATGTGCCTTATTTATTGATTTTTCTTTCTTTTCGTGTCTGTTTTTTAACATACTGGAGTTTGAGTATAGGACCTTGCCACACACACTACCATTTGAGCCACCCCTGACTCTTTTGCTCTTAGTTTATTTTTAAGGTAAGGTCTCACTTTTGCCTCAGATGGAGATCTTCCCCCTATGCCACATCTTTTTTGGAGATGTGGGAAGTAGAAGCTCACTAACTTTTTGTCCTGGGCAGGCCTTGAGTAGTGATCTTCCTATCTTGCTCTCTTCAGTAGCTGGGATTGTGGGTGTGCACCATCATGCCTGGCCAAGTGTGCCATTTGATTTGAAAGAACAGTGTTCTGAGCTCCTGAGAGTTACTCTCAGAGGGCAGGGTTTTGCTTTCATGAAGCATCTGGAGACACATTCCAAATTGCTATGGAAGTCCCTGCTATTGGCCCCTCTCTCTTCCCTTCATGGAGGATGTGAGTGGAAGCTTTCCTACACTGATATTACAATTAGTGACTGGATATGGGGCCTGTCACTATTATTTCCTTAATTCGCAGCAATTTATTTATCACAAGAGAAACCAGACTCTAGGAAGTGGCTCCTGGAAAAGCCTAAATAAAACAGATTGACCTGATCTAGGAAACGAGATGCTGGTCCTTTCAGCTCAAGCTGGAATCTATGATGGGAAGTGACTTTGTTGGGGGCAGATTTCATCTTCCATATGTGGCAATGGAGTGAATAATTTGTACAGGAGTTGCTTTGTGCTAGATTACACAGAGGGAGTTTCTCGCTACTTACCCACTGGGCTGGTTGTAGATTATGAACTGGCTGGATTTAAGGATTTCCTTCTGAGGTGATTTTATGAACCAACTGACCTGTGAATGTGCCGGAGCCACAAGAGCAGATGTGGTTCCTGGGACAGGCTTCAGAAAACATGGCTGCAAAAACATGGCTTCCAGTGGCCCAGGGACCATACATCCATGGGAGAAGAAGGAAGTACCATAAACTCAGGTGCCCTCAGGGCTAGAGAGGCCCTGCACAGCCCTGGTAGAGCAACCTCAGTTGCCTTAGTGTTTATCCAAACTCTCTGACTGCATCTGGTCTCACTTTCTTGCTCCAAGCTACGCTGATCCTCATCCCTCCAAAACAGTTTAGAAGTGACTGGGAAAGCCCAGCACTGTTGGCTCACTCCTGTAATCCTAGCTATTCAGGAGATTGAGAACTGAGGAGTATGGATCAAGTCAGCCCAGGCAACAAAGTCCACGAGACTCTTATCTCCAATTAGCCACAAAAAGCCAGAGGTGGAGCTGTGGCTCAAGTGGTAGAGTGCCTGCCTTGAATGAAATAAGCTAAAGAAGAAACCTGAGTCCTGAATTCAAGCCCCAGTATCACAACCAAAAAATAACAAAGTTTTAAACCAAGATCCTAATGCCAGGGCATGTGGGTCCCACATAAGGGCAGGAAGAGTCCCTAAATGCTATTTCGCTTGCCTTCCAGAAATTCCCTGCTTTGTAGCTGCAGGAAGCTCAGTATTGGTCGTCAGCTTTTCCTGAACTAAATGGCTTCTGTTGCCTGAAGTCAAACTCTAAAAGTCTTTCCTGCCCTAATGCAGTCTAGCTAGTACCAAGAGAGCACAGTGAATTGTGCTAATTTCAATGCTGGGAACAGAGGTTCCCTTTGGGGACCAAATCTGGCACTGTCCAATATACAATCACAAACCTACCTGCACCTGGCTGCGACGGACATGTGGCAGGAAGGGCCGTGGTGACAGGGAGGCAGAGGAGGTGGGCAGTGGGTATGTAAGCTCTGGCCCAGAGTCATTCTTCCTTTCTCATCATCATTTTTTCCTAACTGAACAAATTCCTTGCTATAGAAATGTCTAGCATTTTCCAAATCACATTCCAGGTAGTGAGACACTGTGAGTGCTTCCCGAGGAAGACTTTACACTAGCCTTCAGGGACTGCTGTTGGCATTAGGGACCTTCCTGATGGCCTGTCATCAATGGTACAGGTGGCAGAGGCTGGGAGCTGGCTTGTGACTCCACTCAGATCATGAAGGAAGTCAGGAAAGTCAGGCTATAAACAGCAAACACAGATTTGCACTCAAAATGAGTTAGCCAGGTGCCAGGTACCTGTGATCCTAGCTCCTCAGGAGGCTGAGATCTGAGGATCATGGTTAGAAGCTATCCCAGGCAGAAAAGTCTATGGGACTCTTATCTCCAATTAATCATCAAAAAAGCCAGAAGTGGAGCTGTGGCTAAAGTGGTAGAACACTAGCCTTGAGGAATAAAGCTCAGGGACAGCACCCAGGCCCTGAGTTCAAGCCCCAGGAACAGCACACACACACACACACACACACACACACACACACA
>NW_012267240.1:5533051-5672983 GCF_000151885.1 Dipodomys ordii | reverse complement strand
AGTTCAAGCCCCAGGAACAGCACACACACACACACACACACACACACACACACACACACACACACACACACACACACACACAGAGTTTTGCATTCCCATCATGAGAGGATAGTCTGGGCTGAGCGTGGCTCCTGCCCAGAGCAAGGGCTATCAATGCTGCAGGTTTTGTTTCAAGAAAAATCACAGCCTCTGTCCTGGTTGTAAGGGTGGGAGACCCCAAAGCAACAACCACAGACCTTTTGTTGGCCAACATGAAGGCTGAAGCTTGGTCTTCCCTGGGCTCATTTCAAAGCAGGCTAAAGAGAGAGAGAGAGAGAGAGAGAGAGAGAGAGAGAGAGAGAGAGAGAGAGAGGGGAGGGGAGGGAGGGAGAGAGAGGGAGGAACTCCAAACTCTCATTTTGCCTAAACGCCACCTTCCCAGGGTGAGCCTGGAGCCTCCTTTCCCTCTGCCTGCCTCTCCCCTCCTCTGAGGTGGTCCAGAGGTCCACCCTGAAGTCCTACTCATCAGCACCAAGGCCGCTGCTGGAGAGTGAACAAGAAGATGCGGCCAGTGAGGCGACCTCAGGCAGGGGGCAGAGTGCTCACTACCTATTCCTACCCAGAGGCTGTGAGCTTGGGGCAGCTCCCCACCCAGGCTCCTGAAGGCTTCCTGAGGAGCTTGGATTCTGAGTTCAACTGCGGCTCATTTGCATATAAGCATCTAGCATAGCTTATGTATGTATACGTATGTGTATGTATGTCTTGTGTGTAGGTAGTACTGGAATTTGCTAGGAGGTGCTCTACCACTTGAGGCATGCCACTCACTCTTTTTTGCTTTAGTTTATTGTTCAGATAGAAGTTCTCTGTCTCTGTCTCTCTCTCTCTGTCTCTCTCTCTCTCTTTCTCTCTCTCATCGGGGCTGGCCTCCAAATGATCCTCTCCCATCTCTGCTTCCCAGCTGCAGTTATAAGTGTGAGCCACTGTCTGGTCCCTAGGATAGCTTTCCTACTAGGACTCCTTGAGTGGATATCAGGTTATGTCTGATCTAGGGTAGGAGGAAGCAGGTTTTTATCATCCTCATTGACTTCTGGCAGGGCTGCAATAAAATTGTTCTTTTCCATACAAAGTGATTTTTCAAGAAGGACTTGGAAGAGAAATTCATTGCTGGAAAAGTAAGAAACCACCTAACTTTAAACACACACACACACACACACACTTTTATAACAGATTCATGAAGAAGTCTTGGGAGAGTTTTGTATGAGTTCCCTCCTCATGTTATCCCTAGACTATAGCACTGAGATTTAAAAGTCTTGGATAATAGAGTTATGAGTTGATTGAAATGAAGGCATTGCTTACAAGGCTGGATAATAATAATATTTGGTTGGTGTTGTGCAATCTGTTAAAAACCAGCAGTTTTCCCAACTCTGACTAGTGTGAACTGACCACTGGCATCTCTATAGTTCATTTCAAGACCATCAGCAGGATTATTGAATGAGGAACAGACTCAGGGACTTGAAAAGAGAAAAAATGTCCACCAGGCTAGTTATAGCAGCTCTGGGACTGGACATGTCCGGTATCCCAGAAAACAAGCAAGAGGTCGCTTCCCTGAGCAGTGTGTGCTGTGTGAGCGTGCAAACACGTGTGCCTAGTGCACCTGCATGTGCGTGCGTGTGAGAGTACACGTGCTGGGAGCTGGGATTTCTGCTTTCACTCAGGTTGATTTATTTTTCTTTTCCTTGGTAATTGTTAAAAATAAAGTAAAACCTCCTGTGAGCCTTTTGGAACTTCTGGAAAAATCCCTGTGCTGAGGATGGCTGAATCTGAGAAGCGTTTTGAAGAGAGTTGGAAACCACTTTTCCATAACCCTTTCTTTCCTAGGGTGTGTCAGAGCACACAGGGGCTCCGCAGGACGCCATGAGCCGGCCGGGGGCCAGGGGCCGTCCCCCCTCCCCCACCCCTCCGGGGAAGTCAGCAATACACCACAAGAGATTGCAGGCGTGTGGGCAGGAGCCGCGGGAACCTAGCAGATGGCATGAAAGTAAGTGATACCATAAAGGAAACACGTGTCTCCTCACCTCTAATTACAAAGAAGGAAAAGTCACTGAACCAAAATAAGAAAACGTTTGAAATGGCTTACAAAGAAGAATCACATGGCTTTATGGGCAAAGAACGTTGGAGGCCTTTCTCCATAGCAGCCCACTTCTGCATGTGTGGGATGTGGGGGGGGTGATGGTGGTGGTGGTGTTAGCGTGGTCACAGTGAGAATTCTGCTCCAGACAAGTGTTCTGCAGACCTGGGTGGGTGCTGAGCTCTCTTACTGGGGTGGAGCATAGAGAGGCTTCTTATAAACAAGAGATGGTGTGTGTGTGTGTGTGTGTGTGTGTGTGTGTGTGTGTGTGTCACGCTGGTTCTAAACTCAGGGCATGAACACTGTCCCTTAGCTTTTTTCTCAAGGCTGCCTCTCTATTGCTTGAGCCTATACCTCCATTTACAGCTTTTCATGGGAGAGAAGTCTCCCAGACTTTTCTGCCCGGGCTGGCTTTGAACTGCAATCCTCAGATCTCAGTCTCCTGAGTAGCTAGGATTAGAGGCCTGAATCACTGGCACCTGGCAAGTTTTTTTTGTTTTTATTTTTAATGTTGCTGTTGTTTATTTCTCTGGAATTCTCCCCTCCCCGTTTGGTTAGAGTAGAAAAGCTGCCCACTTGTGAGTACCAAGGACACCAGCCACCTGCAGTAAGAACTGGGAGCATGCATAGACCCAGTCTCTCATTTCATCCCTCTGTTCTGCTTGAACCATGGGAGGCATGAGAAGACCCCGTGACCCCAAAATCTCCAAGCAGTGAGCTCCACGTGGCCCCTCAGAGATGGGTGCTGATCCAGAATCTCAGTCTATTGTTTTTCTGCAATCAGTGTCACTCCCTTTTCAAATCAGTGCCAGAGTATAGGGTAAGTTTGGTTACCTGAACACATGTGTACTGACTTGGGAAGGTGGGTGACCAAGATGGACGTCTCCTGCAATAGATTTAGGAATGGCGGACGCTATGCATTTGGTGGACACTCCTGGACCTGCATGCTAAGTTATGGCTCTGAGTGAATGACTGAGACACCTAAGAGATTTGTGTTTGAGAATGTTTGAAATTGTTTCCTCTTCCTCCTCCCCCTCCTCTCTTTCTTCTCTTCCCTTGCCTTCTCCTTCTTCTTACTGTGGTTTGAACTAAGGGCCCAGCACTTGCTAGGCAAGCACTCTACCTCCTGACCCATGCCCTCAGCCCTTTTTGCTTTACTTATTTTCCAGATAGTGCCTTGAGCTCCTATCTCTGCTTTTGCCTATCTGGCTGTTTTTCAGAGAACATCTCCCCAACTTTTTTTTGTCCAAGCTGGTATCAAACCTTGATTGTCCCATTCTGCTGCTAAAAACCTGGGATTCTAGGCATGCACTTCTTTTTCTTTTTTCCCCCTCCCTTCCCACTTTCTCTGGGTTGGTACTGGGGCTTGAACTCAGCATCTAGGGGTTGTCCCTTTGCTTTTCCACTCAAGGCTGGTGCTCCACTCCTTGAGCCATAGCTCCACTTCTGGGTTTTTGGTGGCTAATTGGAGATTAGGTGTCTAATTTAGAACTGTGATCCTTAAGTCTCAGCCTCCTGAGTAGCTGGGATTACAGACGTGAGCCACCAGAACTAGCTATGCAACTACTGAATTGAAGAGGAAAGCAAGGCAGGGAGAAACTATGATACTACTTAAAGGCCTAAATGGCATCGGAGCTCTCAGACTCCTCTCTGCATTGGGGCCCATAGGGAACTGAGAAACCACCATACAAACAGCGCCCTTGGATCCTAAAACACAGTAGTGCTGGGTGCTTCCTAAACACTCCCTGGGTTCATGTCATCTGACTTGCTGTTTGCTTTGAAGATTACACTCTTCCACGCTGCCCTGATGCTGCCTCCATTTGAAGGAGCCCCATGTGGCTCCCAGGATCCTGGGCCCTCCTGGCCCGTGGTCAGACTTCTGCATCTGGCTGTGGCCCACCTGTTGTCTGCTCATCTCCCCCGCTGCCCCGGCCTTCAGGAAGGGGAGCCTGTCTCCTCCCACTGGAGGGCCAGAGGCCGCACAGCTGGATTTCATTCCGCATGAGCCTGGGGCGGGCAGGCCCAACCCTGAGTGGAAACTAGTTCCCCATCAAACACCAGCCAATTCCGTCCACCCCACACCTCCTCACACGAAACCTTCTCCTGGCTTCTTGGGGAAAGTAACTTTATACCATCCATCCACACTGAGGTGAAGAGCTGAAATGTTAGCAGAGGCCCAGGGGGAGGCAGAACAAAAATGAAAGAGCTCAAAGGAGCCCACCCTGTTCTTTCTAGTTCCCACGCAGCTCCCACGGCCTGCAGCCGAGTGTGGGGTACACGCCACATCCCATGTATCACAGCTGGAATTTGTCCACAGAGCCTATGTTCACGGGAGCATTCCAGGAGCTGGGATTTTCTAAGTCCAAAGCACTTAGTTATATGTGTGTGTGTGTGTGTGTGTGTGTGTGTGTGTATGTACATATATATACACACACGCACACATATATATGTATTTATTAAAGCTTTCTGTATTTTAATAAAACAAGGATTGGGTGTGGGCAGAGGTTGACTGACATTGGTCAATCTGGAGAGCAAAGCTCTGGGCACAGCTGGCTGAGGCCCAGGGACAAGAGTAGGGCTGCAATAGACTGAAGTGGGCCTCATGTGGGGGCATCCACAGAATTAAACCAGGCCAGGCAGACCACTATATACATATATACGTTGCCATTGGTTTTGTGGGTCTCTGGTCCCTTCTTCAGAGTGCTGCTTGGAGCTCACCCATGAGGGCTAGCAGGCCAATTTTCATCAGAGCAATTCAGCTGCTCTGACACCTGTGAATCTGCTACGGTGTCCCTAGCTCAGGGCATATGAACAAACTCCAAACCTGGGTTGGAGCCCCTAGTCATGACAGCTCACAGCCCATAAAGGACCTTTGACCCCTCCAGTAGAAATTTTCTAAGTAAGATGGGTGCAAGACATATATAGGCACACGTACCGCACGCTGGTATTTATATGAATTGCAAATGTTGAGAACCCAGAGAAACCCTGCAAGATTCCCCCCCCTTTTATCCACTCCGCCTCTTTCTTCTGCACCCCACCTTTTTGTGTGAGCCCCTGTCCCAAGTCAATGACCTAAGCTAGAGAAGAGGCGAGGCAGGCAGGGGGACCACAGCCCTGGAAAGTTTGTAAGGAGGAAGCCAGACTTCTCGCAGCTGCCAGAGGTCTGCTTCAGCTCTGGAGAGGCTTTGTCTCTGTGACGGCTGGGGGTCACCGCAAAGATACCCAAGATGCTGGAAGCTACACATTTAATGCCAGCAAGACAGACACCAAAGCCCAGGATGGACACAAGTCAAGACTGAGAATTTGATACTGGTGCTGCTCTGAGAGCTACTCTGCTTCCCCCCATCTTCACCTGGTATTGGGGTTTAAACTCAGGGCCTCATGCATATCCAGCCTGCTGGCTTGCTGGCTTGGCACTTTACCACTGAGCCAGGCCTCTGGTTCTGATTTTTGCTGATTATTTTGAAGATGGAGTCTCTAAGACTTTTCTTCTTGGGCTGACTTTCAACTACGATCCTTCAATCTCAGCTTCCTGAGTAGCTAGAATGACAGGCATGAGTGAGCAGCAAATGGCTTTTGATTCTGTAGAACGAGAAGGTAAAGAATGTTGAATTTCTGATTTAAGCTTGCTGCCTGGTGCTCCTCAGGCCAGCTCTGATTCTTCATGGGCCTGGCATCATTTTGCTTACTGGTAAATAAGAAATTGTTGTCTACATCGTACCAGTCTGACAGAAAAGCAGAAGATGCGATCTATGATGCATCCAGCCTGCTTTGTGGTGCATGCACACAGTAGCCATTTTGTACTTCATGGTGGATTCAGGGTCAGCACAACCAGACCTGGAATTGTTGTGAGGAAAATAGCAGGGGTCCAGCCGGGGTGGACTGGGTTTTTAAAAGTGGAATAAGAACCAAGGGCCTAGTACTACCTGCCCTTTGTGGTCCAGGGGCCATCACAGAGTGTCTGTGGTCAGACTCTCCATCCCTGCTAGGAAGGGTACAGGCCCACCCACCTTTTCTGGGAAGAGAGACCCCCCAAAATATATCGGCTTGTTTCAAGGAATCGCCCAGTCCCCCCCCCCCCCAGGGAAGCCAGGCCTCCTTCCTGGTAAACTTCCACTCCGTGGAAGGGCCCTGCAGCCCAGGCAGGTGGCTTAGGGTACCGAGAGGTAGAGTTTGTGTTTGAGAAGTGGATGGGCTTTATGGTACCGTCACAGCATGTTCTTGTCCTGCCGGAACCAAAGAACACAGGCGCTGGCTTGCGGTCACTGTTCATTTTTCTCCACGGTCACAACCCACAGTCCCACAGTCTCCACAGGGAGATTCTACTCCCTGCCGAAGAACTAGGCCTGGCCTTCAAGGCCTTCTACGGGGAGAAATGCTCCAGTTACTAGTCTGGTTACGAGATGATGGAGGCTCCTGGGGCCCCTCACCCCTCACCTGCGCTCTCCTCACTACACACAATCACCTTCTGAATGACCAAGGGACAGCCAGATAGATGAAAAGGTGGGTGTGTCCCAGGGCCTGCAAAACTTCACAGGCCTTGCACTTTTTGGGGGTGCTGGCTCTAAGGAAAAGCAGGGCTTCCTGGACCCCCCCATCTCCTTCCCTGCTTCCGCCTGCAGTTTTCTTCCTCTGGTTTTGTCATCTCTGTTCACTGCCAGGTACTTTCCATCCTCCATCCTCGGGAAGCAGGGATCCAGCCAAACAGTTTGCTGAGCAAACTGAGCATCCTCCAGGGTGCTGGAGGCGGGGTTCTCTCAAACCCCTTCCTTCCCCAGACTTCAGCCCTGGCTTCCTCACTGAGTCTACAGCGCCCTCTGCTGGTAATCAGTCTTCACAGCAGCAGCACAAGACCACGTCCAGTGGTGCCAGAGTCTCAGCATCTATAATAGGACTTAACAAACTCAAAAGTGTTAACAGGCACTTTTATTTCTCCCTTAGTTATGCTAAAGTAAATGATGAGTAACAAAGGCAGGGTTTTTATGGCTGGTCCTACTTAGTAACTCCTGTTTCCCCAAGTTGAATTGTGAACATCCTCTCAGCATGAGTTTGGACACTAATTAATTAATTAATTAATTAATTGATTTTTGGTAGTACTGGGGATCAGACTCAGGGCCTCGCTAGGCAAGTCTTTGTGGCTCTTGAATTATGCTCCCAGTTCTTTTATTTTTCTTTTGGGATAGGGTATCAATCCTTTTGAACAGGCTGGCTTCTAAGTTCGATCCACCTCTCTCTGCCTCCTGAGCATCTGTGATTATAGGCATGCTCCACCTAGCCTTCCTCAGGAGGAGGGACCACTTGACTCTGCTCTGCTCTATACACAGCTCAACTTCCCCCATTACTCCAGTGAGTTTTGGCATTTTAGAGTGATTTTCTGTGTTTTTTCTTTCTTTCTCTTAGCTCCAATGTGGCATGTAAAACTTGGCACACAGCAACTGTTCAATGTTTCTGGGGAATAGGAAATGTGTGAATAACTAACTCAGTGAGCAGTTTGCCACCATGTGTGAGAGAGATCTGATCTGGTGAAATATTACAAAACAAAGATGGAGTGCTATCTGCCAGCCTCTCCAGGCTATTTACTAATTTGCCAGTCAAGTTGTCTAACACAGAGACCACCCACCACCAAGGGCTGACCCCTGTTTACTTACAGTCCACCAGACCTTTGCAAGCTGCGCATGCTAAGTATACCTTCCCTCCCCCACACATGTACGTATATGGTGCTGGAATTCACCTGGGGAAGGCAGTGTGGGAGAGACCTAAGCATAAAGTCCTAGAATAAAAATAGACCAGTGTTCTACATGATGCTTTACATTTTCTTGGCTGTTTGTCAGATGGGCTTTCCTGAGCTGTCGGAGCATAGAAGGCCTGGGCCTTTGCCTCTGGCCTGGGAAAGAGTCCTGATTCTCTCACCTGGTTATCAAGACCACCTGTGGACCCTGGTCTGGTCGCTGATCCTGATGCTTGTTCATTGTCTTAAGAAGGCAGGCAGGGCAGGAACAATGGCCTCTGTGGTGATTTGTAGCTAAGTAGAGGAAGTGGCCAATCAGATGAAGTTATCACCAGCGACAGCTTCTGAGTAGAGCGATATTCCAAGCAACAGCGAGGCCACCAGTGCTGGACCTCAGCTGCCCCCATCTGAGCCTTTAGTGTCCCTAACACCCTGTTGTGTGACCTGTTGTTCTGTTGTATTAGCACTCCTCGGTCTAGTTGTCACAAGTGCCTGTGGGGACCAGGGAAGGTCTCTCCTTCTGGTTAAGGGGTGCCTTGCACCGAGCTGACTGTCCACTTCTGCCAGGAAGAACTCCATCACCCACAGAGCCTGGCAGCCCAGCTCTTCCCTTCAGATTCAAACTCTCCTGGCCTGAGCCTTCGTTCTCACCATCCCCTCTCCACTGCAAACCCCTCTGTCCTGGTTGCAACCCACAAAGTTCCTCTCTGACTTTGCACTGTCCTCCCTCTGTCCTGCCTTTGCCTGGCCTGTCAACCCCAGGCCACAGTCCCTGCCATTGCTGAGTCCCTAAAGCATGTAGGTATCACACAGAACTTGCTGAAAGTCTTGACCCTGCAGGTCTTTGATAATAAGCTTTGGGGTCGGGGTGTATGTGGGGGGGGGGAGAGACGCCATGACAGTAGAGGAAATTCTCCAGTTCCTGGGCTCTGAGGCTGACCTCCTGCTTTTCTGTAGCTTGTGAAGAAATCACCCCAGCTCAGTGATTCTCAGCTGGGGACCAGAGACTTTTATTTGGGTCGGCACCAGCCAGACAATGCTGTTGGTTACGCTGCACAGGGCAATGCTCTCTAGGCCTCAGTGTCAGTGGCTCGAATCTCACCCTGTTTCCCGAGCCAGTCTCCTCACCTGTAAAGAAGAAGGTGCACAAACCTCAACTGGGAGAAAACATGTGAACGCAAGATGCAAACTGCGAAGCTATTTCTATTGTCCTTCCTTCCACTCCTGATCTGCTCAGGGTGCTTCATTCAGGGAGCAGGGTGGGTGTGAGGGGAACAGGGACTGGCCAGTGAGGCTTCTTTGCTCCTCTCATCTTCAGAGGTGCCCAGTGGCATGGGCATTCAGTAGTTCCTACCTTCCTGGAGCTGGGCTTGGGCCAGGCACAGAGAACCCTGGAGACTCAGGCCAGTCAGGCTAGGTCTGAGATGGCTCAGCTTGCTTGTGAGTTGCTGCTTGCGCCCCCTTGAGGCAGAGTTTGTGAACGCATTGGGAAATCTTCAAGTGCTGTATCAATGTGAATGCAGTGGTGGCCCCTCTCCTGTCACGTTATAGTGCTGGGTGTGCAGTTGAGATTCAATAAATTCCTGAAGATTGATTGAACGTGAAACACTCTGTGGAGTCAAGAGAGGCCCCAAATTGAAGACCGTTGGGTGGCCTGGAAGCCCAAACACCAGAATCTATAGCTTAGAAAGTGCCAGAAGGTGAGAAGAGTTCTGACTCTTCAGAGTCAAAAGAGATGCACAATTGAAGGCCATAGTGTTACCTAGAAGATCAAACACCAGAATCTAGAGCTTAGAAAGTGTTAGAAGGTGGGACGATCACGGTGGCCCCAGCCTGGGATCTTCTGAGCAAAGATAACACATAGCTTATAGCCCGCATGCTCCCCATTCTCAAAGGACACAAAACAGCCTCTGCACACCTTGCCAGCACTCCGTGACCACATCCATACAGCTGGCAAACAGAATCAGGAATGCCATTGATGTTCTCTGTGCAAATCATCGCAACTGGCTTGTCTCGACCTTGCCAGCTTGGAAGCAAAGTAACTTGTAGCTGTTCATCATTTTCTCTTCCTTTTCCCATGTGGGAAATAAGCCATTAAATTATATCCAGAGAGAAGTCTTTCTTTTCAAGATTTCCCTCTGAAAATCATGGGGAACCTAGGAAGGGAGATTTTTTTTTTAGGTGCCGAGTTTAGTTAAAGTCTTCAAGGTGACTACCATTGACACAATTCTCTGCACCCAAATCCTTCTTGTAGCAAATATTTAGTAGGGAAAAACATCGGCCCAATAAGAAGATAACATATTGCCCGGTGCCTGGTAAATAAAATGAGCCACATCAATTTCTCTTCTGCCCGTGAATAATGATCAATTTATCAAGTGCACACTAAATAATGGTTTTGCATGGCGACAGCAGCTCTTATGATAAAGTGTTACTGCTCGAGCTACGTTATTATAAACAACATCCAATTTATGGAGTCGGGAAGCAGATGCGGTATTCAGTAATGTGTCACCATTCTCTAGAAGGAACCGTAAAATCGAGGCTGTCATGATTTTCTGGCTATAAAACTTCAAACAATTAAGATTCCTAGGAAGCCACCCCAATCACAAGCTCAATTTTGAAATTGACTGTTCAATATGATCATTATAACTTAGAGCTGGAACTTGCTAGGACCAAATGTGACTAGCTAAGTGTGAGGAATCTTGTGTAATCACCAGCCAGTGAGAGGTGCTAGAGGTGATAGGGGTTTCGGTGAATTTCAAATGAAACACCTTTACCCTGAGAGAGAGTCATATTCTTACCTGGCCATACAGGGGAGAATGAGTCGTGTGTGTTTTCCTACATTCTAATGCCAAAGCTGAGTGTTACCCAGGAGGCAGTACGTGATGGATGGAACGTCCACCTTGACTTGTGGTGGGCCATCAGTCCCGCCCTCCCCGTAAGTCTTGTGTGGGTGTCTCCCTTCCCCCAGCCCAACCCAGGTAAGCTATGCAAAGTGGTAAGTCAGAAGGATCTTTGAGCAGAAGAGGAGACATGACAAGTGGGAGAATGAAAAGTGGGCCATGAAAAGTTTGGAGAAATCTTTGCAAACACAACCTTCTAGCCTGAAGCATTTATGCCATGAGAAATGGTACATACATGCTGAGAATAAGTGAAGAACTTAATTTATATATGTGAGCAGGATCATGCTATATGTCCCCCTCATCTTACGTTAGCAGACACAGTTTTGTCACATCAATTAGTTTGCACAACCTGTTTCAAGATTCAGTTTGTAGTGAAATATGTCCACTTGTGTCCTTGTTCACTTTGGAAGTGCTGTCCTTTGTGTAGTGTGGACTGCTCAGGGTAGTGGTGGATTCTGAGGATGGATTTCACTATTTGGAAATCCTTGCATTTAAACTTAAAGCAGCTGGGTACTGGTGGCTAACATCTGTAATCCTAGCTATTTGGGAGGCTGAAAATGGGAGGATCAGATTTGAGGGCAACCTGGGCAGAAAAGCTCACAAGACTCATAGCTGGCACAGTGGCGTGAAACTTTATGGCTCAGGGACACCACTTCCAAGATGGGAAGAAAGACTCTCTCTAAAAAATTACCAGCAAGAAACAGGGTGGGAAGCATGGCTCAAATGATAGATCAGTAGTCTCGTAAGTGTGAGGCTCTGAGTTCAGACCTCATTCTGACATATCTATTATGATGATGAGGATAATACACAGAAGAATTATTAAAGATCCAAGAGATATAGAACTCCTATTCACTCTCTGGGAAAATGGGTACTAGTGCATGCTGCCTGTGAAGACACCTGTTATTAATGAGACTTGATGTCTTGGTCTATTTTCTATTACAATCACAGAAGGCCGTAAGTGGTATAATTTATAGATGATAGAAGTTTATTTGGTTTTGAGGCTGGATGTCCAAGACCTGATGGGGGATGTGTTGGTGATATAATCTATAGGGAAGCAGAGAAGAAAAGAGATCATGATAAACTGGGCCTGTTTGTCAGGCTGAGGCTCTCTGCTTATATAATAAAGGTCTGCATACATACACATTATACATATATAAGAAGTCATATGTGTGTATGTGTGTGTGCGTGCCTTATGGGCTACAGCTCTATTTTTGGTGATTAACTTAAGAGAGAAGAATCTCATGGAAAGAAGGGTATCGGTGGCTCACATCTGTAATCCTAGCTACTCAGGAGGCTTAGATCGGAGGATCGAAGTTCAAAGCCAGCCCTGGCAGGAAAGTCTGTGAGACTCTTATCTCCAATGAACCACCAGAAAACCGGAAGTGGCGCTGTGGCTCAAGCAGTAGAGCACTCACCTTGAGCTGAAGAGCACAGGGACAGAGCCCAAGCCGAGAGTTCAAGCCCCACGACCACCACCACCACCAACAAAAGTATCTCATGGACTTTCCTGCCCAGACTGTCTTCAAACCTGGATTCTCAGCTCTCAGCCTCCCGAATAGCTAGGATTACGGGTATGAGCCACCAGAGCCCAGCTTCAATATTGTTAAATGACAATTACACTTCAACCTGAGTAGTGGAGAAGACAAACCACAGCGCTTGGGAGAGACAGGGTGGCCATGAATATTAAATCGTATCCTTTGACATGGCTATTTCACTCCTAGGGAATTATCCTAAGGACAAAAATGGGTGGAAAGTTACTGAGTTTGAAGTCAGCCCTAGGCCGTGAAATGGAGAGAAACTGCTGCCCAGCAAAAGGGGATTTGTGAGGCACTGGGACACCCACGACACAGGATCTCACCCAGATAAGCCACACCAGGGGGTGGATGACTCAGGGCAGAGCAAAATATGTCACAGGAGGAGTGGAAGTGTGACTGGAGCGATTGGGCACCTGCCTCACAAGTGTGAATCCCTCAGTCCAAATACTACCAAAAAGAAAGAGAAAAGCAAAACACGACACACAATCTCAATTTTATGTAAGGAAAGATGTATTGCATATGCGTGGCGGGGAAAGTGTCACCAAAATATTAGCAATGACTTTCTCTGGACCGTGGCATAGGGAGAAAGCTTCCATTCTTCTTCCTGGCGCTTGTCTGAATATTCTGAAATAATCACGCTGGTAAATTACATTGCTGTCTGAGAAAAAGGAGCAATGTGATTGTTGAAGACGTTAGCCAGTGAGGTTTGCAGAATTCTTATAAAGACTACGAGAATTTATATATGTTATAGACATTATACTCTAAGTTTGTGTAGTCAGGAGGAGATGGGTAGAGGGTTCTTAGCAAGTATGTGTGTGTGGGGGGGGCCTGTGTTGACCCCAGGGCCTCACACTTGTTCAGCAAGCACTCTACCACTGAACTACATCCCACCTACCTTTCTCCATGTGATCAGGTGATCTCAAAGACACAAGGAGAGGTAGTGCAATAAGACACCTGAGACAATCAGGTCATAAGGAGGGAAGGTTTTTGGTTGTTGTTGTTTATTTATTTTTTTTGTCAGCAGTCATTGGGCTTGAACTCTGGGCCTGGGCGCTGTCCCTCAGCTCTTCAGCTCAAGGCGAGTGCTCTACCACTTAAACCACAGCTCCACTTCCGGTTTTCTGGTGGTTTATTGGAGATCAGAGTCTCACGGACTTTCCTGCCCAGGCTGGCTTTGAACCACGATCCTCAGAATCCTACCTACTCAGGAAGGTTTATCTCAGGCTTTGGAGGTTTCAATCCATGACCTATGGACCCTTTGCTTTGTGCCTGTGGCAGCACAGAACACAATGGTGGGAGCATGTGACCAAAGAAGCCAGTCCAGTCCATCACTGGGTGTGAAAAAGGAAGGCATGGGCTGAGATCCCACAGTCCCCTTGGAGGACAATGCTTTGATGACCCAAAGGCCTCCATCTAGGTCCTGCCTCTTAAAGGTTCTTTGGCTTCCCCCAAACTACATCCTGGTGACCAAGTCTTGAACATGATTGCCTTTGGGGAAAATTCACACAAACCATGACATTCCACCAAAACCATTCCTCCATCTCCACATCTCCCCAGATGGAAGCCATGCAGAGAGCATGGGGATTGTCTTCATTCAGGAGATCCTATTCATCTTACCTCCTTTCCCACATGTGTATATGTAGGTGTGTGTTTGTGTGTGCACAGGCATGCTCCACAGACCCTGACCATGTAGACAACTGGTCCCACCAGACTCTGGCCGACAGGTGGCGCCCCAGACCTGACCACATGCACTGAACTCCATGGCCCAGGATAGGATAGCTTGTTGTCCTCAGTCCCCTAGACAGCCCCTTCCTCTTTTCATGGTAGTGTGTACTCAGTTCCTTCAAATCCTGGTGGTGTTTAGCAACTCCCATGCGTGATGACAGGTGTGAACCACCATGCCCACTTTTGTATTGATGGAGATGGGATCTTGACAACATTTTGCCCGGGCTGTCCTCTAGTTGTGACCATCCAGATCTCTGCCTCTTGGGGAGCTGGGATTTCAGGTGTGGCTCACTGGCACTCAGCAAAGCCCTAAAATAAATCCACTTATTTATCCATTCATTCATGAAATCAATGTTTGTTAAGAAAGTGCTACTAATCAGACAGTGTGTTGGATGCTGGGATATAATAATGAGCAGAAAGATAAAATCAAACCCTCATTAATAATACATGAGTACAAAGTGGCGTGCATGTTCTGGGGAAGGAAGAGAAAGAGTGAAAGGAGAATTTGTTATAAAGGAGCTGCCTAGACGGAGACGCTCGAGAAGGCTTCTAATGAACAGAGCCCCAAAGGGCTGGCTGGATGAAGGGGTGCTTGTGATCCCGTTTGCTCGTTCTAGATGGAAGGAGCAGCATGTGCTAAGGCCTGTGTGCGAGGATGTAGGGGGAACTGAAAGAAGCCAGTGTGCCATGAGCAAAGGGAACAGGGGCATTTGAATAGGGGCCTTGTGGGCTTGTTAGAGAATTGCTATTTCTTTTTTTAAAGAGCAATAAAAAGCCCTTGGAAGGCTAGAAACACAAGTATTAGGATCAAATATGCATTTTGATCAGATGATTATAGAATTGGTGTGAGGACCAGATTGGAAGAGAATCCAACTGGATACAAAGAGGAGGCAGCCATGATGGCCCAGGTAAGGGAGTATGGCCACTGTAAACCAAGAGGGTAGGCTGCAAGCTATGAGCAATGGGGGCGGTAGGACATGACGTGGTTGGTGTGTGGAGATGGACTGGCAAGCATAAAGGGTCACTCCCAACTCTCTTGCTCGGGTGACATCAAAGGTGGACATAGGTGCTATTCATTTACCCTGAGCCTCAGAAGTGGCCCACAGGGCAGGCAGCAAGGCCAAGGGAGACCATATGCTGCTTTTTAGACACGTTTGGTTTGAGGTGCATGTGATCATTTCAGGAATGATCCAGCAAGGAATTTGCCTTGGTGGGGGAAGGGGTGGAAATCTGGAGGACACTAAAGAAGATGCAATATTGGACTTGTGTGACCTTGCGAATGTTTCCACTCTGCCATGTCTTTTCTTGAGGTTTTGTCCAATGCTGGGAGGAGACTGTCCAACGGGACAAACAGCAAGAGGTGCCTAGAGACCTGCACACAAACCAAAAGGAGCCAAAACACCGGAAAGATAAATTCAACGTAAGGTTAGGTGGAATGTCGTGTGCTTTGGAAACCTGACCAGTTAGCACACAGGTAGATTGCTTGGGATCTTTTAATCAATCATCCATTGATGGGTGGATTAGGAATTAAACAATTAAGCTGGGAATAAGGATGCTTACCTCTAGTTCCTGCCAGCTATTTGGGAGGCTGGGGCAGAAGGGTGGTTTGAGCCCAGGAGTTTGAGACCAATCTTGGAAACACAGTGAAGTCAAAAAGTGTCAAAGAAACAATTTTTTTTAAAAGAAAAGAAAACCTAGGGAAGTCAGGTGCTGATGATTCACACCCATAATCCTACCTACTCAGGAGCGAGGCTGAGATCTGAGCATTGTGACTCAAAGACAGCCTGGGCAGGAAAGTCTGAGACTATTATCTCCAATGAGCCACCGAAAAGCTGGAGCTGTGGCTCAAGTGGTAGAACACCAGTCTTGGGGGAATTAAAAAAAAAAAAACCAACGCAGGGACAATGCTCAGGCCCTGAGTTCAAACCACATACTGGTACCAAAAACAGTTGGGAAAAAGAAAGTTTGGTAGCATCTGACTCACTAAGACTCTGCAGAATGTTTTGAATTTGCTGGCTTGATAGTAAAGATGGGTCTTAGCCTTCCCACTGGGACATGGGAGTCTGTGGAAATCTTTACTAAGGGCCTTAGAGGACCTGTCCCTGAATCACCCTTGCCTGAGTCCTTCTCTGAATTATGTTGTGATTTCCATGTCTCCCTCACTTCTTGGGGGCTCCTGGGCACCCTAAAAACACAGGTGGTGGAGTAGATTCCCCCACATTCGCCACCGCTTCTTGGGTTCTTCGGCTTCAACAAAGTAACACAATCCTGAACTACATGGTGCTGGCACAGTGCCCATAAGGTGAAAGTCTCAGTCCCCCGAGATTCCCTCCCCCCCACTGTGCCCCCTTTCCCTGCCACCACACATCCTAGCCCAAGGCCAGAGCTAACAATCCTTCTGATCATCTACTGGTAACCAAAACGTTCACGGGCCTCAAGAACCTTTGTGGGTTTATTATAAATAATATTAGCAGCTCCATGAAGAGGCTCACGGGGTAATGCTCAGAAAGTAGGAGACCCAGGGGCCTCTGTTTCCATAGAGCTGGTGTGTGCCACCGCCTGCACATGGCCGTCTGTCCATGAAGCTCTCTGAACAGACACTTAGGACTTTTCTTTGGTGCTCGCCATGCAGGCAGAATGGACTAGGAACTCAGCCTCCAACCCAGCTCCTCTCCCCAGAGGCTGGATGAGGGGGACTAGAGGTTAAAAGTGTGGTCTTTCTGCAAACCAGCCTCCATTTCAAAGCCATTTAAGACTCCCATAAGAGTCACCCCACTGAGGAAGAGATACTTTCTCATCCCCATCCTCAGAAAACTAAGATGCATGAGTTCTTATGTATCAAGAACTAGGGACAAAAACCATATATATATATATATATATATATATATATATATATACATATATACATATATATGTATATATGTATATATGTGTGTGTGTATATATATATATATATATATATATGGGGCTAGTCTATTTCTGGGTACTCCAAGAGTTGGGGTGCTTCTCTAGGAACCCGTCAAATCCCTTGTAGTTAAACCAGCAGGAGCTTCCTGGGGACCCCTAGGCACAACCTTTCTGCCACTGCCCTTACCTGCCAGTAGAGGGCGCAAGACACAGCTAGTTCTGTACTGTGGCCCTGACTTGCCTTCCCCAAGGTCTGTCCTGAGAGGAGGGACATCTGGAAGCCTCAAATCCAAGCTATTCAGGAGGAAAGCAAGGAGAGGGTGGGGCATGGAAGAGGCAGCATCCAGTCCACGTGGCCATGCTTCTGTTCTTTGGCTTTGTTCCAGAAGTGGGAACTTTATCACACATTCACATATTCAGCAGGAAGGAAGAGCAAAGACTCATTGCACGCTGAGCCGCTTTGTGTCAAACCCATACACACTCTCCCGTGAATCCTCAAACTTAGGAGGGAGGCACCCTCATCCCCACCTCCACCCCCACCAGTTTGTAGATGAGGAGGACTAGAAAGGTTTGAAAGCTGCTCAGGGACTCAGAGGCAGGACTCAAATTCACATTTTTCTGGAGTCAGCTTGGCTTTCCTTCCCTTCCCTCCCCCTGCCTCCCCTCCCCTCCCCCTGCCTCTCCTCCCCTCCTCTCCTCTCCTTCCTCCCTCCCTCTGTCCCTCCTTCCCTTACTGCAGTGCTAGGGATGGAACCAGGGTCTCACACGTTCGAGGGGTACTCTAGCACTAAGCTCCAGCTTCGGTCCCTCTCCTCGTGTCCCTTCTCAGTGCTTCCATACTGCCCTTAATAGCAGTGACCTCTGTCGCTCAAAGTCTGGTGGGGGTGGGGAACCCAAACAGTCCCAAGGCTACAGCTCAATGCCCTTTTCTTCAAATCCACAAATGTTTCCTCATTTGCTCAAACCCCACTATCCCTGTGAGGCCTTCTTCAGCCCTCTGCCCCACACCCCACCCCCTTCTCAGAACTCTCTTGAGATGTCTTGCTTCCATCCATCTTTGCTAAACACTAATGCTTAAGCAGCTTGTCAGGGGAAAAATAACCAGATGCACCTCCAGCTTCCCTCCCTTCCATGGCTCCAAGCTCTTGGTTGACCTTTGAAAGAGACTTGACTAGATTTACCCATCTTGGGCAGTAGTCTGCATATATCACTTGTGATCCATCTGAAAATGTGGGGTTTGGAGGCACATTTCCATGTATGGGCATTGGTAGCATGCCTACCTTTTCCAGCCGCTCTGCAGGAGCCTGGCACGTGCGCTGCTCAGGGTTTGCTTAGTCACTACAGGATCACCAGGCATTTGGGTCACTTCCAGAACGTGGCTATTATAAAGGGCACTGCTGCCTCCTTCTGGTCGACCTTGCATTGACACCTGAGCTGCTTTCCTGTTTAACTGTTTCCTGAGGAGATTCCTCCAGGCTCACCAAAGGTTGGGATGCAATTGAATCTCCTGTCTCTTCCTCATTGTCCACAGGAGGGCTGAGCCCCAGGAAGAGCTCTAAAACAAAAATAGCCATTTACAGAGCCTTTCCATGGGCCAGGCATGGGGTAAGCACTTCCCACATGCTGCCTCATGTAATTCACATAGCAATCCTGGGCAGCAGGCAATGCCATGGCTCCCATGTTACAAACAAGGAAATTAGTGCTCAAGTGATAATTTTCCCAGAGCATGTAGCCAGTAAAAGGAGAGTATGTGTGTGTGGGGGTGTGTGGTCATGATGACCAAGTAGCTGATTCTACAGACACCTGCTTAGACCAACTCCTGGAATTCAGCCGGGAAGTACATGTGGTTTGCAGTAGTTTGTGCAGTGGGATCCCTCCTTGTTCCAGACTCTCCCCCTCCCCCTCCCTCTTTCTCTTTCCCAGCTCCCTCCCCCCCTCTCTTCTTTTTGTTCAGTACTGCAGCTTGGACTTAGAGTTTGAGGACTGTCCCTTAGCTTTTTCACTCAAGGTTGGTACTCTACCATTGGAGACACAGCTCTACTTCTGGCTTTTTGGTGGAGAGTTGAACCGGGATCTTCAGATCTCAGCCTCCTCTGAGTAGCTAGTATTACAGGTGTGATCGGCTGGTGCCTGCTTGGGCAACCTCTTTTAGCATGCAGCTTAGTCAGAAGGTTTCCCAAGAGAAGCCCTATGCAGGATCACATGACTGAAAGTCATGTCTCTGCCACCGATTCCAGTTAGGAGGCAACTGTTGGGTGCCTATAGCTGTTTGCTCCTGAGCCCTGTGTCAGCTGAGGCAGGCTGCCTCAGCCTGTCTTACCAGGCTTCAAATGGATGCTGCAATTCCATTCCAGCTTCCGGGATGCAGGTGGAATCCTGAGAACCATCTTCCTCTGACTCATGCCCGTGCAGGGAGCTGGGAGGCAGGAAGGACACAGATTCCGCTCATGGGCTCTTTGCATATCAAACATTTCAGATGAAGAGAATTGCAGATGTGTCCCCTGCGAAAGAGGCTTTGAGGACCAGTGTCAAATGGCCCTGTGGTAATGTGAGTTGGCAGGGTGACAGACCAGGAAGAAGAAAGAAGGGACAGTGCTCTGGCCCTTCTTCTTTCTGCAGATTGTGCTGGGAGAGCTGGAGCTGGCAGGCCTGGAGGGGCTCAGGGCAGCTGCCGGGGCTGAATGAGTCCTCTGTCCTCACCTCTGTTACGCGGTGGAAAAGCACACAGCCTCCGCCCTCCCTCTCTTCTCCCCTGCCAATCTTGGCCTAACCACAGATTTCCACAGAGGGACCTCGGAGGTGTCAGGACTGGGAAAGACTTTCATGTGGCATCTGGTTTGACCACCTGCCTCATCACAGGTGTAGACAAGGATCCCCATAAGCACAGGTAAGGCCACTGAGCCCGAGAGAGGCAAATCAACATCTGGGAGATACGTCCCAGCTCATAGAAGCTGCCAGCTCCCAGCACATGTAATCTTGGAAACACTGGGGTAATGACCACCAATGACCAATCTTTTAAGACTATAGAATGAATAAATGGAGAGAAAATAACAATCAACCAAGAATCAACACTTTGGCTTACTTTTATCTGCATATACTTTTTTATATAATCATGGTCATCCATTTAAGAACTTCATAGCCTACTTTTCTGGCTTAATATTGTGAGTATCTTATTTAGTCGTTGAGTTCTTTATAAATTTGCTTTTCTGTATAATATTTTGTGGATAGGTCAAATTTTCCTCAAATGTTTTCTTAGCTGGCCAATTCATTTTATTTGTGCTGTAAATAATATTTTTGGTTTTGTTGTTTTTCTTCTGCTGGTCCGGAGGCTTGATGGTCCAGAGGCTTGAACTCAGGGCATGGGTACTATTCCTTAGCTATTTTTCTCAAGGCTGGTGCTCTACTACTTGATCCACAATTCCACTTCTGGCCTTTTTCTTCCTTTGTTTTGCAGATTAATTGGAGATAAAAAAATCTCATGGACTTGCCTGCTTGGGCTGGATTTGAACTCAGATTCTCAGATCTCAGTTTCCTGAGTAGCTAGGATTATAGGCTGAGCCTCCAATGCCAGGTAATAATTTTTTTGGGGGGTCCTGGGGCCTGAACTCTGGGCCTGGGCGCTGTCCTTCACCTCTTCAGCTCAAGGCTAGCACTCTACCACTTGAGCCACAGCGCCACTTCCGGCTTTTTTCTTTTTGCTTATGTGGTGCTAAGGAATCGAACCCAGGGCCTCAGGCATGCAAGGCAAGCGCTCTACCATTGAGCCACTTTCCCAGCCCCCAGGTAATAATTTTTGTTTTAACATTTGGGGAGAAAAGTTTTGCATATTTTTGTGAACCTCCATACTTGAAATTTCCAGTGATGGAAATACGGTAGCAAATGATGTGAGCATTTCCAGGCAGCATGGTGATCATTTTTCTGTCCTGAGAATAGTGCCTGCCCCTTCTTGCTCCAGTTTGAATTTTAATATTATAGATTTAAGCTGGTGCCAGTGGTTCACACCTGTAATCCTAGCTACTCAGGAGGCTGAGAACTGATGATCCAGGTTTAAAGCCAGCCTGGGCAGGAAAGTCCATGAGACTCTTATCTCCAGTTAACCACCAGAAAACCAGAAGTGGCACTGTAGCTCAAGTGGTAGAGTGCTCATCTTGAGCTGAAGAGCGTAGGGACAGCACCCAGGACCAGAGTTCAAGCCCTACGACTGACAAAACAAAAAAACAAAAACAAAAAAACATTTAAAAACAATGAAATGATCAAAGTCATCAGTACCTGTAGTCATAATTTTTCTACATGGCTTCAGTTCTATTAGTTACTTGGTGGATAATGAGCACTTTATAATTTCCTATATGTCAGGCTCTGTGCTAGTACCTACGTGTGCACTTCACATAGCTTTTGCTCTGCAGATAGGAAACCCAAGACACAGAGAGGTCAAGTAAACTACCAAAAGCACACAGCTAGTGAAGGATGAGAATTCAAAAATTAAAATCTGATCCTTTACCTGGTACTTCACTAGCAGCTTTGCATATCATGGGTGCAGGGGCAGGGTGGGAGGGCAGGCACGGGCACTGTTTTTCATGACTTCCACTCCTGAATCTGAGTGTGAAACCCATGAGCAGCATCTCACTTGGTGGGTTATGGACAAAGACATTAAACTGTCCAGGGACAAGACCGCACACTCAGCAGGCAGCCTTGTACTCTAACAAATGGTGTTCAAATTCATGGCTTTTGAGCCAGTGTGCTTCTGCAAAACTAGTCAGTAGAGGTCAACTCCTTGATGTGACCTTGACGTAATCAAGAGTTGTAGCAAAAAGATGTATGAGGCTGCGGATTCACTATATTATAGTGAATCTCTCTCTCTCTCTCTCTCTCTCTCTCTCTCTCTCTCTCACACACACACACACACACACACACATTGGTTAATTGGAGATAAGAATCTACAGACTTTTTTTTTTTGCCTAGCTGGCTTAGAACTGTGACCCTCAGGTCTTAGCCTCCTGAGGTGTGAGCCACCAGTGTCACCCGTGGCTTTGCTTTTGAACTTTTTGAATAGTATACCTTGTCCTGAATGCCAAGGACTGTGTACATCCACCAGATTAACACATAGTGATTTTCATACCCATAGTTAGTGATTAATGAATGGTTGGATGGGTGATGTAGGTTTGGAGTTCAGATCTGAAAGTAGAGGGGACCACATTTGCTGCCTGTGGAAATGTCTCTGAGTCACCTTGCTCTCGGAGTTGGTGGGTGTCCTTCATTAAAAGTGCCTCTGTCTCTCAGGTGACCTAATTCCCCTCACTCCCAGGGCAGAAAGGGTGCAGGAGTGTGAGTTACAGGAAGTGAGGGGAGTGGCCTCAGTGGAAAAGAGAATAGGAGCTGGCTGAGCTGAGAGATGATCTGGGCTGAGAAGTGAGATCCTGCCCTCAGGCCCTTCCCGCCTCCGCCCTCCCCCTCCCCCCTTCCTGGCTGTGGCAGCCACTCACAGGGTTAACCCTCTGTCCAGGCCTGGTGAGCACTGAACCAAGGGGTCAGGCCAAGGGGCTCCAGTGCAGGGGGCTCTGGGCAGCAGGGGGAGAAATGGTAATGCTAATTCAGAAATGTGCTCACAATATTGACAGGTACAACCTCTATGGAAATCTATATTTGAAATTGTCTGATCATGCCATGTTCTCTGCTGATTCAGCAAGTTGAAGGAATGATTATGAATCGCTTCCAAGTGAGGCTAATTAAGTATTTGATAAATGGAATTCAGCACTTTTCATCAGTAGAGAGCTTGCCTGATGAACTAATTGGGCCTAACAAAGGCATCACTTTTTCCTTTCTTTCTTTTCTTTCTTTCTTTTTCTTTCTTTCTTTTCTTTCTTTCTCTTTCTTTCTTTCTTTCTTTCTTTCTCTCTCTCTCTCTTTCTTTCTTTTTCTTTTCTCCCCTTCCTTCCTCCCTCCTTCCCTCCTTTTCTTTCCTTTCCTTTCTTTTCTTTGTTGGCCATAGGGGCTTGAACTCTGGGCCTGGGCACTTTCCCTGAACTCTTCAGCTCTACCATTTGAGCCACAGCACCATGTTTAGTTTTCTGGTGGTTAATTGGATTTAAGTGTCTCATGGACTTTCCTGCCCAGGCTGGCTTGGGACCACCATCCTCAGATCTCAGCCTCCTGAGTAGCTAGGATCACAGTCATGAGCCACCTGTGTCCAGCTGCATCATCTTCTTTCTAAAGATAATCAAACTGGGAAAGAGGGAAAAAGTGAAAAAAAAAAGTATGCTTTTAGGATGGAGGAATCTTTAGAGCCAGATGAACTGCGACTGGAAGATCCCTAACCTAGTTCCTGAGGCACGTTTCATTTAATCGTCCCAGCTTCCATGACGGTGAATGCTGGCTTCTGGACACCTGTTATCAGGGCTATTGCCAGAGCCCGGGAGAGGAAGATAGAAGAGGAGGCAGTAGGATGGTTTTTACCTCTGGCACACTTGGCGCACTGCAGAATTCTCTGTACAGGAAACACACTAAAGAGAGGTGCTAGGGTCAGTGACAAGTGTCATATGAAGGCCTTGTCTCACTCCATTGCTTAACAGCTGGCATCTTTAGAAAGGGTGGATCAGATGACATACACAGGAGTTGATGCCTTGCCTTTTGTTGATGAGCCACAGTGCCACCTGCTGGGCCCTTGGCAGATGGGTGACTAATGCCCTTTTTTCTGGGGTTACTTCTGTATTTCCTTCTCTGGCCAGGCCCAGCTCTGAGTCTTGGCTTCTCCAGCTACTATTTCCAAAATACTATAAATCTGTCAGCAGGACATTTTGATATTTAACAGCAAACATTTCATTCTAACCCTGTCAGTAAAATTAGTATTAATGAAAAAATCCAAGACTCAAGTCGCCAGTATGACAGGTCTTACCTACACCAGCAGAAATGGATGGCTTTCTGTTCTAGAAGGACTGGCTGGTGGCAGGGGGCATCTGGAAATGTTTCTAGAGTCTGTTTACATAGCAAGTACTCTATCTTTCTTTAGTCTATGTGCTTTTTGGGGGTGTTTGGGAGACAGGGTCTGATGGAGACCCTGAGAATTGCAAAGCCACTATGCATAGCTTTGAGAAGACACTACACATGGGTGGCTCTCCTGCCACCCCGCCCAGCCAGGGTGAGGCTGTATAAGTCAGTTCTTAATCTCTGTGACAACATTCTAGAGGAAACCTGGGGGGGCATTTTGGCTCATGGTTTGAGAGGTTTCAGTCCATGGTCACCTGATTCTGTTGTTTCAGGTATATGGTGAGGAAGAGCATGGTGGTGGAAGGGCCTGGCTGAGGAAAGCTACTCACCTCCAAGACAGAGAAGGAGAGAAAGAGACAGAAAGAGAGAGCAAGTACGTGTGTGGGGGGGCGAGGAGGGGGGAGAGGAAGAGAAAGAGGATTTCCAGAGAACTGCTTCCTTCAGCCATGTTCTGTCTCCTAACGGCCAACCCAGGATGAACTCATCAGTGGACTAACCCACTGATAAAGGAAACACCTTCACCACCCAGTCCCTTCTCAATCGTACCACAAGGTGGGGACCAAGCCTTCACCACCATCTTCCCCCTTCCAGTGACGAGAGATGCAGACATGCCCATCTTCGCTTTGGAAAGGTGGGTGCAGTTCGGAATGCCCCCGCAGCCCACACATTTCCAGTTAGCACTCAAGTTCTCCCTATCACAGAAGGCACTGTGGCCCATCTTCTCATTCTGCCCTGCTGCCCAGTGAAAGCCAAGTGGCGCTGGCTGTGGACACTGGAGTAGCTCTGTCTACACAGAGGGCAGCTGACATCATCTGGATTCTAAAGTAAGTAGGGGTAAAACCCTTCTATAGCAGGGCATCAGCAGAAAGAAGGCCCATCTCTCTTGTTCTGTCTAGTTTCTAGAGAGGGTTGATCTTTCAGGAAGCTTCCAGAGGGTCTCACCAGGAATGGGAGAACCTACCACATCAGCTCCTCCTCCTCGCAATGGTGGAGTTATCCTGCAGATGGAGTTGATTGAGATTTTGGAGAAGTGTTAGAGCTGAGTTCTGTACTGGCTTCTCTTCTATCTCTACTGGATAGTTCTGGGTAGTGGAGTCTTGGGGCCCTCTGGAAACATGAATGTCTGCCATCTGTAGAAGCATTCATGACCTGTAATACCAAATGGTCCTGCTCTAGTGGGCAAAGGATTTCTAAGACTGCACCCTCTGTATTATTAAATAACAGCTAGGCTGCATAGCAACAAAGGGCTTTGCACATAACCTTCTGCAGTGTGGGGGTAGGCATTGGTATTACGAGCCCATCTTACAGGTGCGAATGGAGCTGAGACACAGAAAGGTCAGGAACCTGCTCAAGCTCCACAGCGGACAGCATCAGGGCTGGCAGTAGGAGCCACGGAGCCCCCAGAGCCTGCCCTCCTTTCCCTCCAGCTGCTCCTCAGCTTGCTCTGCTGGCTATAAAACCCTTTCTCCACTCCTGTGGATTGTACCTATGGGGTAACACCATTCAGAACCCTCTCTCCTTTCCCTTGTACTTCATTTTATTTAGTCTGAAATTCCTAAGTAGCGCCTAGTAACTATCTTACTTTCTGGTTTCAGCCACCATTGCAAGAGCCCAGATGCCAGTAGGTATGTAGCACCATGACAATGTAAAACAGTTTCTCGCTTGATCCTTACTGAGAGTCTTGTGATGCTGGCAGGATTGTCTCCTTTCTTAAGGAAACCAAGGCAAGGACTTGCAGTGACTGGCCCAAACCGCACAATCGGGAAGTGGAATGTCCAGGCCCCAGACTCAGGTGTTGTCCCAGGGTGGAGCATGCGAAGTTCAAGGTAGCTGTGTGATTATCAGACTTATTAAAACCTGGACAAAAAGGGCAAGGAGAGGGGCTGCAACTGTTCATAGCCCAGCTGTAGATCAACACCATGCCTTTGGGTGTTTTTGTTTTGTTTGTGTGGACCAGGGGATTGAACTCAGGGCCTTGTGCTTGCCAGGCAAGTGCTCTATCACTCGAGACACATTTGAGCCTTTTATTTTAAACTCTCCCTTCCAGCCCTGATCCCAGATATGGTCTCTCACTTTTGCCCAGATGAAAAAATGATCTCAATCCTCCTATGTCTGTCTCCAAGTACCACCAAGCCCAGCTTTTTATTTTTTGGTGGGGTTGGGGGTCAAGGCAAGAGCTATACCATTGAGCTATACCCCTAGCCCTAGCTTTGGACTTATAAGAACATATGAGGAATTTTCTAACTCATTTTCTGTATATCTTAGATACCCATCCTGAAATCAAATGTTGGAAACAGCTAGAGGATTAAAAGCTTGTGGTGAATAATGATCTTAAAAACATGTTCTCATTATCGTACTCAGAGGTCAAATATCTGACTTCTTAATCCTATGATGTTATGTATATAAAATCTTGCCCTAAGTGAGATCCAGATTTATAGCAGTTAATATTTAATGGCAAAATATTGTTACTGGATTGACAATTATGACTCTTCTTGCCCCACACAAAGGAACCTGCTTGGAAGTCAATGTAAACCAATCAACTAATTGTGATTATTCTGAAGTTTTTATTTTTTTTTGGAGGGGTCCTTATGTCACAAAATGACACTGTGTAATGTTTACAATGGGTATTAGAAATTGAGATGTTTTTCTTTCTACTATTTGAGAGTAAAACTGTAGATAACATTTAAAACCATCATCAAAAAGGCAGAGCAAACTTTTCTGTATATAAACTGTACATCGAAACAAGGCACTATATATTTCTGGGGAGATATTAAAGGTGGATTTGCATAGATTCTTCGGAGTCCATGCCATTCAGTACATTTTTTTCTGTTCATTTTAGCACCGGAAGCAGTACTCCAAACAAGTCAGATCTAATGTGACAGGAAATGCTTCTGAGTAGGTGAGGGTACACACGGGTGGCAGACTGAAGCCAACAGAAGCAATTTCAGCTATCTTGCAGTAATATTTTGACATCAAAAAAAAGAAATTAAAAGTGAATGAATACATATTGCTTTTTAAATACATATTTGATTTATATGGTGTTTATATAAATATATATATTTTAGAATCCACAAACTATCAAAATAACACTTTTATAAAGAGAACTGCTACAAAAAGAGAGTCGGCCATGTGTAGTCAAAGGAAGAGGGCAGAGCTGTGGCTCTAAATCACCGGTCAAGTGCACGGAGAAATGCTTTAATTGACATCACCTGCTGAATTGCGGAAAGTACATTTCCAAAGAGTTCTCTTAAAACATTTACAAAATACACAACTCCAGGACAAGCGGTATCGTTAATAAGATCAGGTTTGGGGTTTTAAAAAAAACCCTCTGATTTCAAAATAATAAAAAAAAATCAGTCTGAAAAAAGTATCCATTTTGGGGGCGCTATGGTTGAAGGTGACCATGAGGCTCCTCCGGCATCTGTGGCACTCAGAACAGGCCTTTTGCTTTCTTCAGATTCACCTGTTTCCACGTGGGCAGTGCGCTGTATTCATCTCTCGTCATATCTAGAGCAAACTGGAGGAAACAAGAAATGCCCACTGTGTGAGAGGATGCTGAGACTGTGGGTGCTGCTTAAGTAACATCCCAACCAAAGACCACTCACCTCGAAGTCTTCATCAGTGAGATAAATCTCCAGCTTTAGAGGATCCACTCCTTCTGGGAGTGGCCTGGCTAGGAGATCAGCCAGTGGGTAGATGGTTTTACAGAGTGTGGCCAAGACATCTTCCACAAGGGTGATCTGATTGGAAACCTCCGTGTCCTAGACAGGAGAAGCAGAGAGAGCTTGGTGTGTGCCACATTTGATCACGTGCTAGTGAACATGCAGCCCTGCCTATTTGTGCCACAGCCTGAGAGAGACAGGTTCATAGCTTCATTTCACTGTGAAGGGAGGGACCAGGGCCTGGAATATAAAGGATCACATCCTGGCTTTTATGTTTTCTCATCCAACTGCCAAGTTTCAGATAAACACTGTAACAGGTCTGCCTCCAAAAAAAAATTCACTTTCTCATAAGTGATTAAAGAATAAAATGATTGGATTCACAGCCTAAATACTTAGAAGCTTACACATAAATGGCATTTGTGCTTTCTCTGTCTGCCTCCCTGTCTTTGTCTCTGTGTTTATCTCTGTCTCTCTCTCTCTCACATATCCTGTCTGGAAACTGAAGTCAGGCTCTTGTGTTTGTAAGTACTCTACAACTTGAGCCAAAGACTCAGTCCTGCTGATTTTAGTTTATTTTTCAGGTAGGGTCTCATGCTTTTGTCCAGGCTGGCCTCTAATGGTGATCTCCACATCCTTAAAAGCTATCATCTGTTTCTGCCCCAGGGATCAGTTCTTGATCCATAATAGAAAAATAAGGCTGGGGATGTGGCTTAGCAGTAGAGAACTTGCTCAATATGTTCATGAATCAACCCTCCCTTCCTCCCTCCCTTCCCTACTCCTCCTTTTTTTCCTTCCAAAACAACTGTGTACATTAAGATTATTCAGTGGAAATTATCATCCTCCATTAAACTTGGATCCCACATGGGTTGCCCTCCTTTTAGGTGGCTGGATGGCTGGATGGGCGGAAAGGGTGACTACACACTGTTGGTAAAGTCAGCAACACATGGCACTGGCCCATGGAGGGATTTTTGAGGTGTGTTTTAGAGTGAGCCTGCCTGTGCCCATGGCTGGTTCCTTTCCCGATGCTTGGGGACACAGGACGAGTAACTCCAGATTTTGTGTCTCTACGCCTATGCTGGAAAAATTGGGATAATAAGAAGCCAAATCTTAATGGACTGTTCTGATAATTAAGTAAGAAAATGAATGTAAAGTGTTTGGAGTGGTGCCCAGTCAGGACAAGCACTTAGTAAATCTTAATTAATTAGTATGGTATGCTGTGGGGGAAGCCCGTTTCCTCCTGGCTGAAATCCCACAGGCTGGTACAATATCATGCAGCTCCTGCTGACATCCAGTGATCTACAGTGGATGCAGAAATATGATGGTGATTTCCAGCCTGTGTTTAGACTGCATGAAGTTGGTAAGGTGTTGGCAATCCCTGGAGCCTTTGGGATGGTTTGCTCATATTCATTAACTTCTATAACATGTTGCTTTCTATCAGAAATCAGGCTGAGGTTGGCCCTTCCCTGTGGAGATCAAAACCCGTGGCTATACAAAGACAGGTTAGCAGGCATGGCTCAATTGAATTGGTAGGGCACCTGCCTAGTAGGCAACAGGCCCTGAATTCAATTCCCAGTACCACCAAAATAAAAATTCTAGATAATAATATTCTGGTAGGTAGACGTTATAATGAATGCCTCATTTAATATCAGATGGACACATAAAACACAATTTTCTAAGTCCCAGTCCTAGGGCTTGAACTCAGGGCCTGGACACTGTCCTAAAACTGTGTTTTTCTCAATGCTAGCACTCTATGAGCCACAGTTCTGCCTCGGCTTTTTGGTAGTTATTTGGAGATAGGAGTCTCACAGACTTTCCTGCCCTGGCTGCATTCAATCCTCATATCTCAGCCTCCAGAGTAGATAGGATTATAGGCATGAGCCATTGGTACCAGGCTCAAAAGACAATATTAAGGAAACTTTGAGTAACACCTGGCTATGAGTACATCACCAGGTCTAACGATCTGAACACACCTGAGATCAAGGCTTGTCTTGTGTCTTTTTTACCTGAGGCTAACCTCTGAAACATGTATTTTGTAGACTTTGAGAAGCAATAGAATGAAAAGACTGCAGTTTTTATTATTATTATTATTTTGGGTCTGGTCGTGGGGCCTGAACTCTGGGCCTGGGCGCTGTCCCTCAGCTCTTTAGCTCAAGGCTAGCACTCTACCTCTTGAGCCACAGTGCCACTTCCGGCTTTTTTCTTTTTGCTTATGTGGTGCTGAGGAATCGAACCCAGGGCCTCAGGCATGCAAGGCAAGTGCTCTACCACTGAGCCACCTTCCCAGCCAGGACTGCAGTTTTTATTTATGGTCTTCAAAATAAATAAATACACCTCCACTTATAAGTATTTAAGGAAGTCTGAGTTCTATGTATAGAAAACTACCAGAAAAGTCCAACCTGACTTCCTGTTAGATTTCTCCTCTTCCTAAACTAGTTCTTTCCTTCCTTCCTTCCTTCCTTCCTTCCTTCCTTCCTTCCCTTCCTTCCCTCTCCTGCTCCTTCTTTCCTCCCTCCCTCTCTCCTTCCTTCTTCTCTTCCTTCTTTCCCTCCCTTCCTCCCTCTTTCTTCCTTCCTTCCTTTCTTTCTTTCTTTCTTTCTTTCTTTCTTTCTTTCCCTCCCCTCCCTTCCTTCTCTCTCCCTCCCTCCTTCCTTCCTTCCTTTCTCTTTTTCTCTTGAGAGTGCTATGAACTATAGACTGGATACCTTGCCCTACTGAGCATACACCTGCCTGAACAGTGCAATGTGCAGACACGCGCTTACCATTTCCGTGACCTCAGCAATGTCTTCCCTGTGCTCCCAGCAGGGAAACATGTTGGTGAACGTCAGGGGCTCGAGACCAGCATGGATGAGGTAAGACTTGGGAGGTGGCTTCTTGAGGTTCTTTCCTGTGGTGACACGGAATACAAACAATGTCAGGGGGCACAAGAACCCTGTCTTTCCTCTGACTTCCCTTGGAACCTTGTCTTCTTTGGTCACAACTCCTAGTTTCAAGTTTAAAATGACAATTAAAAGTAGTGGATAACAACACATGGATGAAAATAATGTAAAATGTGAATCTGATGTCCTTGATGACAGAGTGCCATGAAGACAACATGACGTCTTTGTCCTGAGACTAACACAATGCTTCTGGATCCTTGGGTGGCCATGGCTGCTATCCGGAGCTCCTCCTGTCAGTCACCTGTGCAGGTTCCTTTCACCTCGTAACACAGAATAACTTCAATCACATTAGATGGGTCATGGAAGTGTCTTTTATAAGCACTGAAGCTTCCATATTTGGTAGAAAGTTTAGGAATCTACTACAAAGGCTTTTCAAGATTAAAAAAAATAAACAACTGCACACATTCAGTGACGTGAAGATAATCAACAAAACCGGAAACATTCAGATAAAGCATTCATTACTGGCTCCTTAATTTTATCCAAAAGATTACATATTTCATGTGGGAAAAAATACCCCATGCATTTGCTATTTTCTTTCCCCCCAGGATTCTCCTCTGAGGAGTGAGCTCAGGGCCTTAGACTTTCAAGGCAGGTTGCTGTACCTGATACAACTGCTCTTTTGTTTTTGGTTCTCAGACAGGATCTCAAGCTTTTCCTCTAGTGGGCCTTAAACAAGATCCTCCACCCTCCAGCTCCCAAGCAGCAGGAATTACGGCATAAACCACTACGCCTGGGTTACTAGAAATCCTTTTTTAAAAAAGGAATAGTAAAAATAATAAGGAATGCTGAAATGGTGGACAGTGACTTTTTGACAGTTTTTTTCTGGGTAAGATTTCTGTTTTCCAAAGACGCTGCTTTACACAGAACATGCCTCGTGGAGGCCCACATGTCTAGCAGCACAACTAAATCCCAAATGCAACAGGGTTTTTGTCCATCCTGTGTGTTCCATAACGCACCCTTAGGATACCAAGTGTGAGAAAAGCATCTTTCCTGTCAAGGTGGACTGCTTCCTTTCTGTCGATCTTGTGAGAATTGTTTTTCTGAAAAGTTTCTGCTTTGGCCAGGCGGCTTGGCCTTTGTTGATTACATTTACATCCTTTTCTTGCTGTGCTTTAATTAAGACATCCTGTTAGAGGCTCCTTGAATTCTAGGTATATCCTGTTAAGCCACATCCTTTTGCAGATTGTAAACCTGAGCTCAGTAAATGTGAGCAGCCGAGGGGCGTGGCTGGCTGGGTTGGAGATAAAAAGGGAGCAGCTTGCCTGCTGTGTGCTTGGTTTAGGTTGATGGTGCACCCTTCTGCAGAAGTAAACTTTGCCTTGCCGCGTTCCTTTTGAGTTGGTGTACTTATTCCTACGTAAAATCCAAACTTCTCACACAAGTTACATGGTCTCATCATACGAATGAGAAAAATGAATTCTCACTTGTGCTGGCAGATGAGAATACATGGATCTTAAAAGTAATATGTCTCAAATGCTTAGAATGGGCACTGGCTTCATTGCTATCTGCCATGCTCTGCCAAGCTAGTGGGCATGTGCGGGAAATGTGGGTCTGGGCCTCTGGCTGCTCCTCCCTGGTTCTGAACCTCCCCTTACCTCGGCAGTACTGCAGGACAGTCTCCATTGCACTCTTCCGGTCGGAGGCCCAGCGGATGCGGGCAGAGCCGGTGATCTTGTTCTCGATGGGCCACCAGCCTTGCCAGAGGTATACCTCATGGTGATTGTCAACCAGGAAAAGCGCTGAGGGGAGGACAGAGCCAGACCATCAGGAGCTCCTTGAGGCTGCTTCTAACATGCTCTGCCCCAGACATAAGGAAAGCCCCCACCCCTTCAGATAGGGACATCTCTATGAGCCTCCCTGAGGATGAAGGAGACACTGGAAGGCTTCAGCCCTTTGGAAGTTAATATTAGAAAAGCCCCCTACGTATAGAGAGCAGAGGTACAAGGATCTTTCTCATCTTCTTTCTTCTCAAATCCTCCTTCTTTTCCCCATCTCATGCTCAGGCCTTCTTAGCTGTGGCTAGGCCTGTGCCAAGTGTCAAGGGGCTGTTTGTCACCACCAGTCTCCAAAGAGCATCGTGGAAACTTGGAGCACATCTTGCCTGTCCTCAGCTCAGTGACATTTGTGTCCACACCTGACTACTGAACACTGATAAAGTCCTCAGTTCTCTGACACAGAAATGGGCTTTAAAAGAGTAAATGTTCCATCTCCACCTCCTCCTCTTCTCTGCCAGTCTCAATTCTGACACATTCCACTAACTTGACTGGCTTGAATCCTTTCCTAGAGTATATTGTGGGGTTCTGGGAAAACTACACACACTTGAATTGCCCAGTGAAGGTTGATCATCCATCTGAGTCCCAGGTACAGGATGACAGCAACCACCCCTCTGGACACTAATGTCACCCACGCATGACATGTGCAGCGGGTCAAGCTTTGTTGATGACTTGGGCTCTATCTCTAAGCTGGAGGTATCTGATAAGAGACCATCAGCAGCTCAGGCACAGAGGGCCTCCACCTTGATAGGCAGGAAGGAGGAGTGTCTACAAAGCCCACCCTTCAGTGAGTGTCCCAACTAGAGTGATAGCCCAGAGGCTTCAGCTTTGAGGCTTCAGCCTGCTGGAAACATCCCTGACCTTGAATTTAGCAGTCTTGGGCTAACACCTCTCTGGCCAACTCAGAAAATGTCCCATCCCTACTCCTTAGCCATTCGCTTTTGCAGCTGGGGTGGCCATGTGACAAACTCTGGTAGATGGGACATAAACAGAGGTCTACTAGGGCTTCTGGGAAAGTTCCTGCTTTATCTGATAATCAGAAGATCCCTGGCCAACACAGTCTCTCTCTCCTATTCTATTTTTAAAAAATCACCTTTAAGTAGTTGTACAAGGGCTTTCAATCAACATATCAATTTATGAGTGCAGCATCTCAATCAATGTCACCCCTTCTATCATTCTCCCCATTCTCCCCGCTCCTCCAGCCTTACCCTTCTCAAGTTATCCAGTTCCATTTTGTTCTTTTCTTTTATGTTTCAAATGCAATCATGGCAGCTAGAGCAAGGGCAGCTGGCTGAGGATTATGAGGTCTGAGGGGAAGCCTAGGAGCGGAGCCAAGGTCCATTCTGATGTTGGTGTTCTCACCATACTAATGTGGTCTATGGGCACAGGAAGGGACTGAGCCTCATGGCCTGAAACTATTAATATGTGACTTCATACTCTTTCCCTTTTGGGTACATGGAGGGTGGAATGATGTAATGGGCCAATGCTCTGCAGTGGGTGTGGTCTAGTGACTACTAAAGTACACAGACTACAGGGGAGGTGCTCAGGCCAAGCTGGGCCCCTGCAGGCCTCGCAGGCCTCACCTGGCTGTGGTGCACTGTACAGGTCCTCCTGCAGGAAGGGCATAGAGCTGACCACAGAGGGAGCTCGGGCAGGGTACACAAATTCCGTGGCTGAGAAATCCCCAGATGAGCTGCTGAGGATGAACAGGCGGGGTGCGAAGTTAAAACTGCCAGGATCTGAGAGAGAAAAGAAAACAAGGCTGAAGACAACAGATGATCATATGCCAGATGGGCCAAGGAGAAAATAGGGCCTAATTCACAAGGTCAGGGAAACATAGCTAGGATTCATGTAAGTGTAGATGGGGAAAGCCTTATTATTATTATTTTTTAGCAGTGCCGGGGATGGAACCCAGTACCTTGTGCATGTGAGTCAAGTGCTCAACCACTGAGCTGCAGGACTTACAGCAGTTATACAGGGAGGGTTTGGGGGAATTTTATTATTACATCTCCACACAGGGGAAAGCTTGTATCATTGCAATGATAAAAGAAGTAATCAGGAGAGAAAAGACTTAGGCATTAATTATGAAAAATAAAAAGTCACAGTACAAAAAAAATCAATAGTGGAAAATCAAGAAACAAAATGGGGAACAATTATAAAATAGAAATTAGTTAATAGCTCTACTATTAGAAATTAGTTAAAAGCTGTACTATTAGAAATTAGTTAATAGCTGAAGGTATATAAGGAAAAGAAAAATACCTCAAAATACCTCAATAAAATGTTCAAAGGGAACAAATAAAATATTCATCAACGCTGAAATACCAGTGGCTAAAAATGTATATATGCGGGCTGGGAAGGTGGCTCAGTGGTAGAGCGCTTGCCTTGCATGCCTGAGGCTCTGGGTTTGATTCCTTAGCACCACATAAGAAAAAAGAAAAAAGCCAGAAGTGGTGCTGTGGCTCAAGTGGTAGAGCGCTAGCCTTGAGCTGAAGAGCTGAGGGACAGCGCCCAGGCCCAGAGTTCACAACTGGACCCCCCCAAAAAAAAAGTATATGTGCATACATTTGCACACACATGTATGTAGTCATATACACATACATACACACATACAAAGTATTTCCTAGTACATATAATTAACAAGCGATATTATAACAATGCTTAGTTATTTCCTTTTCCCAATTTATTTAATGATTATTAGCAAAAGGTGAATACATTTGTGGCCATGTTGGGAATGTAGTTTCATTCATAGCTGGTAGGAATAACACTTAGCAGAAGTGCTCTGAGGACACATGCTGAAACACACAAAACTTTAACACAGAAGTTTGATATCTAAAAATCTACCCTAATTAGGAACAAACATGATTATTTTATTATTCATATTGCATCATTATGGAAATTATTCCACTCCCAACTATTATGAAGCCTGTTTGCTAGCAGACAACATGTATTCAAGGAATGTCAGCAACCACTCAGGGTCTAAATATTAACGACGTGGGCTTTTAGTCATAATAAAGTGAGTGACACTGGGGTTTTTTTTGCATTCATTTTTTTATTTTTTGCATTCATTTATTTACTTCATACTGGGGGTTTGAACTTAGGGCCTCATGTTCATTTGGCTTGACTGCATGGCTGGCTCTCTACACTTTAGCCATGCCTCCAGCTTAGCTTTTTTGCTGGTTATTTTGAGATGGGAGTCTGGCAAACTTTTCTGTCCAGGCTGTCCTCAAACTCTGAATCTCTGGATCTCAGCCTCCTGAGTAGTCAGGATTACAGGCATGAGCTCTGTACTTCTGCCCCTTTCTATGGACTGTCCCTCACTTTCTCTCAGGGACCTACAAGTCCCGGAAAGGTTAAGAGCTACAGCTTTAAGCACAGGTCTACCAACTTCAACTGCCACCTCTCAGCAGATTCATAGTAATGGCACTCAGTGACCAGCCCTGTACTCTTATCTGTGAATTTTATATTCCAAGTTCACAGGCCACTGGCAATTTTCATGAGCTCCTCATTCATGAAGAATTTACTAGTGTTTACTGGCCCCTTCCTCCTGTGACTTCTGTGAATGGCAGAGCCCTCGATATGGTCCAAGACTTCTGGCCTTGAGTTCCAGGCCCTCTGTAACCTGGCTTTGATTTGTTCGTGCTGTCCTGTCCACTGGCTACTAGCCAAGCTGAGTAGCCCATGATTCCACAGGTTCTGTTGTTGTTCATTCTCTCCTTTGAAGTCATACCAACTTCCAAAGCCCTGTGCAAATGTGATCTTTTTCATAGAGCCATGTATACCTTTTCCTGGTGGAATAATACAACAAATCTTCTTCCTATGCTCAACCTTCTTCCTCAGTGCTGCCACTTACTTAATACACTCAATAGAATATTTGGCTTCCTCATTGCATTTGGAGACTTTTGATGCCCTACCCTTGGTTTAGTTCATTGTGTGATATATGTAGCACATGCTGAATAATAGATAAATTAGCGAGTGAATGCTTTGCACAGGTGGAAGGCTATGGATTATGGTATTACCTTGAAGCATGCAATCGTATGCTTTCCTGTCCCTCCTTCCTAAGGCCTCCCAGAACCCCAGGGGCTCAGATCCTTCATCACACTCATGTATCGTCACGTTGCTACTGCTGTGCAAACCTGCCTCCAGGGGACACCTGCATGGGAGGAACACAGAAAGTGTTAAGCATTCAAAGTGGAATCTCTGGATCACCCCCATTTCCTCTCTTTTCTGATGCAGAGCAATTTTTCCTAGCCAGTGAAGACATTCTATAATTTATAAGCCCCAGTGCTGGAAGAAAGGGTTTGGCCTGTTTCCAGGGATGAATGTACAACGGCATCTATCTTATACATAGCACAATATCTTTTACGCCTTCTTTCCTGCTAGACCATGAACTTCACAGGGAGAAAGACTTGGTTTATTCGCTGTTGAGTCCCTCTGCCCTGTGTCTATGCTTGGCTCGAGGTAGGTGTTTAATAAATACACTTGTTGAATAAATTGTGAGTGAGTACTTTGCTGTTTTCTTTGCTCTCACTGGTCTCAGTGAGAAACCTGGAGAGCAGCTCCAGCCTAGGACCTTCACTTTGTACCTGGGCTGGCCGTGGGACCACAGTTCTTCCACTTCTACCTCCTGCATAGCTGGGATAATAGACACACACAACACGACCATGCCTAGTTTGATCTTTGAGATAGGGTCCTATTAACTTTTCCATCCAGGCTTACCTTGAGCTCTGATCCTCTGATCTCTGCCTCCCAGGTAGCTGGGATTATAGGCATGATACAAATTGCCTTTTTAATTTTTATTTTACTTTTGAAAGATGAAGGTCTTAGTATATTGTCTAGGCTGGCTTCTATCTCCTGGGCTCACATAATCCTCCTGCTTCAGCTTCCTGAGTAAAGCTGGGGTGACTGCAGGCATGCATTATCACAACTGGTTCAATGTCTTTTTCTCAGAAAGCAGACATCTAGATGCATGCTAGGTGGAATGTCAGAGACCCTGACCTACATTCACCACCATCCCTTGTTGAAGTCACTGTAAGCACACTGGGTGCCATGCAGTCCTCTTGCTTTAGCCTTTTACACCCTTTCTGGAAAGCCTGCCATAGACATAGGCATAGCACTCACTGTTCCTTGATCTTATTTGCTGCGGTCCTCCCAACCTCCTTCGTGTGGGCTTGGGCTTTGCATCCGTGCCACAGGTAAATGAGGGCCTTGTTCACGTTGAGGACCACCATTGAAGTCCTGGACCTCAGGCTGCTGCAGTGGCAGGCCACCTCCAGCAAATTCCCCTCCATGGGCACCTCGCCCCGAACGCAGTACAGCCTCCACTCGCCTGCAGGGGGCAGCAGCAGCACAGAGTTAGGACCTGAGTCAGGGACAGGAAGAGCTGCCCTTGGAGGGTGGGGAGGATCCTGGACAGTCAGTGGTAGCCATGGCCCATCAGACTAAAGGAGACCACAGAGACCCCCGAGCTAAAGCCTCAAGTCAGGAGCAACAACAGCATTTGCTCCTCCCAGAAAGCAAGTCTCTCTGGAGTTCGAACCGGGGTGCCAAAAGTTCATGATGCACAGGGCCAGGGTACTGTCCCTAAACTTCTTTTGCTTAAGGCTAGGGCTCTACCATTTGAACCAGAATTCCACTTACGGCTCTTTTTTTTTTTTGGTCAGGAGGAGTAGGGGAAATTGGTGGGGGAAAGTCTCATGAACTTTCCTGTCTGGGTTGGCTTTGAACTGTGATCCTGAGATCACAGCCTTCTGAGCAGCTAGGATTATAGGTGTGTGCCACTGGCACCTGGCACAAAATTTAGTTAGTCCTAAGGCTCTAAAGTTTTTTCGGCTGCTAGCTAACAAAAGGAAATAACTTATAATATAGTAGATGATCCACATTTTTTCCTATATTTTCTAAAAAAGCATAGCCAGAGCCATGGCCAGGATTCACTGCAAGATGAAGGAGCCTTCTAGTACTCTACATGCAAAGGTGGATCCGAAGGAAATTTTGCTGGATGGGAAAGAAGTTATGCACTCCCTGTAAAGCTGATTTCTCAGGAAAACATTAGCCCTCTTTCATGGCAAACCACAGCAGATGTAGATAGAGTTACTGTAAATCCTCTTACTTGTAACAATACCTATCCCAGGAAAAAAATTTAAAAAAAATTCCAGGAGCCAGGGGCTGGTGGGTCACACCTGCAATCCCAGCTATTCAGGAGGCTGAGATCTAACGATCAAAGCCAGCCTAGACAGGCGAGTCCAAGAGATTCTGATCTCTAATGAATCTCCTCAAAAGCCAGAGGTGGAGCTGTGGCTCAAGTGGTAGAACCAGCCTTGAGGGATAAAGCTAGGGAACCAACCCTGAACTCAACCTCCAGTACCAACTATTTCTCTCCTCTCTTCTCTCTCTTTCTTTTTCTTTCTCTCGGTCTCTGTCTCTCTTTCTCTCAAGCTCCAGTACTAACTCTTTCTCTCTCTGTCTCGGTCTCTGCCCCCCCACATGTGCATGCACACACACAGACAACACACTCAGAAATGCACACAAAGAATTCCAGTAAATTGACTTAGTGGGCCTGGGGGATGTAGCTCAGTGGTAGAATGCTTGCAAAGCATGAATGAAGCTGTAGGTTTGACCTCCAGCACCACAAACAAAACAAAATAAAAAGTGACTTACTCTGCACATTTTCTTCTTCCTCTTCTCGCCGCCCAGAGTGCACAACCATTCCACCCTGGAAACACTGCAGGAAACAGGGGGGCTCCTTTCCCTGCAGAACCTGGACCTTCAAGTTTAAACACATGAAGACAGATCAGGGGTATGGGCTTCTAGATCATGGAAACAATAATGTTTGTTGTAGCAAACCTGGAATCTACATAGGCATATGCACAAAAGCCAGTGGTAATACTATGAACTAAACAAGCACCAATAAAAATCACATGTGTAGTCTCATTTTTCAGATAGATACTTGATCTTTAGTGAAAGTAGGAGTGTTATTTTCTGTTGCCATTTCTGTATTTTCATCATATATTATTATTCTGCCACTGAATATTCTTCTCAGACATTTTTGTATTTTAATAGGCTCTAGTAGCTTGTGACTATAATCTTAGTTACTTAGGGGGCTGAGACCTAAGGATCCCAGTTGGAAGTGAGTTTGGACAGATAAATCCACAAGGCTCTTACCTCCAATTAGCCAGCAAAAAGCTAGCTGTGGAGCTGTGGCTCAAGTGGAAGAGGGCCAGTCTTGAGCAAAAAAGCTGAGCAAGAATGCTGCAAGGCCCAAAGTTCAAGCCCCAGCATATGTGCACACACACACACACACACACACACACACACACATACACACATGTTTTTCTGGGGAATGCATGTAACATGATTAAAGACAATTTTAAAGAAGGCACACCTCTCAGTAGTGAGAATGGCTAATCGCTGTCTCCTTAGGAACTCTGGGGAAGTGTACTTTATAATTTTAATAATTTATAAATTTAATCTTAAATGTCCTCCAAAGGCTCAGTGCCTTGCAAGATGTTATGGGGTAGCTGTGGAACCTTTAAGAGGTGGGGCTAGGAGGAGGTCTCTAGGTCAAGCAGGGCACGCCCTGGTAGGGAGGGCCAGCCCCCAGCTCCTTCCTTCCTTTCTTTTACTTCCCCATCATGAGGTAAGCAGTTTTGTTCCTCCCTGTGCTCCTGCCATGACCTGACTCCTTACCTCAGACCTAAAAGCAACTCAGCCAACCAATGATGGAGCAGAACCTTGAAACCATGAACCAAAATAAACCTCTCTTTTTAAGCTGATTGTCTTGGAGTTCTGTTACAGCAACAGAAAGCTAATACACCTCGTTCTAGCACTCTGCTTACAGGGCAGTGTGCCTCTCACTGCCTTCCCCGTGCCTGTTCACACACTCCCTTTCCTCAGGTGTTGTCTGTACCATAAACAACATTAGAACTGAGTCAGCTTTGACAGGAAGTTTTCCCTCCAAGAGCAGATGATGTGTTGAGCTGGCAATTGAGAGAGAGGTAAGCAGAATTTCTCATCATGTACCAACTTCCCTACCCCAGGGCATGTTTTGTATAACCATGTGCCATTTTGTAGCGTGTTTCTTGTTCTACCATGATTTTCCATTCTTTGAAGCAACAAAAAATGAAATGCTCAAGGCAGAGAAATGAAGTTTCCAAACGCTAAGGATGCTTTTTTCTTTTCCTTTTTTTTTTTTTTGATGCCAGTCCTGAGGACTGAACTCAAGGCCTGAGCATTATCCCTTTTATTTCTCCTCAAGGCTAGTACTCTACCACTTGTACCACAGCTCCACTTCCAGCTTTTTGGTGGTTAATTAAAGTGTCTTATAGACTTTACTTCCCAGGCTGGCTTCAAACCTTAATCTTCAGATTTCAGCCTTTAGAGTAGCTAGGATTACAGGTACAGGTATGAGCCACAGGAGCCTGGGTAAGGGTACTTGTGAAGGCCTGATTAAAACCCACTCACATACAGCCTTCACATATACCCAGAGACGGCGGAAAGTACCAACTAGTAGGAATAAACAAAAATGCAACTATTGCTAGCAACTATTTCTAAAATATGAACTAGGTAAAAATATGTATTATCATCTTTTTAAGGGAAGATGATTAGTTGTGAAAACAAGAAGACTGAATAAATGTGGCTCTCTTTCTAGAAAAATCTTCTTTGCTCTCCTCCCTCATCTAAGAAGGCCAACTCTCATCTTAGGAAGTAAAATATATCTGCTCATAGTGGTGTCATGGTTTCCAGGCAGTCTAGGGTCAACTCCTGAGAACTGGTGCTAACAGATGGAACATGTGGTATAAGGTACCCAAAAATTAAAAAAGAAATGTTTAAAAAAACCTTTGAAATAGCTGCCAAGCATTGTACAGACTCTGGAACTATAAGACCAAGAGAGCCATAATTTCTTTCTTGCTTGTAAGGAGGATGGATAATAATAGTATTATGTAGTTTTAGGTGCTGGAAAGTGCTGTGAAAACATAGAATGTAGGAAAGGAATAGAGTGAGAGGAAAAGAGGAGAAATTGGATGAAATGGGGGTGTGACACTTGAACAGAACACCTTAAGAGGCTGAGAGCTATATACATCTGTACCTCTGTACATCAGAAAATATTCTTAAGATAGAAAGTCACACAGGGCCTGAAGTGTCAGGAGAGCCATTGCACGGGGCCAGGAGCAGGCTGGGTAGTAGCAGGAAGAAGAGGAAGTTGGAGCAGTGTGGATGGCCATCTATGAAGGGGCCACTGGAGTTTCCTTAGATTACAGAGTGTGGTTTTGAATGAGAGGTGACATGATCCCCCATATTCTAGAAAAGTCATGCAGACTGGTTTTCCAATCCATCAGAATATTGCTGATTTGTCTCTATTTCCATCTGTGATAGTAACTTTGGGTAAACTTGTATAAGTGGCACGCTAAGTCCTGATGGTGCTGTTGAGGTACTTCTGCATGGCTGTTCTGCTTATATTCATGGGAAGCATGTGGTGTGAGGGTGCCCATCCTGCTAGGTGCTTGACAAGTCAGGACCTTTTAGTTTGAAAATCTCTATCAAGCTGGGCATTGGTGGCTCATGCCTATTATCTTAGCTACTCAGGAGGCTGAGATCCGAGGATCGCAGTTCAAAGCCAGCCCAGGCAGAAAAGCCCATGAGACTCTTATCTCCAATTAACCATCAAAAACCGAAGTGGCGCTGTGGCTCAAGTGGTAGAGCACTTGCCTTGAGCAGAAGAGCTGAGGGACAGCGCCCAGGCCCAGAGTTCAAGCCCCACAACTGACAAAACGAAAACAAAAACTAAAACAAAAAAAGCCAAACAAACTGTACCAATTTTACAAGTGATATCACTGTGCTTTGTGTGTAAGACCTATCAGAAACACAGGCCATTTGCCATTTGCACCTGCTTTGTGGCTCACCATCGCAATGGATGGATGGTTGTGTGTAAGATAGGAGACAGAGCGGGTTTCAACCCGCAGGACCAGGACCACAGGGGCTCTGGATGATACTATCTGTGTTCCTTAGAATCAGGGACCAGGCCAGGCCCCGGACTTACTTGAGCCCCTCTTTCCTCATCCAGCTCCACGGTCATCAGAGCTGACGTTCCCTTCTCACTCACAGTGGAGTGCCGGCCTTGCCAGAAGAAGTACACACATTTCTCTTTGCCAGCCACTCTGATCGGGTGCTCTCCCTTTTGTCGGCTTCCCACTGTGAACACAGAAGGGCAAAGGGCAAGGTAAGCAGCTGAGAAGCCAGAGGAAGAGCGAAGCCCTCACCACTTCCCCACCGGCTGTGAGGATGCGAGGTACAGAAACAGCTGCAGAGTCCAGGGCTGAGGGGAAACCGCTCACAACGAGAGGGAGATCAATCTCACCGCAGAAAAAGAAAAACATCTCTCTCCCAGCTGACTGACACCTCCAAACATGAGAAAGATGCTTGCTTGAAAGGGGGCCCTGGATCCCCAGAGAGAAACTTGTCATCCTAGATAGGGAGACAGAGCCTGTCCAAATGTGTGACAGCAGCAGAAATGCAGATTGCCAGAGCAGGACCGTGCACTCTCTCTCTCTCTCTCTCTCTCACACACACACACACACCAACATACACACACTTTCCACACTGTGTCACTCTCTGGTAAAGGATTAGCGGTGAAGAAACAATACTAAACATGATAGCTGAACAGGAAACACTTAAGACTGTTAAAAAAAAACTATTCTAGTTTTAAAAGTAGACAGCTTTGAAGTTTCCAAGTTAGGTCAGAATTGGAACAGATTTGTTGCTGACCTACCACTCTTTTCAAAGGGCTAGGGGCTTCATGTCCATCACCCAGGCTTAGCTAGGTGGAGGTGTTACCTAGGAAGATGCTGCCTCAAATAATGAACAAAAAAGAAGTAAAAATGAGGGGAGGATTCTCTGCAGATACCATCACTCTGCTTTGCTCCCAAAAGGATACTCTGGAATTGGAAGGCTTTGAACTTATTCTTGACAGCTGGAGTTTTAAAAAGTTAATGTACTCATTACCTTACTCATGTAACTGTAACCCCTCTGTACAGTAGTTTTACAATAAAAAAACATATAAAAAAGTTGTAACCTTGTTTATAAAGATACTGTGGAAGCTAGTAATGAGCATCTTTGGGTTCTTTGGGAAGAAGTATTAGAAGAGGTTGTTTGGTCAAGTCATTATTTCCCATCATCTCCTATTAAATAGTCTATGAAGGTTTTGGAAAATGTAGCTGCACCTAATGAATTCCCTTTAATATAGTTTATTCTAGTAAACATACAACTCCCTTTTTGTGTTTTTGGAACTCCACCTGCTGTAAAGTTAGTTTCCTAGCGTTTCAGTCTATAGGTCAGAAGACCCCACCCCTAACATACACTAAGGTCACCTTCCTGGCAGCCAGGGGCGTAGTCCACTATTTCAGCCTGCCATGGTGGCATCCTGTGGTTCAAAGCCAGCCTGGACAGAAAAGCTTTCAAGTTTCTGTCTCCAATTAACCACCAAAATGTTGGTCTGGAGGTGTGGCCCAAGTGGTAGAGCACCACCCAAGCAAGCAAGTCCAGTGAGTTCATACACCCTGAGTGCATGCCCTAGTACTGACATTAAAAAAAAACCAAAGCAAAACAATCCCCCCCCAAAAAAACAAACCACAAAAATGAATGACTCTTCCCTGTATTACAGTGTCAGTGTACTAATGGGTTCCAGTTTAAAGCCTCTCAACAATAAGTACAATTTAATTATTTATCTAAGCAGCATAAAATCACATGGCAAACACTATTTTCCTAGCAAACCTCTGGGCCAGGGCTGGGCATGCATTGATTGCAGGCTTGCTTTCTGGAAGTGAACCTGAGGACATCAGCACTGCCATGCTGTCAGGAACTCTGCCTTCCTCCTCGCTGACATGCTTCACTCTCTGGTCCTCAGACCAATCTAGCACGGGGCTAGATTGCTATGGTGTCCCAACCCTGTGCTTGGATTTCAGCCTCCCTCATCGAGGACGACGTCAGCGCTCACTAACCTGCGGTGCTCACCATGAACTTCCACTTGACCACATAGGCATCACCTTCATGGAACTGCCCGATGCTCTGTCTGGGGAGACGGCTGTAGTCAAATTCCAGGATATGCCACACGTCCACAGAGACACTGGCAATCTCAAACTGTCTCCTGTCCTCCCCTTCCACCAGGCCATAGCCACGGCCAACATTGACTCCGTCCAGTATAGTGCTGGTTGTCACCTGGGGCACCGCCACCATCCGTGTCACATCACATGGCTTGATGTCCGCTCTGGGATCTTCCTACAAGGAAACATGCAAGCATTCAGTTGCTTCTGATCCTAGTCTTCTTCTTGTTGTTGTTGTTATTCTTGTTCTGGTACTGGGGCTTGAACTCAGGGTCTGGTTATTATCCTTGAGCTTTGCTTTTCCCCTCAAGGCTGACACTCTACCACTTGAGCCACGGCTCTACTTCTAGCCTTTTGATGATTAAATGGAGATAAGAGTCTCATGGAATTTCCTGCCTGGGGTGGCCTTGAACAGAGACCCTTATATCTGAGCCTCCAGAGTAGCTAGGATTATAAGTGGGAGCCATCAGGGCCCAGCTATTTAGTCATTTCTTATCATCTTCAATGTTGTTATAGCCATCTTTTGCTGTTTGTGGTGGTATTAGGAATGGAATTCAGAGCCTCTTGCATGCTGGGCAATCACTTTACTTCTGAGTTACACCCTAGCCCTGATTTAATTATTAATAGCACAGTGTGAAGATTTAGCTTTCATACTGTCTTGGGGTATCTGAAGGCTGTATTTAGGGGAAAGAATTTGGGAGGCTGAATATTGACAAGCAAAGCAGCAAATGCTAGAATGTACTTGGGACTATTTTGCTGTTTTAGTGGATGCTCCCTGGGAAGTCTTTTACCATCATGGCCATTTTTATTGGGACTCAAACCAAGCCCAAGTTTGAGGCTAGTCACTATCATACCTTCTGTGGGGTAAGTTCCCCGGTGTTCTTCTCTGTAGGTCTCTTCAATTCAGTCCAATCAAGAAATTTCTCTTTGAACAAAATAGTCTCATTGTGTTCTGTAAGTCTCCCAAATATCGCCCAGTCTGGCCGTCCTTGTCCTTTTCTGCAAGATCCGAGTAGGGAAGAAAAGAATCTTGACTACATGACAGACAAACTATGACAGAGGTGGCTCAGTCAGGGAATCCTGCTTGCTCAAGAGACTGAGATCTGAGGATCATGTTTCAAAGCCAGCTTGGGCAGCAAAGTCCACAAGACTCTAATCTCCATCTAACTAGCAGAAAGCCTAAAGCAATGGCGCAGGTGGCTCCATGGGAGAGCGCTAGCCTTGAGCAAAAAAAAAAAAAGAGAAAGGATAGTACCCTTTAAATAATACACACACACACACACACACACTCACACACATAGACTCATGCATGACTATTGAAAAAAGTGGCATGTTGAACAAATGACTTGCTTCTCCTTATTTTACCAAGTAAGTGATATTGTGTTGGTTTTAGCTGGACCCTTGTGAAGGTTGGTACTGAGAAGCTGATGTGCTTCGGTGCAACTGTGTGTGGTGTGGGCTTCTCTTGCATTCTAGCAAGCTCTTCCTGGGGATGTCCCTGGGGTTGGCATTAGACCCTAGACTCTGCAAAAAGCTGAAAGTAGTGGTGTGACTTGATAGAGTACCAACCTTCAGCGAATAAACCAGGTGAGAACGTGAGGCCCCAAGTTCAAGCCTCAGGAACTCTGTGTGTGTGTGTGTATACGTGCGCGCGCACATGCGCACATGCACACACAAAGAACACAAGGGATTTGTTTTATTTTGATGCTGAAGATGCATCCTAGGGCAAGTGCTCACTAAGCAAGTGCTAAGCAAGTGCTCTACACTGAGCACACCCCTAGCCCCAACACAGGTAAATTAGAAAGAAGCAGAAGCTCAGGAACTACGTTGTACAGAATGCACAGCTTTGAGAATTAACAGGCAGGTATTTCTTCCAAATCAGTGTTGGCTGTGAACTGGGACCAGGATGCCACTGTCACCTCAGATAAAGCAGCTGCAATGCTGTGCCCTGCTATACCCTGGTCGCCAGTCACCTCCTAGTTGGTCAAGACCACAGTTTCTGGCATTATAAGCAAAAACCCATGAAGGAGGCTGCATGTTTCGATGGAAGATGAGGATGAAGTACAGCATGCAAATATCCAAATGCCTCCATCTCAAGTCCCCAGTGGATCTCAGCAATCACATATCAACCATTAAGGAAAGTTTACAACTACATTGAAGGGCTATGGTCTCCAGGTCAAGAAATCTTTTTCTATACCTTACTCTGCAGACTTGCTATGAGGACTATAGACCCTTTTATAGCTTATTTTCTCTGGCTTCCACTTTAGAAAGCATCTCCTACATGAAACGAAGTGCATTGAGTAGGAGACTCACTGCAGAATGTAGGGTGTAGTACTGGTGAGGGGTCCTCATTTATAGGGTTTCCCAGGGACAAGGTACTTCTCCTTGGTACTGGGAATTGAACTCAGGGACTTGTGCTTGCTAGGTAGATGCTCTACCACTTGGACCATACTTCCAACCCTGTTTTGTGTTATTTTCAAGGTAGAGTCTTGCTTCATTCCCCAGCTAGCATGGACTGTGATCCTACTACTTGTGCTTCCCCATGATGCTTGGGATAACAAGCATGCATCTCTGTGCTTAGTCACTGTACTGCCCCTGAATCTAGGACAACCACTACCCAGTAGTAAACAACTAGCCAGTTGTTTTGAGGGGGGAGGGCTTTGGGGGGGTCCGGTCGTGGGGCCTGAACTCTGGGCCTGGGCGCTGTCCCTCAGCTCTTCAGCTCAAGGTTAGCGCTCTACCACTTGAGCCAAAGCTCCACTTCCGGCTTTTTTCTTTTTGCTTATGTGGTGCTGAGGAATCGAACCCAGGGCCTCATGCATGCAAGGCAAGTGCTCTACCACTGAGGCACCTTCCCAGCCCACAACTAGCCAGTTGTAAAGATGGAGTCTCTTGAACTTTTATGCCTGAGCCGGCCTCAAACTGTGATCTTCTGATCTCTGCCTCCCAATAAACTAGGTAGTTTCCTCCTTTTCATATTTACTTATTTGTTTGTTTTTTGATTGGTTGGGTGTAGGGCTTGAACTCAGGGCCTGGGCACTGAGCTTTTGTGCTCAAGACTAGTACTCTACATGAATGAATGAATGATTTTAGAAAGTAAAACTTTAATATAAACATGTTCCTGAAGACCATACATCCCATATTTGTTCTATATTAGTGAAAGAAAAGCTCAAGAAACATTTGTGAATGTTCCCAGGCCAAGGGAACATTTTTCAAAACTGCAATCTCTGTTCTAAAGAGCAGCAGAGGGTGACTGGGAAGAACTAAGACTGGCAGAGGGAGTGTGCACACGTGGGGCTTTGCATGCGACCGCAGGGGTACCTGGGAATAAGCGGATTGCATTCTCCAGGGTCCAGAGGATTGATGTCACAGTTCTCATAGTCAAAGGTTCCGTTCCACAAGTGCTTTGCCAGCTGAAATGCTATTTTCCGTTGGGCCAATGTGACTTCTTTTCCATGCCACACGTAAACTTCACTGCCAAAATCAAACACCAGGACCTAGGGAGATGACAGAAAATAATTTGTCCACTTTGAGGATGGGCTGAATAGGAATCAGGTCTCTGGGGTCACTGAGCCAAGTAGTGAGGGTATAAATCCTAGCAGGATAATCAATGCAGAAAAAGGGCCTGAGACTTTGTCAGCCAGACTTCTTGTCCTGAAGCTCCAGCTTCATATTTCCTCTTCTGAACTCTCAAGCCACTTCAAACTTTTCATTAGGTGGGTGCTGGTGGGCTCATGTTTGTAGAGATCTGAGGGTGGTAGTTCCAAGCCAACCCTAGTAGGAAAGTCCATGAGACTCTTATCTCTAATGAACCACCAAAATGTCAAAAAGTAGAGCTGTGGCTCAAGAGGTACTAGCCTTTAGTAAATAAGCTTAAGGATAGTGTCCAGGCCTTGAGTTGAATCCTTAGGACTGGCACAAAAAACAAAAACAAAAACCAAAAAGATATGTGCTTCTGATTAATAAGAGAGCTATTTGAATACACCTCCTAGCTTCTTTGTGTACCCCCTCTACTCCCTAGGGCATGTGTTCATTCATTCACTTCATGTACACAGATGATTGCATACATATCAAGAACAAGAGTATAATATCTCTTCTCTTCTGTGCACAATTCTACCATGCTTAAGGGCAGCGATCTTACTACTCTCATACTTACAATTCAGGCTTATTCCTAAGAGGTTGCTGAATGAGTACCGAAATATCATGCTAGTTCTCACTTCCACACCTGTGGGTTTTTTTCTTTCTTTCTACTCTTTTTTTCCCCTAGAATATTTTCTACCTTCATTCCCAGCAGTCTAAGTTCTACTTAACTTTAAACTAGGCTCATTTCATTTTCTGAGCCAGACACACTGGTGTCATTTGTCTGCAATCTATAGCTACTCAGGAGACTGAGATCCAAGGATTGTAGTTCAAAGTTGCCCAGGCAGAAAAGTCTCTCATTTCCAATTAACCACCAAAAAGCCAGAAGTGGAGGTGTGGCTCGTTATAGGGCACCAGTTTTGAGCAAAAAAGCCAAGCAAGGTCCTCAGTGTTTAAGCTCCAGTATTGGAACAATAAAATACAATGAAATAAATAAATGACTCTGCAGGGCTTAGGGGTGTGGCTTTAGTGGAAGAGCCCTTGTCTTGTGAACTCAAGTTTTGAGGTTTATTTCCCAGCACTATAAAAACAAAAACAAAAACACCCAGCCAGGTACAGTCATTCATGCCTGTACTTTGGCTTTTTTTTTTTGTTTGTGTACAGACCTGGGGCTTGAACTTGGGGCCTATGTGCTGTCCCTGAGCTTCCTTTTGCTTAAGGCTAATGCTCTACCACTTGAGCCACAGCTTCACGGCTTGCTTTTTGGTAGTTTATTGGAGATATGAGTCTCACACTTTCCTGCCCAGGGTGGCTTTGAACTGCGATTCTCATATCTCAGCCTCCTGAATAGCTAGGGTTAGTTGTAGCTGTGAGACACTGGCACATAGCTAATGTCTCTAAATACTCAAGAGGCAGAGATTGGGAGGCTTATAGTTTGAGGTCAGTCTTTAAATTTTATTCCTCACAATTTCTTTTTTGATAACCTTTCCCCATATTTAAATGCTCATACATTCAATCTAGTTTTGGATTGTGTTTTCAAATATGCTTCTATCCAATGAAATTTGTATTTATTTATTTATTATTATTAATAATTGTACAAAGTAAGGGTTTTCATTATGGCATGTCCATTCACCCCTTATTACTCCTCTCTATCACCCCATTCTCTTTTCCTTTCTCCCTTCTTTTCTCTCCCTCTCCCTGGTTTCTTTTTAAGATAGGGTCTTACTACTGTAACCCAGCTTTGGCCTTGAACTCATGGTCCTGCTTCAGTTTCCTGAGTGCTGGGATTACAGACATGTACTATCATGCTCAGCCAAATCTCTTCCACTTGTTTTCTCAGCACTTAAGGCCATTGCAAGGGTAGGTAATTAATATTTACTCTTGTAAGAGGAAAAAACCCTACATTAATTTGTTAAGCCCATAACTGAAATACACACTTAACTGGAAAAAAAAACCTAAATCTTTTCAGAAAATTAGAGAGACAAGGCAAAGTAGTGTTTACATTTTGTCTAAAATTGCACACCCTCAATGATCCATACTACCTCTGGACAATGTTCGGGACTAGCTGTTAGAGCTGGAACATCTATGCATCTGTAGAAGGCAGTAATGGTTTGAAGTCCCGCACAGATATCCTATAAGAGCTGAAGTGATGGACAATTAGTGAGAAAGCCAGATAACTTCTATTGGGCACTAACTGTCTGCTACGCTGGGCAGCTCTGGGAAGAGTGCTCTAGGGGTCTGTCCTGGTGCCTCTGACCTGGGGAGCACTCTCCATACCTCTCTGGACTGCAGGAGAGAGCACTTGGGAACTTTCCCCCAGTAGTCATCATCAGGCACAAGCTTATCCTCCATCAAACGGTAAATGCAGTTCGTTTCTATGATGGCTGTCTCATACAGTTCATCCTCCTTTGGGTCTCCAGCATCTGTGGAGTGAGAATAGTACGAGAGCATCACATTTGACATGGTGAAGGAGCTAGTGTAGAAAGATGAACCAAGGGAGCTAAGACAGGATGTTCAAGTCTTAAGTATAGAAAGCTCTTACATTGATAAGTGGTTTGGCCACCCAGAAGCTTCCAGAAATCTTTGGCTGCATGAGTGTGTGTATTAATTCCTTCCTCAATGGTCTGGATATAGGTAGCTCTGCAGCCAAGCTCCCTCTTTGTCTGAATTAAAGTTGCTAGTTCTGACGCCTGAAAAGAGAGAGGAATGCTGTGACCGAGGAAGTAAGCTGGCATGTACCAAGCAAATGTGGCAAATGTCATAATGAGCAGAGGAACGGTTTGTGTCTGAAAGTCTTGTGACCACAGGGGGATTCTGGATGTTGGGTATTTTCAATAAAGTCAAGAAAATGTAAACCAGGCACTTGTGGTTCACACCTGTAATCCTCACTACTCAGGATCTGAGGAACACAAAGCCAGCTAGACAGAAAAATCTATAAAACTAGTTTTCAATTAACCAGCAAAAAGCTAGAAGAGAACCTGTGGCTCAAGTGGTAGAGTATTAGTCTTGATTGAAAAAAGCTAAGAGTGAGCAGGAGGTCCTGAATTCAAAGTCCAGTACTGGCACAAAAAAGAAAGAACATGTCACTTAGGGAATTGATATGAACAAGTACTAGCTCTTTAGAGCAAATAGTTCTTGATTTTTCATGTTCCATAGCTCACATATGAAGCTTAAAACAACTACCTACCCCCAGGAGATTCTCATCCAGGTTTGTGGCAAAGTTCATACGTTCCCAGGATAAAGGGTCTTTGCTTGGTGATGGTTCCTTGTTTATTTGGGGCAGGAATAATCTAAAGCAGAACTAACTAAAGCATCCCAAATCAGTACGTCACAAAAGCTCAGGAAAAGTCAGGCTACCTGTCTCTTGTCACTTGAACAAAACATTAGGCATTTAGGAAGCTCTGTAAGGATCAGATAGCTGGTAAAAATAATTGTTGCATAATGGAAGTGTTAACTAAAATATTTTGGTGGTCCATGGGTTTGAATTCAGGACGTCATGCTTGCTAAGGTAAGATCCCATCACTTGAACCACAGACCTCAACCCTTTTTGGTTTCATTATTTTTCAGGTAAGACCTTGCTAACCTTTTTGTAGGAGCTGGCCTCGGACCATAATCCTATCTCCACCTTCCAAGTGAGAAGACAGAGGGATGATTGTAGTAGGATTCTAGCTGCGATTACAGGCACAAGCCACTGCACCCAGCCCAACAAAAGCAGTTGTTCAGACACCCACCTTTGCCTTTTCGATGACATTTGCGAACTCTCCAACCCACAGAAAGCAGTACTGGGGAGACAGCAGAAGGAAGCAGTCCCCGCTGTTGAGTGACGAGGCGCGAGGCTCCACCAGCCTTGTTTGCACGTGTCTTCTTCCTGAACACAAGACCCAGAATCACCACTTTCTCATGGGGCCCAAGGCAGGTGGGAAGCATGGCAGTTATAGACTACCAATTCTAAAGGTTTTTGTTTACAAATATGAGTTCCCAAGTCTGCGTGGCATGCAGAGGGATTTAAGCTGGGCCACGTGATACTATTAGTGATTACTTCCCCTGCTTAATGTTGAACACCTCCCTTTTTAGGACTAGTCACAGTGGTCACTGTACAGCATGTGAACAGGTGTGTTTGTGTCTCACTTGCTGTCCAGAGGAAGGGCAGAGAGTAGAGTCCCACAAATTTCATTTCCTTCTGCATTCTTTTGATTCCATCCTGGTGCCCTCCTTCCTCTGGCTAGCATAAAATCTCTGCTCATCTGAGCAAGGAGACATGAGTGGAGAGTGGTCTGAGGTCTTCAGACTCATCTGGTGTCTGCATGGCAGTGTGGGGACATGGGACCTGAGGGACCAGAGGAAGTGGGAGCAAAAGCTGAGAGGCAGGAAGAAAAGAGACCTGACTCCAACTCCAGCTTTGCCACATAGCACATGCTGTGACCACATTAAAGACCTCTGAAAGCCCCAGTGGGCAGCATATCTCCTGCCTCTGAGATTTGATTAGGTGTAAGAGTTGTATTCTCAGAAAGCTCGCATGCTGGGTTCCTGACAGGCAAGGAAGGGTACAGGCAAGACTCCTAGTGGGACTAGACAGAACTGATCAATGCACAATGCCTCCCCCAAACCCCGCTCCAGTCCCTGCCCCACCTGTGCTGCTCAGAAATACCTTTAATCTGTAACAACATCAGCTTTTTGTAGGGCACAGCGCTGTTGTTAGAATTCTGCTCTGTCAGGTTGACACTCCGCAAGTTGACATTGCTGAAGTTTTCCTTACTGGCTAAGCCTGCCAGAGTCACTTCGGAGAAGTTGGAGTTGGAGGACACTGGGTGAGAAGGAGAGCCATGTAGAGGGAAAGTAAGGTGCTCATTGAATTGACAATGTTTACAATCAGAAATCATTCCCAACCAACTCATGATCTGTGCATTTTATAGTTATCTAAGGAGGAAAACGTACTCAAGCTTGGCTCTCTATGCCATCAAACAATCACCGTCCAAGAAAACCTAACTGCAGAATCTGAGGTACAAACCACTTCATGGCAAGTGCCACGTGATCATGCAAACTAAAGTAGCAACATTAGGATAAACCAGGTGAGGAGCTCATTTGTTCCAATTCTACTGAAAGCTGTTATAACTGCTAACAACTTTCTGTTGTGCACAACTGTACACAATAGAACAATGAAACCCATTAAAATGCCCTTTAAAAGTAGGAGAAGAGGAGAAAAAAAGAAAGATTAATATGGGGTGAATTAGATCAAAGTACATTATGTGTATGTATGGAAATTTTATAATGAATCTCTGGTGTAATTAATAGATGGTAATATATAAAGAAAGAGAGAGAGAGGACAGAGGGAAAGGAGAGGGAAGGAGACAGAGAGGAGAGAGGGAGAAAAGGAGAAAGTGACTTAGCCATCTCATCTAAATACTGTATTTCTAAGAAGAATCTTGGGAAATTCGGTTTGTGAGTCTGTGGGAAAATACAAATTATAATAATATTCAATAATATTGAATAATAGTATTCAAATATCAAGATTCTGCATGCAGTCACCTCCACCAACAAAACCACTTTTTTGGAACAATGGAACCCCGCATTGTTAGATAAAAGCAGGGCAACTTGGCCTTACATGGGAGTAGAGAGCCAGGTGCCCACTCCCTCACTCTCCATTCAAGGCCCATTCCAGCCCGTCCTACCCCACTTAATCCCCATCCTGACACTTGGCAGCCCTTAGTGACCTCTATGTAGAATGGTTTGAGCTAGATCCTAGTGGCCTGTGAAAATCCTTGCTACTCAGGAGTATGAGATCTGAGAATCTTAGTTCAAAGCCAGTTCAGACAGGAAAGTCCATAAGATTCTTATCTCCACTTAACCACTAAAAAGCCAGAAATGAAGTAGTGTTGTGGCTTAAGTGGTATAGTGCCAGATTTGAGTGAAAAACCGTACGAGAAAGCACCCAGTTCAAGCCTCAGTAGGAGTATATTCACACAAAAATAAGTAAATTAAATAAAACTAAATAAAAATAAAAACAAGTAAAATAAACTAAGGAACGATTCGAAAGTATTAGCTTAAAACTCTAGGATTAAGAATAGTGAGTTGAGATATATTTCCATAGGAAATTCCGTTGGCTCTTGAATAAGATGAAGTGAGAATTACTGTGTTTGGGTTCTAATAGGGCTGAATCTGGGTTGAACCACAAAATCCAGAAGCATCTTTCTTCTTCAATCAGGATGATTTTAAATTGCTCAACTGAACAGATGGTCCTCCTTGACCCTGAAAATTTAGGCCCACATGCCTGTTTGTGCAAATTTACTTATTATTTAATAGATGTCATTTGAGCATCTTTTCTGGCCTTCACAAGGCAGAAAAATGAAGAAATAAGTACAACAAATGAACACCCTATGCCCAAGCAGAGAAGCAGGGCAGTGGTTCCACTTACTCTTTTCCACCTTCATCCGCTTGGATTCCATGAAGGCCACATTCAGCCTCTGCTCCGTGTATTCCTGGAGGAGATCCTCTCTTGCCGCCAACATCTTCAAGGGGTTTTTGGAAGCCTGGACTCGGCGCTTGGGCCTAACTGCACGCTTGTGCTCTGCCACAGACGACGTTAATCTGGGGGCCAAGCAGAGTTGGGTTTTATGGCTGTAACACCAGCCACCCCTGGTTTGCCTATGGATCTTGGACTCAGAGTAATGGGTTCCATAATAGCATTGCTTGATTTCATTATGACGACAGCATCTCCCATTCTTACTCACCTGACAAGAAATCATGGGATCTTGGAGGTAAAGGGAGATTCAAGCCCACTGAATCCAGGATGTCCCTGTCCCAGGAGCCCAGTTCACTTATGCCCATTGGTGTCTACTTAGTGGCTATCTAATGCTCCACGGGCAGCGTGTCCTCCACTGGACTGCTCTAAAGGCCGAGGAACTGCTGTTTCATACCATGCCACGTCCTAAGTCTCTTTGGAAGGGCTCACCTGTGTAGAACGGTGCCTCTAGAATTCACATGAAGCCACTGGCCCTCAGTCCCACCCTTGCTGCTCCAGAACAACAGTTCTTTTTATTCAATAGCTTTTCAGTTCCAACACCAATTCTCAACCGCTGGCCCCTGAGAGAAATAACCACAATTTGTGGTTGTGTGTGCATGTATGTGTGCCAGCACTGGGGCTTGAACTAAGGGGATTCTCCTCCCTTAGCCTTCTTTTTGCTCAAGACTGGAACTCTTTCACTTGAACCACACCTTCAATTCCAGTTCTTTGCTAATTAATTGGGGATAGGAATCTTTTGGACTTGCCTGCGTGGGATGGCTTCCAACCTTGTTTCTCAGATCTCAGCATCCTCAGTAGCTAGTATTACAGGTGTGAGCTACTGGTGTCTGACAATAACCACAATATTGAAGAAGATAGTGCAATCAATGCAAGAGCCTGCAAACCACCTGTGATTCCACAGGCACTCCCTTCACTACTGTGGACAGAAGAGCAGCCTGGGAAGCTGGTAGGTCTAGTGATGAGACTTCATAACAGACCCCTGCTGCTGCCTGCAACTTCTAGGTACTTAGGTCTGTGAGCAAAAGTCTTGTTAATGTATAACACTGCCTCTGTGTGTATCTAAATGTACACATAGATGTTTAAATGACCATATTGAACTACTTAAACAGTGACATTTGGTGAGGAGAAAATTGAGAAATGGTTAAATAACCATTTATTGCAAATACAAATGTCATTTGAAGGTGGGCAATGGAAAGTTGTTCTTTAAAGACAGGAAATAAAACTGAAATAAATTGAACAAATTAATAACATGTAAAAATGTACTGGAAGCATCTTACAGAAATTTTAAGATGACTACCGGGCTGGGATGTAGCTCAGTGGCAAAGCGCTTGCCTAGCAAGTGCAACGTCCTGGGTTCGATCCCCAGTACCAAAAAAAGAAAAGACAAAAAAAAATACAGTTAAAAAAAACCCAAACAAAAAAAGAAATTTTAAGATGACTAAACATACTCAGACAGTCACCCAGATGGGAAAGAACAGAGACTTGGCAGGTGCTTGTGGGCATACCCTGCCTGGCACATGACTCCTGCTTCTGGCAATGGCCTGGGGGCTTTCCTTGGAGAAATCCACTTCACCCTTCCATGGCCTGGATGGGAAGGATCTAGACACCATCTTCTGGTTCTTGGCTATAATGGATGGTTTAGAAGAACTTAGAAAGCTGATAAAAATCGTTCTCCATTTTTTTGGTGCCAGTAGTGGGACTTGAACTCAGGGCCTCAGGATCTTACTTGGGTTTTTCACTACTTGAAGCAATGAAAAGCCAACCTGGAATTTCTGCTGGCTCTAGTGGAAAGCAAAGCTATGGTGCCCAGGTTGGCGGCAGGATCTGGAGCTGGATGCAGCCACAGCTTGACAGAGAGTGAAACCAGTTCATAAAGAAGAGAGGCCACGTTCTGATGGGGCTCTGGAACCTGAGATCCTACTAGTTTTCAGCATGTGAACCTATAATCCTTCCACAACTTTCTTTTGCTGAAGATAGTTTTTCTTAGGCATTTCTGTTTTTTTTGTTGTTGTTCTTGTTGTTGGTCATGGGGCCTGAACTCTGGGCCTGAACACTGTCCCTCAGCTCTTCAGCTCAAGGCTAGCACTCTACCACTTGAGCCACAGCACCACTTCCGGCTTTTTCTGCTTACGTGGTGCTGAGGAATGGAACCCAGGGCCTCATGCATGCAAGGCAAGCGCTCTACCACTGAGCCACCTTCCCAGCCCCTGCCTTAGGTATTTCTATGGCACTTATAACTGACAGGATCCCAATACCACAATAACTTTTTGAGGTAGGTTTGTTATGTTCTTGTGGGAAGAGTCATTTTTGGACATCATTGAGAAAATTCTCAGGTCTACTGATTTTATACATTATAATAAACTAGGTAACCTCTCTACCCCTCTTGGTTTTCTAGCTATACTAATCATGTGTTCTTACAGTGACACTATTTTGATAGAACAGGACAAACCTCTGTGACACACGCAGTCTGGAGGATGTATATTTATCTGGCCAGAGTGTCAATGCGGCTGCAGGGAGATCAACTCCCATGAAGAACACAGTGACAGAGTTCCTGGCAGAATGATGTGGGGAAGAGGAGAAGGAAGTGTTCTACAGCAGACGAAAGACAGAGGCAGAGACTCACTTGGGTGCATAAGGGTCGAAAATGACATCGAAATCTTCATCTAACTCCACAGGACTTTTTGGGGTGTTGGAATCCACACTGCGGTAGAATTTGGCAAAGGTTTCGTCATCATCCAGCTTCATCACCTCCTTCACAGACTTCCCGGTGACAGTGAGGATCGTTTCCTGCATCCCACCAACTATCAATCAATAAACACACAAGTAAGAGGCTTAAAAATGTTTTTTTCAGACATGTGTATTATTATTATTATTATTATTACTTTGTTGGGCGTGGGACCTGAACTCTGGGCCTGGGCACTGTCCCTCAGCTCTTCAGCTCAAGGCTAGCACTCTAGTATTTGAGCCACAGCACCACTTCTGGCTTTTTCTGCTTGTGTGGTGCTGAGGAATCAAATCTAGGTCCTCAGGCATGCAAGGCAAACACTCTACCACTGAGCCACCTTCCCAGCCCCAGTTTGTGTATTATTGAAAGTCCCTGATTTAGTACATGATTCTGTCTTGGTCATAGTTTTGAAAGCTAACAGCAAAGATTACAATAACAAAATAATTAGTAAAGCTACACTAAAAAGAAGACAATTTAGCATGAGGATAAGCAATCAGAATTAGGATATGGAGATTATGATAAGAAGCAGGTTTTTTTTTTAAAAAGAACGTTTTTAGCTATTCATTATAAATACAAATCACAATATGATAAAACAGACACTTGGTCTGGTCTTACCTTTGTTATTTAGCCTTCTTAGAAAGGTTTCTAGCTTATCTAACTTCAGGTCTGATTCCAATTGCATATCTGGTCTGGCTTCAATATCTAATCAAGAAGAAAGCATCAGTAAGTGAGTGTTACTGAAACTCAGATCAGAAGCTCACAGGCTATTGGGGACCACCATAGTTACTCACCTTCTAGGGGTTTGGACACTGGCGTAGTACCTCTTGACTTACTACACAGAGGAGATGAGACTGGAGTTATGGCAGTGGGTGATGCCAAGCCTGAAGAACAAATAACACAGTGATACAGCAGGTTAAAATTATTCTGGAAATTTCTAGGACCCAATGAATTAATCTCTATGAGTACCTTGTAGATTTATAATCCATGCATGTGTGTGTATACTCAGCATATGTATCTAGTAGCTACCTTGACTATGCAGGGGCAACTGTAACTACAGATAGCATTTTATTGTTTCTAAGGATTGTGCACTCGTGAGCTGATATACCAAATATACAATAGAGACACAGGAAAACAAGCCGCGAGACTGCATCAGGCAATCAGAATGGACTTAGATGGAGTTAAAAGTTTTGAAGGCAACAGATGGAGCACGGTTGTCCTATTAGAGAGGAAGCTAGTTAAGATCAAGCTGTGAGCCAGGCCCAGAGGACCACACCTGTGATCCTAGCCACTCAGGAGGCTGGCATCTGAAGACTAAGTTTGAAAGCCAGCCCAGGTAGGAAAGTCGGTGAGACTTATCTCTACGTAAGCACCAACAAAGGCCAAAAATGGAGCTGTGGCTCAACTGTTAGAGTGTTAGCTGTGAGCAAAAAAACTGCTCAGGGACAGAGCTCAGGTCCTGAGGTTAAGCCCCAAGACCAGCACATACACAAAAAAGAATAAGCTGTGTTACATTAGCCAAAAGTGGTCCCTGGTATTGGGAGTTACAGAGACAATTTGGCCTTATGGGCCAAATAGTCACTAACGCAAAGAGCACTGGGTTTTTGGAAGAAAGACACAGGAGGGTGTATATTACTCTGATTTTGTATTGCTGAGGATCATACTCAACACTCCCAGTACTGTTCTCCCACTCTACCAAAAAAAAAAAAAAAGGTGGTTCTGAGAAAGAATTTGTTGAGGTATTCTTAGCAGGCTTGTAATCACTTCTGAAATCTACAACTGTCCTCGCTTTCCAAATGGGAAAGTTTTGACATGGTGGCAAGTTGAATCACACTTCATATTGCAGGCAGCCCCAAATGATTTTTATAAAATATTTAGTAAGACTAGCACACAAAACCTACACAGAAAAGATTCACTTAACACTGGGATGCTTAAAACTTCACTTTAAAATAACAACACCAACAAAAAAGCATCTGTTCCAGACCACATCACCTCTGTGGGTGAGCACAGGGCACCCACATGCTCACAGCGCATGTGCACTGGCTCTGACCTTTCTTCACCATTCTGCCGGCCACTGTGAACTGGGTGGAGTCATTGGCAGCACCTCTGCCCTTGGTCTTCCATGCTTCCTCCCGCACGGTGATGAGCTGCTTCCTCTCCTCAATGGTCATCTGGCTCTCCCGACTTTCCGTGACCCGCTGTTTGCAAGAGAAAAGAAATAGAGGGAAATAGAGTTAGTCTGTAGCATTCATGACTGAAAGAGCAGGTGAAAAAAACAAACAAAAAAAGAGTAACACATGAAGTTGCTCTAGAGTCTGGTCCAACTCAGTGAACTGTGGGCGCATGGGGAGAGTCTACATGCACTCACACAGACCACAGTGAGTCTAGATCAACTCAGAATTGGATAGGAAGAGATGTCCATAAGATTCCTGAACTTGGCACACACCTCCCTTCAGCAGATTGTCATAGGGACAGCAAAGTAGCCAGGTCACCCATGGAAGGGGCTTTAGGCCACAACAAACCTAACAACTGAGGATGCAGTGTGCACAGACATAACATACATAGATACCATTTCTACTTAAAAGATGCCTTCAAATATTTCTCATTGTGCTTCTGAAAAAACCTATTGCTTCCATTTCTAGGCCAATGGTGGTGCTTCTTTGGCCTGATGCTGGGAACAGAGTAGGTAACCAAGGGGAAGGGGGGGTGGAGAGGGACCTGAAGAGGACTCTGGACTGGGACTGGACCAGGATGACAAGGTTAAGTTGGAAAATGACAGATAAGACTGAAAGCAATTGGGGTGAACTGGGAGGGAGGAGGGGGACAGGAAGGAAGAGTGTAGGTGAGAGTGTGGCGATATTGAAGTGGAACATCATGTTTCCTCCCCCTTCTTTCCTGCCACCCTACTTTGACTACAAACCCCCTCTCTGCATTAAGGCACAGGATAGGGCAAGAAGCAGGAGGGAGAGAGGAGGGAAGGACCAGGAGAGTTAGGAGAGAAATGGAGAGAGGGAGAGAGAAGGAGAGAGGAGAAAGGAAGAGAAGGGAAGGGGAGGGAGGAAAGGTTGGTGGTGGGGGAGAAGATTCCAGAGCTGATTCCAAGAAAGGAAGAGAGAGAATGAATCCTTCTAAGAGCAGGAAGAACTTCATCTGGAAGGCTACAAGGAAGTTATTCTTGGCACAAAGTCTCTGACAGCTGGCATGGCCTCCTAGGTTTGCCCTTTTGCTTTTACCTAGGTATCTTCATGGCCCTGAGGGGCACCATTTCTACTAGGGCATTTACTTTCTAGTTGTGCCTAAGCACTCCTTAACTCCTGTCAGTTCTCTAGCTGCTCTTCCTTCCTGAGGAATTTTCCTTGGATAAGAACTCATCAGAGATCCAAGTGATCCCAAGGCCTTTTCCTGACATGGGCCTAGGAGTGCCTTTGGTGGAGTATCCCCAGGGTTCAGTGGTTTTTCTACCTCCATAACTTTCCTTCTACTACATGAGTTGGTCCCCCTCTGGGATCAACAGGAAGGGCAGGAAGAGAGCAGAGATAGTCACAGTTAATTTTCTTAATTATGATTATGGTCTTCCCAATCATCTAATCTTAATTATAATGACTTCCTTCATAGGATTCTTCACCAGACCATCACAGCCGGAAGAAATTTTGAGATCCTTGGTAATTTAAATTAGGTTAAGAACCTTTTCCTAAAGGAATAGGATGACTAAATGAAAGATACGATCCTGGCTTCGATCTTTAATATGGTGGGGGAAAAAAGACATTATTAGGAGGAATTGACACAATATGAATACAAATGTGAATTAGACAAGCATTATGTCAATGTTACATTCCTCATCTTAATCACTGTATCACTGTATTGTGGACATGAGGGAAATACTTTGGCAAATATACCCTGAAAGGAGCATACACATATACAACATATACACATGAATGCACACACATGATTTATGGAGGAAAGAAGAGTGAGAGCAAATGTTAATAATTATTGGGCTGGGTAAAGGGTGCAGGAGGGTACCCTGCTTATTACGGAAACTTTCCTAGAAGTTTTAACTTTAAGCAATAAAGACGTTTTCAAAAATTAAAAACGAAAAACAACTATATATTTCCTATGACGGTCAAGAAGACCCTAATTTCAAGGAATACCTGAACTGACTTGCTGAAATGCCCTCACAAAATTCAAGAAAGAGAGAAGTTTCCACTGAAAATGGAGTTGAATCAAATCAATAAAGTACATGACTTGGCTTAAAATATTTCCAGAAAAACCAAGTGCCAAGAGAGTTGGCTCCGTCAAGACTCAGACATCTCTCAGCCTTCACTGAACTCATTAACCCATCTCCAGTATCGAGGGTGTGGTACTGGAGTGTATAAATGACTCAGAAAAATTGTTTTGAACCCACAATTTAATTCCCAAAGCACTTGGAATGGCCCTAGAACTCCTTCATACTGGAATGAAAAACCATTGAAGAAGTTAAAGCTTTAATTCATGTGACAGATCTAAGGCAAGAAGCTTTCTACTCCCCTGCACATTATATTAAACATAAGCATTTTTATCTCTCTACACGTTTCTACTTAACTTGGGTTGGGTTTCGGGAAACCTGACTCACCAGTCCACTTTACATGACTCCTTGTGTTAAGGGGGTTAGAAATATGAAGTTTAGGAATATGAAGAGAGAAAGAGATGGGGGGGAGAGGGGGTGAGAGGCATAGAGGAGGAAGACAGAGGAGTAGTATGTGTATGTTTGTGTGTGTGTGTGTGTGTGTGTGTATGTGTGTGTGTGTGTGTGTGTGTGCGCGCGGGTATACATTAGGGAATGAAACAGTTGGGCAGAAAAGAGGGTTTCTCCTAGGACAGAGATTTAATAGGAAACAGATTAGAGCCATATAAAAGACCAATCAGGAAAAAATGTTTTTAAATTATCATGTGTTGCTGGTAAGTTTGCTTCCCTCCCACATCTCCTGAAAAATGGGACAGTAAGAGTGCAGCTGACATATGTTGTTAAGAGTATACTGAAGGGTAAAACACTTCTGCAACTAGAAAGCTTCAAGGAAAGAAAAATTTGTGGTTTAGCTTTTAAATTTTCATCTTAAGTCTAGTTAAACTCAACCGTAAAAAGAAATCATAAGAGCGTAATGTTAAATAATAAAAATGGAAAGAAGAAATAGAAGTGTGGCTAAGCCAGGACATTTTTGCACACTGTTAGGAGATTTAGCTTTGAGTCCTTCTTAGCAGAGTTTTGAGTGTCTGTGTCAAGCATGCAGCCACAAATGGCCTCAACAAAAGATGGAAAGATCACAGGCCTCTGCTCAGACCTCAAAGTAACTATAACGTTGTTCTAGCACCATCAGCCAGCTCAGAAAATTAAAGGATGAGCTCCTGACTTAGCACAGGATTTAATGCTTGGTGATTAAAAAGGGGAACTTGCCCCTTAAGCTAGTTTCATGACTGTGAGGGGTAGACACACTAAAATCATAGACACACACACAATCATAGACATACACACAATCATATACACATCATATACACATACTCACACACACAACAACAACAGAGCAAATAAATGAGTTTGCCAAACAAAACCAAAGTCCTTCCCTACTGCTCAGAAATTGCAATGAGGCTTCATTTGTATAGGCTTTTCCTCACCTGATTAATAGTTACAAAAGACAGGTATTTATGGGCAGCAGGTATAGCAGGAGAATAAGTAGAAGCATATACAGGTTCCTATAGAGCAAAGCAAGAAGATTAGAGATGAAAAGACTGATTACAAGGGTGGCTAGATGGGTGAGATGGGGTGGTGTGAGGGAGACAAAACAATGGAAGTTCTAACAGAAAAGTTAATTGACTCATTGCAATTTCACCTTGCTATTTTTTTAAACTCCCGTTTTCCCTTTATTTTTGTGCCAGTCTTAGGGCTTAAAATCAAAGCCTGGGAGCTGTCACTGAGCTGCTTTGCTCAAGGTTAGTCCTCTACTATTTGAGCCACAGCTCCACTTCTGCCCTCTTGGTGTTTAATTGGAGATAAGAATCTCACAGACATACCTGCCCAGGCTAGCTTCCAACCTAGATCCTCATATCTCAGCCTCTTGAGTAGCTAGGATTATAGGCGTGAGCCACTGGAGCCTGGCTTCAGTTTGCTTTGTAAAGAGAGTCCTTCCACGAATGCCAATACTAAAACCAGTTCACAGGTGCAGCACATGTATGAATCAGCTTTGTGTTGATAGAATGAGGAATGGGAAGACTACTACAATGCAAGCTGCTTGGTTATCAAGATGGGATTCATGACTTTTGTCGGCAATGTTAGCATTTCACACACACACAAAAATCACCTTCTGTAAGGTATTTTTGATAGGTAAATAAAAATAATTAAAAAACTTAAGAACATGGGATCAGCTTTTCATGCTGTATAAAGGCTGTTATTCTTAAATCACATACAAATGAAGGAGGGCAGAGAAGACCCATCTAATGATCAGAATGAGCTGGAACGGACTATAACCAGGCTTGTCATCTAGAGGGAGTGACACCTGACACACAGGTCCTGGAAGGGATAATCATCTATGCTTGGAGGGACGGGAGGCCCACCTGAGTGACTTTTTTTTTTTCTTTGTTGTTTTGTGCTGGTACTGAAGCTTGAACTCATGATCTTGCACTCTATATTGGCTTTGGCCAATCAAGGCTGGTGCTCTACCACTTGAGCCATACCTCCATTTCCTTGCATTAATGTTTACAAGGAATCAGACAAAATCTGGAAGTCCCTCTCACGCAACATTTTTAAGGTGTCCTAGAATACACTTCGTTTATTATAACACTATGTTCTTTGCTCAGAGGCATCTCATCAACCATTTTTTTGGATATATAGGATGCAAAATCTCAAACTGAGCATGTTCAGGAATGTGCCTGGCTCTCTCTGCATGAACTGTGAGAGTTTTTCCTACATGAATATATCTACACGTTTCCAGCGATAGCCTTCTGCCTGCTGTGTTCACAGAGATGCACCTCTGAGAATTCTCTCGAGTGCACACCTCAGCAACGTCAAATCCTAGACTTTTCTTCCCTCTTTCATGTCCCGGTTGTGCTTCAGGGCTTTGCACTCACCCAGGGGAGACCCACTGTGGTCAGTTACATGAGGACACCTGTGTGGGGGAGTCAAGCTTACCCAAGGTAGATAAGAAATGGCATTATCATCTGTAAATCCTGCTTCTTCCTACAGGTTAAAACAAACAGAAGAAATTGCAGAGGATTGGAAGAGAAGCGTCTAGTCAGGGTCCCACCATCATTTTCATGCCTAGGCTTAGTTAGAAGCGTGCACGTGCTCACAATTCAGTGGCATAAACACCATGAGAACTCATTTCCTGCGGGGAACTTTGAGATGTCATCCTCCAGCCTTACTGTCCCCTCTTTTCCTTCCTCTTTTGCATTGGTTTCATTCATCATGGTGGTGACTGGACATTTCAATGACAGAGGCAGTGACAAAATACATGAACATGCAAGATTTGCCTTCCTTGAATTTTTAGGACCTTGTTTTGGAGCTCAAAGGATCTGAGCTGACCACACAAGGGCTGAGTCAGCCTCTCATCTGGGATTCAGGAACAGATGCCAGTTTGTAAGGGGCAATTCTATAAATGATTTTATAGAAAAGTCGGATATACTACATAGTTATTTTAACAAACAGACACAAGACAGGGTGATAGGATTGGAATTTTAAGTTCTTATTAGATGAAAATAAAGACTGATCAGATCACTGCTTTAAGTGATCTCTCTCTTTTCCTCTCTCTTTTCTTTCTGATGGAATGAATTAGTGTAGAGGAAACACGACACAAGCCATGCTACGTGACACATACTCCACTCAGTATGGACCAGGCCAACTCTACAAACAAAATAAGCTTTATTGCTTAGAACTAATTACATAAACTACAAAGAAACAGAAGTGCTCAAGTCATTTGGCCTAACCCAAATATAGGAGAAGGGTGGCAACGAAGATAGTATGTTTTTTCATGGGAAATGACCAAAAATTAGGGAAATAATTAATGCTCTCAAATGACAAACCATCAACCCCGATTTGAGGGGAATAAAACTGAAAAGCAAGAAACTGTTTCTAAGTTCCTTGCTTCATGGGACATGGCTAGAATGATGGAGAAAAACTCAACAGTTCTTCAATGCTATTCAGAGGCCAAAATAGAAACATATTACTATATAGGACCTCAATGACATGCTCATGACAGCATTACAGGTTCTTTTCCTTTGGGACATCCTCTTGGGCAAATAGGTATCCATTTCAAGGCATCCTTTATACTCTTTTTTAAAAACTGGGGACATTTAAATTCCCATGTGGCTTCTACGATGTCATTTTCAGGTGGTACTAGCTGCTGTACTGTGTGAGTCTCAGGGCGAAGGGAGTGACTTACAGTTGTCATGACATGCCCCACCCTTTCTGTGTAGTCACAGCTGCAATTCTCGGATCTATGCTTACCACACACAGAAAGGAACCCAAGCTGTGAAATGTTTGGTGATCACAATTATGCATTGTTTGACAAATTCAGAAACTAGGAAGTGTTGGCCTGATCATAAAACCAGCTCCTTTGTACCCAAGCTGGTAAAGCTGGAAGGTTCGATAACTATGTTTTGGGCAGTAATATATGGACAAGTTTACTCCTACTCTATCTGAATGCATATGTTTTAAATGGGAGAGAGAGAGAGAGAGAGAGAGAGAGAGAGAGAGAGAGAGAGAGAGAGAGAGAATGTGTGTGTATATGTGTGTGTGTGTGTGTATAGTGGATACTGGATTACTGGATACTGGGGCTTTAATTCAGGGCCTGAGCTCTGTCCCTTAGCTTTTTTGCTCAAGGCTGACACTACCACTTGAGCCACAACTCTGCTTCTAGCTCATGAACTGCAGATAACAGTCTCATAAACTTTTGTTTTGCCTGGGCTCATTCCGATCTCAGCCTCCTGAGTAGCTAAGATTATACATGTGAGCCACCAGCACCTAGCCACAAACGTCTTTCTTGAGGTCAATGGACCACTTTTCAATTACTCCTGAGAGCTGGCTGGGGATGACCTCTGAGGCAGTGAAGGGAGAGATGAACCAAGACACTGCCAGAGGCTGTCAGTAAACCACTTGACTTGAACGGAATTTGAGATTTCCCTATGTGACAACAGCCTAAAATAGATGGACTTAAATTTAGCATCAAAGAGCTTATTGTCTCAGACCACACTGAATGAGGCCATCAAAGAGGGCTAAGAATTGTGAGTTCGCAGTAGCTGCAGAGACATGATCCAAGTAAAGCACTTCACATTGGCAAGCCCAAGCTACCTAGAAACCCAGTGCTTGAACCCCATCCCTGGGTTTCTACCCCAAGGTTAGCAATGGCAGGGTAACATGGATCTTTTGTCCCCTAAACACCTCAGCCATGTCTTTGAGTAGTATTTACTACTGAAGACCATCCATCACTCTTCAGTGGGTAGGAAAGATAGATCCACCATTTATGTGGATTTCCATCTCGCTTTGTGCTTTTTTGGCTCAGCTTAATTTTCATCTGGCGGTAGGGGATGGTTGGTTTCTGAAAGCCCAGGTACTCTGCACCTTTCAAGATGACCAGCAGGGCACTCTGGTGCTGCTTGGTACCATAGCACACTGCTGACAGCTTTGTCAGTAAGTTATGTACCAAAGTTATTTTTGAACCAATGATTTTTAGGACTTTTTTTTAGGTATTGGGGATTATACCAAGAGCTTCATATATGGTAGTCAAATGCTCTTTCAGTGAGATACAGCCTCAGCACTAAGATTCTTGTAAACAGAGTTTGTGGGCCAAGGTATAAATTATTTGAAGGACTCAGTTTTCTTTTATCTTGAAATCTCAATTTCCTACATTTATACTTTAGTGTTCAGTTGTATGTAGTTGTTGAAAACATGATAAATGGCTGAGAACTAAATGTCCTTAGTTATTATCTTTAACACCAGGTAGGAAAAAAATGAGAGTTCAAATTGCCATTCTGATCTCACTGTTTTAGAAACAGAAGTACCATAGAAATAAAATAGCATCTAGATTACTAACTCGTACAATCTCATTTTTATCTAATGAGACCTTACTGAACAAAGGTCACCTTCATCATTTCTTTTTTCCATAGATACTTATTTTCATTTTTGAGATAGGCTCTTGCTATATTCCTCAAGCTAGTCTTGAACTCCTGAGCACATGTGAGGCTCCCACAGCAACTTCCCTGGATAGCTGGAACTATAGGCACACAACATCATACTAGACATAGGATGTTTATTTGAGATCCAGAAGGGCCCAGGTGATCAAGCAGTTGGGAACATTTATTTTTTCCTTTCTATTTGAAGATTCTGAATCTGAGAAATTGGCTAGTGGGTATGGCCTTTACCCAGAAAGCACAATATACAGGTATCAATATATCTGCAGTGCTAGCCAGCAGTTTTGAAAGTATGTAGTAACTGGCCAAAGACTGGTCATCATTACATTTGTAATTTAACAACTCATAAATATTCTTTTATATGAAATGTTTGCTAGCACTGGTCACCATATATAACTTTTATTTAGTAAATTAATTCAATAAAAGGCATATCTCTTTATTATGAAACAGGCTTAAAAGTATTCAGAAAGTATTCTACTTAGGTCTTAAACCTCTGCATAGGAAACCCAAATCCATATTTTGTAAGTAACATGTAAGCTCTTAGTAGTAAGTTAAGAGTTGCATTGGAGGGTTCTTGTTTTCTTGGTTTTTGTTGTTGTTTGTGCTGGTACTGGGGCTTGAACTCAGGCCTAGCCACTGTCCTTTAGTCTTTTCACTCAAGATTGGTACTCTACAGCTTGAGCTACAGCTCCACTTTTGGCTTTTTCCTGGTTCATTAGATATAGAGTTTCATGGACTTCCCTGTTCAAGCTGGATGCGTAGCTGGGATTAAAAGCATGGGCTACCAGTGTCCCACTCTTTTGAAAGTTTTTAATCACATTCTAAATCCAGAATTCATTTAAGAATGTGTGCATATTTGGAAATAGTCCCATGCATGTTGAGGCATTATGTGCAGTGCTATTAGGACTACAACATATTAAGACTTGGCCATTTGATTAATTTAGCAGCTACATGACAGGCTAAGCATGTTCCTAAGGCATTTATGCTCTCTAGAGTAGGACTTAATCCAGACATGCTTGTCCACCTGACAAACTGACAGGCGTGATGTTAGAAGCTCTGTCCTCACATGGAAACATTACCTTCTTCTTTAGAGACTGCTCTGTTTCCTGGATGTGTAGGCTGCTGCTGGCTGATGCTTTGACGTATTCCTGCTTTCGATGAAGTCTGTTCTTCCAGTCTTCTTCACCACTCTTCTTCAGCAGTGCCAACCTGGAAGGAAAACATACCAACCAAAGACTTCACCACCAAACTCTTAGAACTTGCAAGTCCTTTATCTAAAAGGTCCCAAAGATTTTTCAGCTGATTACAGAGTAAGGCTGAACCCGTAACTGTCAGATAAGAGAAATATAATCATTCCAGCAAGGGAATAATAGACATCTGCTTTTTTTGTTGACCGTGGGCTGAGAGCAATAAGAGAGGATTAAAGTAACCATCCCCAAGTCCTTCCATTTCCTTATCCAAAGAAACATAGGTCACATAGTCTCCATTATTTGTAATAATTAGTATATATCTAGGACAATCTTAGCAGATGAGTAGAATAGCTCAATAGCTATGTACATATGACCATATAAATGATGCTAAGTGAAATGAACTTCAAGACATGGATACAAGAGGTTTTTCTTTGTTGTTGTTGTTCTCAATGTACTACGTGATTTTTTTCTTTTGTGCCCCCCCCCCCCCGCCCATGGTTTATCCCCTGTTGTCACTGCATTCGATTTTGGTACCTTGGGTATTGTATATACATTTATCTGAATTAGAAAAGGGAAGGGGAACAACAAAATGGTGAGACAAAGGACAAATGTGGAACCTATGCAACACCAATATTCACAAGATAATATGTTAGAAATGATCTGTACAACTTGGGGAGGGGAATGGGGGAGGGAAAGAGGGAGAAAAATGAGGGAAGGGGTAACAAGTTACGCAAGAAATGTAATCAGCTGTAACCCCTCTGTACATCACCTTGACAATAAAATTAAAAAACAAAAAACAATGTTGTGATAAACATGGTTGTGCTTGTAGCTTTGGTATGACCTTGTTTGTGATCCTTTGGGTAAATGTCCAAAAATGGGATTGTTGGGTCAGAAGCTCTACATGGAGTCTTTTGAGGAACCTCCATACTGCTTTACAGAGTGGTTGAACAAATTTACACTCCCACCAACAATGTAGTAGGGTTCCCTTTTGGCCACATCCCCTCTAACAGCTGTTATTAGATTTCTTGATTATAGCCATTCTAACTGGGGTGAGGTCGAATCTCAGCGTTGTCTTGATTTGCATTTCTTTTGTGTTAGAGAAGTTGAGTATTTCTTCATGTGTCTATTGGCCCTTCTTATTTCCTCTTCAGAGAAGTCTTTCTTTAAGTCTTTAGCCCATTTGTTAATAGGGCAGTTGTTTCTTTGAGGATTTGTTGTTGGGGGATTTAAGTTTTTGAGTTCTAAGTATATTTTAGATATGAGACCCTTGTCTGTTGTATGGCTAGTCAGGATCTTCTCCCAGTCTGTAGCTACCAGCACAACCATGTTTATCGCAGCATTATTTACAATAGCTAAGATATGGAACCAACCACGATGCCCCTCAGTAGATGAATGGATCAAGAAAATGTGGTATATATACACAATGAAATTCTATGCCTCCATCAGAAAAAATGACATTGCGTCTTTTGTTAGGAAATGGAAAGACTTGGAAAAAAATCATATTAAGTGAAGTAAGCCAGGCCCAAAGAAACATAGGTCCCATGGTTTCCCTTGTTTGCAGTGACTACTATATGTCTAGGACAAGCAGAGTAGGTCAAAGGCTATGTACATATGACCATATGAGATAATGTTAAGCAAAATGTACCCCAAACAGGGACATAAGAGGTTTTTTTCTTTCTTTCTTGCTAGTGTTTTTAATGTACTTACAAAACACTATGTGATTCTTTTGTTTCTATTGGATGTTCTTCCCCCATGGTATAACCTGTTTTCACTGGATTTGATGCTGGTGCTCTGCACCTTGTATATATATTTTTGTAATTTGGGGGGGGAAGGACATTTCAGAATGCTTAAATGAGGATTCAGCCTGACCCATTGTGACAACGAGATGTACAGGACACTATATTGAAAATGAACTTTACAATGTGTGTGTGGGGGGGAGGAGTTGGGGAGGTGGGGAGGGAAGTGATGGTAGGGGGAAAATAAAGGAGGAGGTAACAATGCTCATTATGAAATGTACTCATTACTCTACTCATGTAACTGTAACCCTTCTGTAAAACATTTTTACAATAAAAAAAAAAACCCAAACAAAAAAACTCATCCCCAAAGAAAAATGTCTTCTAGTGACCCCTGCTGGCCACTTGATGAAATGACATTAAATGGAGAAAGCTGCGAGCAGTTTTCTGTACATACTGCAGCCCAGGAGTTTAAAAACTGTATTTTATTCCGGTGCCCTGCATCTTGTATATATATTTTTCTAATTTGGGGAGGGGAAAGGAAATAACAAAATGTTGAAATAAGGATATAGGTTGACCCATTGTAACAATGAGATGTACAAGACATTATATTGAGAACAAACTTTACAACTTCTGGGGGGGAGTAGAGGAGGTGAGGAGGGAAGGGATGGTAGGGGAAAAACAAAGGAGGGGTAACAATTCTCGATAAGAAATGTACTCATTACCTTACTCATGTAACTGTAACCCCTCTGCACAGTATCTTTACAATAAAAATATATACAAAAATAAAAATAAAATACAAACAGTAAAAAATTGAAAAGATCTTAGTATCATGCATTTAAGCTAAAGGTGGATTATGATGTTTTTTTCTTGTATTCAAAATCCTGTACTTTTCCTCCAAATGAACCTGACCTAACACATAAATAATGTATAATATATACATATTATACATTATACATATATATATACATATATATATATATATATATATAACACATATATATGTATATAAAAACTGTTTTCAGCTGGGCGCTGGTGGCTCATGCCTATAATCCTAGCTACACATGAGGCTGAGATCTGAGGACTGCAGTTAAAAGCCAGCCTGGGGAAGAAAGTATGTGAGGCTCTTATCGCCAATAAACCACTAGAAAACCCGAAGTTGTGCTGTGGCTCAAGTGGTAGAGCGCTAGCTTTGAGTTGAAGAGCTCAGGTACAGTGCCCAGGCCCAGAGTTCAAGCCCCATGACTGACAACAAAACAAAACAAACCAACCCCCCCAAAAAAACCTTTTTAATAAACCCATTAAGAACTATTACTTCAGCTTTCCTCAGGGAAAAGATTATATATAAAAGAAAGAATCTAATGAAAAGAGATGGCTATCAAACCTACTTGAGTACAACCTTTGTGTAACTTGATGTTGAGCTGCTTGGCTACTGGAGTCTCTGGAAAGATACTTTCATGAACTTGAGGCTATTTTAGTTTCCTATATGTATTATAATGGATGAAGAAATTTGAGTTGTGTAAGTTAGACAAGCATGGGAAATGTAAAAAGTAAAGAGGTGATGGTCAGTAGACTCACATACACAGTAGTCTATGCTAAAATAATTTAAAGAGTAGAGAAACAAACAGATCATTCTGCCCCATCCTGCAGTCCTCTGCAACATCTTTCCATCTTAATACAGTATGTAGACGCAGGGCTGCACTGTTAGGTGTTTCAGCAGTTCTAGCTCCCTATTATGTGTGTGTGTGTGTGTGTGTACACACACACATACTTTAATTGTAAAGATACAGTCCAGAGGGGTTACAATTACATGAGCAAGGTAATGAGTACATTTCCTATAGAGCATTGTTACCCTTTCCTTTGCTTTTCCCCTACCAATCTTCCCTCCCCAACTCCTCCCCCGCTCCCCACATTGTAAAGTTCATTCTCAACATAGTGTCTTGTACATCTTGTTGTTACAATGGGTCATCTTGTAACCTTATTTCAGCATTTTCTCATTTCCTTTCCCCTCCCCAAATTAGAAAAACATATATACAAGATGCAGGACACATGAATCAAATACAGTGCCAACAAGGATTATACCATGTGGAAAGATCATACAAAAGAAACAAAAAAAATCGCATAGTATATTATAAATGCATTAAAAACAACAGCAAGAAAGATAAAATCTCTTGTGTCCCTATCTTGGGGTTCATTTTGCTTAGCCTCAGTTTATATGGACATATGTACATATATTTTGACCTTTTCTGCTTGTTCTAGACATATACTAGTTATTACAGATATGGGAAACAATGGGACCTATGTTTCTTTGGGCCTGGCTTACTTCACTTAATATAATTTTTTCCAAGTCTTTCCATTTCCTAACAAATGGGGCAATGTCATTCTTTCTGATGGAGGCATAGAATTCCATTGTGTATATATACCACATTTTCTTGATCCATTCATCTTCTGAGGGACATCAGGGTTGGTTCCATATCTTAGCTATGGTGAATAATGCTGTGATAAACATAGTTGTGCTGGTAGCTTTAGTGTGGTCTTGTCTGTGATCATTTGGGTAAATGCCCAAAAGTGGGATTGTTGGGTCATAGGGGAGCTCTAGGTGGAGTCTTTTGAGGAACCTTCATACTGCTTTCCAAAGTGGTTGAACAAGTTTACACTTCCACCAACAATGCAGTAAGGTTCTCTTCTGTCCACATCCCCTCCAGCATCTGTTGTTATTAGAGTTCTTGATTATAGCCATTCTAACTAGGGTGATGTGGAATTCTCAGTGTTGTTTTGATTTGCATTTCTTTTATGGCTAGAGAAGTTGAGCATTTCTTCATATGTTTATTGGCCATTCTTATTTCCTCTTCAGAGAAGTCTCTCTTTAAGTCTTTAGCCCATTTGTTAATTGGGAAGTTGTTTCTCTGAGGATTTGTTGTTGGGGAATTTAATTTTTTGAGTTCTAAGTATATTTTAGATATGAGACCCTTGTCCATTGTGTGGCTAGTGAAGATCTCCCAATCCGTGGGCTTTCTATTGATCTTGCTAGCAATGTCCTTTGCCATGCAGAAGCTCTGCAGTTTCATGCAATCCTATTTATTGCTGACTATTTTCTTCTCCATTCCAGTAACAGAGGTTATCTAATGGCTCATCTGCTAAGTTTCCTGATTCCAGTCAATGTTTGTAATAGAGGCTGGGTGATAAAGTGATACTGTGATAAAAGTTCTTGTACTTATTTTTGGTGGCTCTGTGGATGGAACCCAGGGCTTTGCCCTTGCAAGGCTGTTCTATCACTGATCTACATCCTTGATGCCATGTGATAAAAGTTTTGTTAGGCAAATAAGAAAATAAATTATGAGCCAGGTACAATGGCTCATATCTGTAATTCTAGCTACTCAGGAGCATGAGCTCAGGTGGAGCATGATTTGAAATGATCCAATGCAAGAAATTTAAGACTCTTTTTAACAGAAAGAAAAGCTGGGAAGGCTGGTATACATACATCATCCCAGATATAAGTGGAAGAGCAAATAGGGTGGTCAAAGCAAAAAAATGAGACTCCATTTCAAAAAAAACTAGGGCAAAAAGGGGTGCAGATATGGCTCAAGTGGTAAAATGCCTCTCCAGCAAGCCCAAGTCCCTGAGTTCAAACACCAACGTTGTCAAATAAACAACACAAAAACAAATGTACATATAAGTTAAACATGCTATTTATTCTATCAAATAACAGAAAGTAAGGCATGAAGAAAAGGACTCCCTAAAGGAGGCAGGAGATTTGAACTTTGAAAGCTTCCCAAACTCCTTTCTCTTTCGATTATGTGGCAGCAGATCTCGTGCCCATTCTATAAACTGGCATAAAGCTGCCTTATCTAACCAAGCAGGTACACACAGACCAAGATCCCCTTTAGTCCTAAATTATGTAATTCTTTGGGGTATGGTAGTGCATGCTTGTAATCCTAACTAGTAAGGAGGCAATAGCAGGAGGACTGTGGTTTAAGGACAAAGTATGAAGCACAGAAACGGTGGGACAAAGGGTGAACCAATTCAGCAGTGATACCCACTAGACACTATGTTGGAAATGAACTATATAACCTGGCAGGGGAGAGGGGGTCAGTAGGGAAAAACAAAGAAAATGAGGGAGGAGGTGACACTGTTCAAAAAGAAATTTCGGGCTGGGAAGGTGGCTCAGTGGTACAGTGCTTGCCTAGCCTGCATGAGGCCCTGGGTTCGATTCCTCAGCACCACCACGTAAAAAAGCTGGAAGTGGCGCTGTGGCTCAAGGCGTAGAGCACTAGCCTTGAGCTGAAGAGCTGAGAGGCAAGTGCCCAGGCCCAGAGTTCAGGCCCCACAACAAAAATAAATAAATAAATAAATACATATACTCATTATCTGACTTAGGTAACTGTAATGCCATCACCTTTATAATAAAAACGGGGACAAAGTACAAAATCCTACCTTAAAATAAATTAAAAATAAAAGGACTGTGAGGCGACATAGTTCAAGTGGTAGAGGGCTTGCCTAGTATGTGTGAAACCCTGAGTTCAATTTCTAGCGCACACACACACACACACACACACACAAATAGGAAATTTAATGTATTTTTACAAAGTTTAATGGCATACTGTATGCTAGTTTATATACTTGAACTCAGAATTTAAATTCCTTTACATGTTTTCTTTTGCCTTTCATATTGGATAATACCTAATATTTACTCTTGTAATTATTTTGAATGAAGCAGTGCTATTTTAATAAGATAAAAAATCAACTGATTAAAAGAATGAATTAGTATTTGCTTTTCTATATTAGGGCTTTCAAGGATCTCAAAGCACCAACTAATGATACTTAAAAATTAAGATGCCAATACTTTAACCCCCGTGAATAAATACTTCCAAGTCATTCTTTGGTGAAGGAAGCACTTATGTCATTGATATGCTCTTTACAAACTCACCTCCCACTTCACCTTTGAATCAGAACACTGGTACTCATTTTCACTAGCTCAGTTAGACTGAATTCCAAATGATTTAAGACAAAAAGAAATCATCTTTACCCCATGAGTTGGGGTTATTAAAAATACGGCGCTACAGTCACTGAGGTGCTCTTCAGAATGAAGGTCTCAAGGAATCAGAGGCTTAGCAGGAAGCTCACACCTGTAATTCTAGCTACTTAGGTGGGTGAGATCTGAAGATTGCAGTTGGAAGCCAGCCAGGGCAGAAAAGTCTATTAGTTGCTTATCTCTTATTAACCAGCAAAAATCCAGAAGTGGCTCTATGGCTCCAGTGATAGAACATGAGTCTTGAAAGAACAGGAGCTTGAAGCCCTGAGTTCAAGTCCCAGTACTGATGTGCACACCACACCAGCCCTGGTTGGCTAAGAACTGTGATTCTTAGATCACAATCTCAGCCTTCTGAGTAGCTAGGATTACAGGTGTGAGCAACCTGGCACAGCTAAGCCTTCCTCTTTCAAGAAACTTCTGGCTTTCTTATCCTGCTTTCTCAGGATGGCTTTGGAAGCCTTCTTCCATTCATCTAGATGTGCTGCTGGCAGTATTGTCACTGGAGTCTTCTGAAGACCACAGAGGGACAAGCCAATGTGGGAGACACAACTTCCATTATGCCACAGGGTACTTGTGCTCACACTCAGCCTCTGAGTACAATTGATCAATAATCCTAGCAGCTACTCAGGATGCTGAAATCTGGGGATCTTGGTTTGAAGCCTGGACAGGAAAGTCTCTGAGGCTCTTAAATACAATTAACCACCAAACACCCAGAAATAGAGCTGTGGTCCAAGTGGCAGAGTTCCAGCTATGAGTGAACAAGCTAAGGGCTAGTACCCAGGCCCTAAGTTCAAGCCCCAGTACCAGCACACGTGCAAAAAAATCCATAAATAAGTTCAAAGGAACATGCAGTACAACTCAAATATATTAGTCATGTCCCTTTAGATTTCCCACTTGGCATGTGACAAGCTTGGAGAGTAGAAGATCTTTCCAGATGTGCTCTCTTCTTCAATGCCACAGCCTTCCAGCTCACCACAGGCAGCCCTGCACTGGACAGTGGAAAGGTCTGGGCTGACACATGGCAAATTCCTCCATGCAAAGCCAACAACTGTCAGTGCTTTTAACATCTGCCAAGTCCAAGTGCTATTTGTGATGCTGAGAAGCTGGCATCTGCTTAGTCTGAGGCTATGAGTGGCAATGCCTTAGCCTATTAACCCCATGGACTGGCCTGGGGCCAAAACAACATGTGCTAAGCAGGCTGCTGGGGGAAAAGGTCTACTGTCACAGCCCACACTCTGCAGCAGGAATTTGGGCCCTGGAGCCCAGCTCAGTTAGAACAAGTTTTTCAAGCTCTTGATAGGTGGGGTTGGGTCAAATATGGGATAGGCAAATCATGTGTCTCTGTTTGTTCCATTTAGAATTTTCTCTCATTTCAAAAATATATAGGCAGCTCATGAATTTCAGATAGAGCTAAACAACACTAAAAACAGCTTAGACCTTGGATAGGTTGAAGTTCATTAATATACCTTTTGTTTTAAATTGTATTTACTTGGTGCCTGTTGGGTTGGAGGTGTAACTCAAGTGGTAGAATGCCAACACTCAAGCTGAGTAAGAACACAAGGCACTGAGTTCAAGCTCCAGAACACACACACACACACACACACACACACACACAAAGACTTGTGACATTAATATGTCCCACTGGAATTTTAACTCAGGAAAATTTCTTGAAATATAAAACATTTGAACTCAGATAAATGCTATTTACCTGATATCAATACTTGTGTCTCTGGGATAAAGCCTGGTAGAGAAGATCCTGGTGCCAGGGCATACCAGACTTGTTTCCTTGATTCAAGATTCTACTTTTCCTATTTGATTCAGCCCTTTTCCCTTCCCCCACTACCCTCAGCCTGGGAAGTCTCATTTACTGTGCATTGCAAACAAATTAGCCATGACGCATTAATTTGTAAGTGAAAAAAATGGCTATTGAGTATCTTATGAATAATGTTCAAAAGTTTGGCTTGAAAAATAGAATTTTCGTTGTGATTTGACATACAGTCTTTAGTAACTTGAAAGGTATCTAGAAAAATCAAGAGTACCCAGTGCTTGACAAAAGAAGAGACCATCTGTTTGGTAGAAGGTGCCAGGGGTCCATGCTGGCAGACCTTTAGGAACACACAGTGCCAACAGTTCTGATCATTATATCTGTGAGTTGAAGTGACTTTCATTCCTTCTTATTACTATGGCATTGTCGGCAGCTTTACTTAACTGTGGCTAAAGATCAACAAGGAATACAACATCCTGAAAATAATGAGTTGCTAGTGTCTGTATCTACCCTCTTAAAGAGAATCTCTCAGTCCTATGTCATTCTTTCAATGAAACAAGACTATAGTGTTATTTGATACTCAAATATAAGCATTCATGCTATTATCTGATATAAAATTGTGTAGTTCTGTGGAGAGGGCTTTCATAGCATGAGCAAAGTTAGAAGGAAAGAAGGAAGGGAGGGAGGGAGGGAGGGGGGGAGGGAGGAAGGAAGGAAAAGAAAAGAAAGGAAGAAAAAAGAGAGGACGGAAGGAAGGAAGAGCAAGACAGAAAGAATGAAGAAGAGAAAAAGAAAAAGAAAAGAGAAAGTGAGAGAAGGAAAGAATGGAAGGAAGGAAGGAGAATTTCTACATGCTCTTCAGAAGTCACCCAGCCCACTTTCTGTAAAATCAACTGAATTTAAGATTCTAATCCCAGAGATGCAATCGTATATATGAATTGGTCTTCAACTTCTATATTTATTTGACACAGTCACACACAAATGGCTTGTGTACTCAATTTGAACCATGTATCTCTGAAAAGAAAAAATTAAGTTCTCACCTCTCATCACTAGATAAAGTGATTCACTAGATTTAGTGAAAAATAAGAAACAGGCGCCAGTTGTCCATAGCTCACATGTGTAATCCTAGCTACTCAGGAGGCTGAGATTTGTGATTGTGGTTTGAAGCTAGCCCAGATAGAAAAATCTGTGAGACTCTCATTTCCAATTAACCTCCCAGTGCCAGAAGTGGACCCGTGGTAAGTGGTAAAGTGCTAGCCTTGAGCAAAACCGCTCAAAGTCAGAGCCTAGGGCCTGAGTTTAAGCCCTACAACGGGCACAAAATGTAAAGAAACAAGAGAAAGAGTAAGGGAAAGAAAGAAAGAAAGAGTAAGGGAAAGAAAGAAAGAAAGGAAGGAAGAAAGGAAGGAAGGAAGGAAGGAAGGAAGGAAGAAAGGAAGGAAGGAAGGAAGGAAGGAAGGAAGAAAGGGAGGGAGGGAGGGAAGGAGGGAGGGAGGGAGGGAGAGACAGGAAGGAAGGAAGGAAGGAAGGAAGGGAGAGACATGAAGGAAGGAAGGAAGGAAGGAAGGAAGGAAGGAAGGGAGAGACATGAAGGAAGGAAGGAAGGGAGGGAGGAAGGAAGGAAGGAAAGAAAGAAAGATAGAAAGAGAAGAAGGAAAGATTAGAAATGGGGAAAGAAAGATAAAGATGAGGACAATAAACAAGTGAATCCTCTTTTCTTTTTTGGACAGGAACTCAGCTCAGGCCAGAACTAGTGATCCTCCTGCCTCTTAGCTCTGCCTCTTAGTACTGAGATTAGAGACTTGTACCACCATCCCAACTTAATGATGCTTTTCGGTTTGTTTCCTCCTCTGGGTCTGGTCCTAGCATTTCTCAACCAGGTGTGAGACAACTGCAGTTCATGGTCAAAAACTTGAACATCCCAGAATCATCCTATCACAGCATCTGTCCAAACTATGATTTCATCTCCTTAGATGAAATGCAATGTAATGAATGAATAATTACTTCCAGTCATTATCTCTTCTTACCTCTCTTTAATTGACATGGTTTTACTAGAGGAATCAAGTATGACCTCTCCGATGGGTGCTTTGATCTCTCCGGTAGCAAACATCGCACACGGACTCTTGTAATATTTCTGTAGTGTTTCTGAAGGATCTTGCTGCTTCCAGGCCCCTGTGCCTGAAGTCTTCCCCTCAGTTGTCCCTGTCTGCTCAGAAGCCAGCTCTTCGCATTCAGCTACTTGGGGAAGAAAAAGTGATAATCACCACTATCATGATCATGATCATCATCTGATATACACATACACACATACACACACATCCAAAGTTTGCCACTGAAGTGTAACCTGTGGACACGTGTCAGGTCACCCAGGCCACCTGGATTTACGAAACCTGGGGCACCAGAGAAAACTAGACTTTTTAGGGGATTGCTCCACAACAGACCACAGAAAGAGGAGTAGATTTCTATTAGAAAAGCTTACAACTGGAAAGCAGGCATGTAGAGAGAAATCAGATTGGTTCAAGCCCTTATTCCCTGTGCCTAGCATATGCTAGAATCTTTAGGCCATTAACTTACAAGAGGTGCTAACAGAGTTAATACCTGAAAAGCTATTGTGTGAGTTAAAGTCATTTAAAACCCTTATCAAAGTATTTAAACAGGACCAGAGGGAGAAAATGGGGGTGAACAAAGGAAGGGTGACTTTGACCAAGAAGCAATGTACTCATAACCTTACTGATGGAATTGTAACCCCTTTTTACAACTACTTAACAACAGCAATAATAATTTATTTTTAAAAAGAGAAGTGTTTAAGGAAGCACAGTAACATGCAATAAAACAAGTAGGAACTAAATCCCTATTGTTTTGGAAAACATAGGTAAAGTTATAATTTACCTTTGAGTGAAAATCTCCTTTTGGTGATGCTCTCCTCATCTACCTTCTCTTCAAAGGGTGGCCTGTCCTTCACATCCAAGTTACCCTGGGTGCTGATTTTAGCTGTGGAAAATTTCTTTGGTTCATCGCCAAGGTGGGTGACAGGAGTACTAGCTAGTTCCAGGCTTTCTTTCCTTGGTAGAGCACATTTCTGTTCCCTCTGGCTGTCTGCTTCCCTCACCCGACTGGGGCCAGGGTAGGAGGCTTCCACTTCCTCAAAGGACTCGTATGTTTTTATATTACTTTCTGCAGATGTCAAAAAACTCTTGTTTTCTGATTCTCCAAATTCTCTCAGCATTCCTCTGCTCCCACTGTTTTCTCCCAAAGACTGCCAAGCTGGTGATTTCAGAATGCTTCTAACTGGAGAGTCTGAATTTTCCACGGAAGAGGGCAATTTACCCTCGGTGGCACTTGCATTGTTGTCAGCTGATGGCTTTGTCCGGAGCTCCCCGGCATATGTAGGGGTGACTGCAGAGGCCATGGTTGACACAGATGTGTTCACAGTGGGGGTAAAAGAGATGAGCTTCCCACTTTGTACCTGGGAGGACACAGGTGGTAAAGTAAAAACAGATGGAAAAACATGATATGTAAACGTCCTGGCGCTGGGATTTGGTCTAGACTTGTCTATACTTGGGTCTATAATAAATTGCCAACCAGACTTTCGGGGGAGAGGGGGTTGCAGGTTGTACCTATGATCTTTTCTCTCCAAAGCAGACTCAGTCCAGGTGATTGCATAACCAAATTATGAAAACAAAGAGAAGCATACCTGGCCTGGTTATTCTAAGGGATGGAATGATTTCTAAATTACCCATTAGTAAGTAACCCATAATTAGGTCTCAAATCTGACAGCAACACTGTGCTGCTGTTATTTTAAGAACAAGCACACAACTAGAATAAGATGACAGGGTACTTGCCTGTTCCACCTCTCCGAGGGTGACCGGCTGAGTTTGGTAGCGAGCATTCATTCTTCTCTGCTTCATGTCTATTCTCTTTCGGGTAGAAATGGCTTTTGAGACGGGCTGGGACAATTTGTTAAACAAGGCCAACTTCTCTACTAAACTCAGAGTGGAGGAATCAGGTTCTCCTGGTTCAGTAAAATCTTTGCCCTCATTTGCCTGTTCCTTGGCTAAAGCCTTTTGGTGAGCAGATGCCTGTAATCTGAAAAAGAAAAGAACAGGGAAAAAAAAAGAAGTCAGCTACACCGCTACAGACTAAAAACCGACCACTAACATTACATATTTCCCTTAATTTTGCAAAAGGCTTACTTTTCCCTACTTAATCTTAAGACAAGGTAAGCAATTACTTAGTGTAAATAAGACAGCAAACAGTGAGCTTGGGATACTAGCATTGCTGATCTTAGAAGCGAATTTTTAAAAAATTGGAGTATTTTTCTAAAAAGAAATTTCCTAATTAAGGAACCAAAGTCAACTTGGAGATCATAATGAATGTCTTCAGGAAGCCAAAGGTACTGCCTAGGCCATAGTTGGACATTCTCTAAGATGTGCTGCAGGGGTGATCTATTTTAAATATTTAGAAAAAAATATAGTCATTGATCAAGCACATAATCTGCAACACAATCTTTCCATTTTTACTTTCAAAATATAATTTTTTTTTTTGGTCAATCACGGGGACTGAACTCTGGGCCTGGGCGCTGTCCCTCAGCTCTTCAGCTCAAGCCTAGCGCTCTACCACTTGAGCCACTACTCCACTTCCGGCTTTTTCGGCTTATATGGTGCTGAGGAATTGAACCCAGGGCCTCATGCATGCAAGGCAAGCACTCTACCACTGAGCCACCTTCCCAGCCCTAAATGGTATAATTTTCATTTCATTTCTTCAGTATAGCATTTTCTCTCTATCAGTTTTTTAAAAGGTACTTAACTCTAAATCCCAGTACCTTTGAAAAGTGGTCAAAGTTTTAGGTGAATATAAATCACTCCTACTATGGCTGGGGATGTAGCTCAGTGATAGGAGGCTTGCATAGCATGCTCAAGGCCTTGGGTAGTACTAGTGAATAATAACAAATCCTTCCAATTTCCAGTCAGAAGAGAAGGAAGGCTTTTAGTTTATGTGGTCAATGTGAATCTTGAAAAGACTTCAACAAAATTCATTCTGCCATAGAAATCTCATTATATAGTCTAGAAAGAAGTATATTCTGCTTTCATGGTACACGCCTGTAATCCTAGCTAATCAGGAGACTGAGATCTGAGGATCTTGGTTCAAAGTCAGTCTGGGCAGAAAAGTCTGCGAGATTTATCTTATCTCCAATTAACCAGCACAAAAGCAAAAAAATGGAGCTGTGGCTCAACTGGTAGAGTACCAACTTTGAAAAAAAAAAGCTAAGGGAGAGCGAGACGGCCCTGAGTTCAAGCTCCAGGATCAGGAAAAAAAATCCACTGACTCCCAGGCTGTCCCAGAGCTCAGAGTCTTTTTGAGCATAGGTTATAACCAGCACAATGAAGACCTCGGGAACTTGGGACACTTCTGCAGTCTCATTTTCCCAACTATTTATTTCCTCAACCATTTCTACTTCTGGATTATACCAGTTACTCAGGAATTGTTATTTAATATCTTTGAATCTTATTTTTAGCCTTCATGTTTTGGCCCATAACAGCCAAACAAAGAAATATTTACATGCTCTAAAGACATAATATCAAAGCACTACAATTAAAAATCTAACAGCAAAATATCAACAATCAAACCCAAAATAGAACAGCATTATGTGGCTCTGAATTAGAAACAGAATTGTTTTAAATATGTATTTGTGTCCACATGTGTTTAATATATAACCGACTCTTATCAGAATTCCAGTGTACACATTAAGGTTCAATTTTCTGATTAGTCTTGAAGTGCTAGTGTTATGAAGATGAAAAATGAAATGTTTGAGGGATGACTGGTATGATGGAAAACAGAACCAAAACGAATGGGTAAGTAAGTTAGTGTCACTGCTCCTAACACATAATGTAAGCAGATGGACAATGTTTTCTCATGCAGGCAGACACAAAATGATCAGAAACTTGTACTACCACAAAACAAAATGCCATGTTTCAGAACACCACACTGACTTGTTTGTCAGACAAAGAGAAGGCATTCAAGTTTTTCACAGCAATATGTAGCCCAGTGGAGTGGCACTGGGTATGGCATGCAGCTATTATGTCCAGTACCTGGGAGGCTGTACAGCATTCTTAGCTACAGTGGGACTAGGAAGTCTCGCCATTCCAGGGTGGGTGACCCCAGAACACGATGCAGGGGTAGGCTCACTTTAAAAGCAATTGCCAAGGAAAAGATGTGGGGAGGGAAGTGAGCATCCACAGGAGAGAAGAAAAGAAGCATTAAAGAAAGCATAGTTTGAAATTCAGAAATGTTATCAAATATTTTAGCAAAAATGTTTCTTAACTAAGTTGAGAGCAAGAAAAACAAAAAACAAAAAACCCCACAACAACCTACACACAAACTTTGAAAGCAATTACCAGCTTAGGAAATCAGAGACAGAAGCTGCTCAGAGTAAATGGAATAGCCTTAAGAGTGGGGCTCAAAAAAGATTCATCTTTCAAATAAACACCCTAATTTTAAAAATAATATTAAAAAGCATGTTAGCTATCAGCAAATGATGTGCCCATGCTTTCAAATGTGTATTTTTTGGTGGTACTAGAGGTTTGCACTTTGTATTTGTTAGGCAGGTGATCTACCACTTGAGCCATATCTCCTGCCCTCAATCTACTTTTCTAAAACAATCATTATTTATTTCCAGGGGTGGTGGCTTATCTCTGTAATACGAGCTAAGGCTAGCCTAGGAAAAAAGTTTGAGATTCCATCTCAACCAATAAAAAAAAAAAGGCATTGTGGTTCACACTTGTCATCCTAGGTACTTGGGAAGCATAAATAAGAAAACTCTGGAACTAGCTGGCAGACAAAAAGTGAGAATCTCTTCAAAAAAATAACCAACGAAAGAAAAGCTGGGGCTTGCCTCAAGTGGTAAAGCACCTGCCTAGCAAACATAAGTTCATTAAATAAATAAGTAACTTTAAAATACACAGTTTTGCTTGGCCCAAGCAATCACCTTTGAAAATTACTTTGAAAAAGTCTGAACATACCAGACTATAGTGGTCCAAATGGATGTCCTGTATAGTTTGGAAAGTTACTCAATTGTCAATTACTTTTAAAAACATTTTTGGTGATTATCTATAAACAAAATGAACCTTTTTGTCTCCTAGAACTATGTCCTAATCTATTTATAGGCGCGAAGTCTAGGGTTTGCTTAAAAATCGTGCAGGAGGAAAGGGGGAATAGGTGAGGATAAAGATGAAGAAATACCAGCCAGGAATTGGCAAATTCTGAAGCTGAGGGTTCACTTTGCGTCATCTACTTTCATGCTTTACGCTTTTCATCACAAAAGAGATAAAACACAGCCAGATGTGGTGATGCTTATGTACAATCCCAGCTCCTTGGGAGGAGGAGACCAGAGGATTGCTCTGAGGAGGCCAGCCTAGGGAAAGTTAGCACAAGATCCTCTTTGCAAAACAAAGTAAAAGCACAAGGACTAGGGGTATGGCTCAAGTGGTACAGCACTTACCTGGCAAGTGAGAGGCCCAGAGTTCAATTCCCAGTACCCATCCCAGTACCCCCAACCCCCAGGGGAGAAAAAAAAAGAAGTAACAAGATAAAAAGAAAACCCAAACAGAATGCACGAGGAAAATAAACAATGAAACAATATCATTAGATGTTTCTTAGGAACTATGACAGGGAACACATCCCATTACAAAGATGGCAGTAGAGAAAATCTGGGAACATCAACCTCTCCATGGCATCAAGACAAAACATCTCGCTATCACTTCCTTTTCACTCACAACTCTCTAAATCCCTTTTCAGAAGGAAGCCATCACTGGCAGGGCCAGGAAAGCCCAGCGCAGACTCACGTGGCTGCAATGACCACTTCTTCAGTGGTGATGGGCTGGGTGTGTGATCTGTCCTGGAGCCGCCGTAGTCTTTGCTCCACGGCCGAGTTTCTCGAGCGTCTCCTTGGAACACTTTGTTCGTCAAATGATTTCTCCATTTCCTAACATGGGAAACATTGTGGAATCTTCACAAATCAGAGGAAAGAAATTTGGGGCAGCAAAAATATCTTTGTTCTTCCATAGGACTCACAGGAGGGGACACCAGTGATCCTGACTTGACTGGTCATTATCAGAATTGAACGCTTCCAGGCTGGGCAGTTGGGTGGTTAGTCAAAACAGAGTCAATGCTATAGTCTGGATTTCCAGTGAGTGCCCCCCGCTCCCCAAAGCTCATGTATAAAGCCAAAGCTTTTTTTTCACTTGGTATTATTGAGAGGGAATGGAACCTTTAAGAGGTTGGCATTTAGTGGGAGGTCTCAAGGTCACTGGAGGTGTGGCCTCAAAGGGGCCTGGGGGATTTCTGCCTCTTCTTTCTCTTTTATTCCTGGCCACTGTGAGGTAAACAGTTTCTTCTGACTTGTGCTCCTGCCATGATGTACTGCCTGGTCATGGGTCCAAAGCAACAGGTCCAACTGCTCAAAGACTGGCACCTCTTAAACCTTTCTTCTCTGTAAATTGACTACCTCAGGTACTTTGTTATGTTAGAGAACACTGACTAATTCAGGTGAGGGCATCTTGGAGCTCCTAGAAGTATGGGAAAATACCAGAGCCCCAGGGATCAGTCTTTCTGCTTTGGTGTTATTCTAACAAGCCTGTTCGCACTTCTTACCCTGAAAAGCAGCCTCTTGGCAGCAACACTTAGCTTGGCTCGTTCATCTACCTTTTCTTCATCTGTAAGAATCCATGAAATAAAAATGAAACATCATTAGAAAGTTTAATATTTCTGAGATGCAGATTTACCTGGGAAGCCCTCATATGTAAGAATAGGTGAACTGAAATGATTAAGGGGGAGTATTTTCTGTTTTTTCTTTTTTCTGTTCAATGAAAAGGTACTAATTCCCACCACAATTCAAATCAAGCTAAATCATACTGTGCCATTCTAGTTGGTGATTTTGTGCTACAATATTTGGCTAATGATGACTTTAAGAATAGACTGCACAAAAGGAACTGTTCTTACTGTTGAAGAACAGCAAGAAAAACCTGTTGGTTTTTGGTTCATTTTTTTGGGGTTCATTTTGTTCACTTTTTTGGTTGATTGGCTATTGTTCACTTAAAGATTCTGTTAGCTTCTATAACTATAAGGAAAGCTCAGATGAAAATTTTAACAAGGTTTTATTATATTTACAGAAAGGAAGCTTGAGGAAAAGAGATTTATAGGCTCTACAATCTTACTCACAAAGCTAAAGCTCTCATTATTTAAACAAAATCAAGATGGGATAAAAGAGAAGAAAAAGGAAAAGAGATACTTGCCCTCAACAGTTGGCATTTCTGAACTTGATGTATACCTAGAAAGACATTAGCAGATAGTAATAAAAGTTAGTGCTGGGAAGAAGAGCCACAAAGAAACATCCCATGGAAAACAACAGTCAAGCTGCAATGGTTCTCTCTCAGAGTGTATCACCTTGGTGTGAATACCACATAGAGTTATTAATGAACACTGTGGGATGAGTGAAGATACAATCCTAGTCACGTGCACACCCCGTGAAAGAAGCCAGGATGAGTTATTACACAGAGCTGATGAGAAACTGTTTTGATGAACCTTAACATTTCTATGAGTAGCATGGTAATATATAAAACCTTGAATACCACAAGTGGCCATTCATTATATGAATATAAAATACATGGAAAATCTGAAAGATATTTCATACAGATTCCAACTTAATAAGAACATGAAGAACCTATAAAAACAAAATTATAGTTGACAAGTGAGTACAATTTAAAACCATACTGTTGGAAAAGTCTACCTTCTTTGAAAATACACTTAAATAAGCCCAATAACCATCCTTTTGAGATTAGTGGAAGAAGTTTGGAATCATCAATGTCCCATATGATTGTTAGGGTGGTAAGAATCCTTCCGTCTCTTTTATGTTCCTAGACCACAGAACTACATGTATGCATGCCTACCGATCTGATTCCTTTCGTTCTGCTGAGGTTATAGGTTGAGTTCTAAATCTCTCGGAAGTTTTTCTACTTTCACCAGGAGAAAAATAGCGTCTTGGTTTCCGGGACCCTCTCTCCTGTTCCATACTGGTAGACAAGTTAACGCCTTCAGTTGATCTCTCAACCCGTGATTGGCTTTTAGAATCAGAAGACAGAGAATGTGCAGTAAGGAAGTGGAAAGATAGAGAAAGAGAAGAAAGCAAAGGTTTATGCGTCTCAGTGGGTCAAGGCACAAGTGATTAGATCTCTCTGCATCCCTCTATCATGCACACACGGAGGTGGAACATTCCACAGACCCACTTACTCCTCTACTTTTCCATTAGTAGGCACAAGCCAAGTGGTAGTTGGTGAGCCATTTCCTTATAGTCAGCCCTTCACACATTTGTGAGCTAAGCTAATGCTTCAGTGCACCACACGACACGAGTTGAGTAGAAAACCATTCTGCCAAAGACGTGCAAGGGACACACCAGGAAAAGGTTGGAAACATCACCTACAGTTCAGGTTTCTTGCTGGCTCTGGCAGACTCCAGAAATGCATTTCGGAGCTGGGCAACAGAGACTTTTGTGTCCAGCACGGCTGCTTCTGCACAGGTGCCTGCAGCCTTGGAGGTTGGTAGCTCCAGCTCGCGCTTTGAGGCTGGATCCTTCTGTCTTAAAGCCTGGAGCTGAGGGGGACCCATGTAATCAGATAGCGAGCGGGTAAGGACCTTGTGCTTCCTTGGAGAGGCTTTCTTTGGGTGATGGGTCAACGTGGCATCTTGAGATACAGGCTCACTCTGAACATACAGAACCATCTCACTCCGGCTTGTTCTCTCAGCAGGCTCGTGCTGAGCTTGTGGTTCCTTGTGATGCTCTAAGGTGACAGTGCTAACGACGAGCTTACCTAAGTTTTCGTTGTGAGGGGAATCTTGGAAGCTCATTCCAATTCCATCCTTTAAGGTAACGATCGTTTTATGGCTCTTCTCAGGTGCTTCAGAGAAGGGCGCATCTTCTGCTTTTGACTCACAAATATGGAGGGCTGGAACATCCCTTGGCTCACCTTCTAGAATCTTCAATGTGGGAGGATTTATGACATCCAAAGTGGCTGATCCCACCCAGCTGCTTTCAGACACATGTTCTGGGGTTTCTGTAGTTACCAACTTGACAGTGTGGATGGGATTTTCTGGCTGGACACAGCCACGGCTAAGCTGTTGCCCAGAGCTCACTGCTTTGCTCATGACCCTGTCAAAGGCGGAATTTTCTGACTGAAAGGACAGATAATGGACTGGCACTGGTTGATGTCTCCTCTGAGTTAATGGCTCGGAGGCGAGTTCGGGGCTGCTGCGAGCACTCTCCTCTTTCACCAATTTTTCTCTAACTTTAACTCTTGAAGAAAGAAAAAGGGTTTAAGTTGCAAAGTGCAGTCCCTGCTGAAGAAGGAAGCATGCACATATGACAAGTTATCAGTGGAAATCAACTCAAAGAGAAGAACTTACACACGCACAAAAGCATAATGGTATTTAATGTAAACACTCAATCCTTGCCAGATAAAAGGATTGAGGATTAACTTTCCAAATTTGCCAGTGTGTTGCAAAACTAACTCTATCCTTCATGAAGCTTAGAAAGGCCAGACCCTGCCTTGGGGGAGAATGCATTTCTTTTGACTAAACCAATATCCAGAAGAAAGAAAAATTCATTATGAACACCACCGTTAAGCATTAATGTGCATGCACAAGACATGGACCTGGATATGGATTCTGGGGTTAGTGGCGGGAGACTTCCAAGGAAACGTAGAATTATTAATTAAATGTTGGGATTTCAATGATTCCTAGAAATGTAAGGGTATTTGTGATTAGGCATGATTGAGCTAAAGATACGATAATCACCTCTCTCTCGAAGCACTCAAACTTTCATGCAATGCTGAGTATATTTATTTACTCATGACAGGTGAGTAGTTGGGAGTCCTTGGTATAATGAGCATCAACACAGTATTAGAGGCAAAAGTACTGTTGAGAGAATTAATAAACATTTCCCGTCCATTCCCTCTGGAACTGCTGTTATACTCATAGTTAAAGAGCAATCCAGAAAGAGATTGTTCTTTGCTGTTTCTAGCTACTTAAATACTTCAAAAGCTTTTGTCCAACACTGCAGAAGAAAATTAGCCAGGAGTCGGGCTCTAGGATCTTAAAAGTCTTAGAGAACTTACCTGTCCTTCTTAAGTGTCCGGTACTTTACCTTTTTACACAGAAATAGTAGTGGGCTGGGAATGTAGCTCAGTGGTAGACAACCTGCCTAACAGGTATGAAGTGCGGGTTCCATCCCCAGCACAGCAGAAAGAGAAAATAAAATAAAGCAAGCAAAATCCAACAAGCTGGGTACCAGTGGCTCATTTGTATAATTCTAGTGACTCAGGTGGTTGGCTTATGGAGAGTCTCTGTTCAAAGTCAAGCTGAGCAGAAAAGTCTACTACATTCCATCTTCAGAATAACAAGTAAAAAGCCAGGCTAGAGGTGTGGTGGAAGTGGTAGAATGCCAGCTAAACTAGGAAGCCAAGCAGGTGTGAGGGTCTTAAGTTCAAAACTTCAGGATTGCCAGCAACAACAAACCAGCAGTGCCAAAAGATAAAGGGATGTTGGCAAAGCACATGGCTTACTGCTTAGCAAAGAGTGCACAATCCTTAGTGTTAGCTGCTTCTTTTATTTTTTGAAATATTATGTAAAAGGGGAGCCATTCAAATAGAATGGACTACTGATTAGGTAGGTAAGAAGGCTTACTAGGCACTGTGGCTCAGATCTGTAATCCTAACTACTCTGGAGGCTGAAATCAAAGTCAGTCTGAACAGCAAAGTCTAAGAGACTCCATCTCCAATTAACCAGCAAAATGCTGGACTGCAGGTGTGGCTCAAGTGGTGGAGCACTAGCCATAAGCCATAAAACTGAGCAAGAACACAAAGCCCTCAGTTCAGGTAGACACAGTTGTTGTTGTTTTTTTAATTAAAAAAAGGCATTTGGAGAGGGGGAAATTATTTCTTGGGGGAAATGCAGAACTTTCATCTTACTTAACATGACTCCATAAAACTAATTAATTATTTATGACAAATGGTTTATGGAATAGAACAGGGCCTTTAGAGACAAGATTGTTTTTTGGATAAAATACAAAAACAAAAACAAAATAATGTCCTTTGTTTTCAGACAGAGTACCTGGATACTTCATTAAAAAAAATAATCCAAGACACACACAAAGGGGGTTACTACGAACATTTTATGGGGGAAAAAGAAGCATTCTGATAATTATTTTCTCCTGCACCATTTTAATACCAGCCAATGTTGGAGGTTTTCATATTTGCAATCTTTGTTAATCAAGAGAAGGCTTAGACACAGTCACGTTCTCTTGTGGAATGTGTGCCTCTCATAACAGACAATCTCAGTGCTGTTCTTGTCTGAGAATAAATTCACTGTTAGAAAAACTGAGACCTTGCCTGTTTGTCCTCTAATGATTCACTCATTCTTATTTTTTCTGCCCCTCCTTGCCTCCTTTCTTAAAATTGAAATGACTGGGGGTTTTGTCTGCTTTTTTTAACCATTGAAAATTAAGTACTGTTTTCATGTCAAGGAGACTTGAAAACACAGGACACTGGCTAAAGGGGACACGGGCTGGGTAGTGAGATTCAGCCATAAGAGGTCTAATAAGGCACTCACTACTGCCCCCAACTGGCCAGTTCTATGTGAACTGGTGAGAAAGGAGGAAAGCATGAGATTTGGTAGGATTAGGAAAGGGGATACCAGGAAAGAGAAAAACTGCCAGCATTATTGGTTAGACAATGGGAGGAGAAAAGCCTATGATCAGAAAAAAACTTCCTTTTGAACATGTGATTTTCAAATGCACTGCCATTATTTTAAAAAGTGTAAGAGGAGAGAGTCAGTATTAGCCAGGCAAGTCAGAAGGAAAGTAGCAAAGCATCCATTGAACACAAGCCACAGAATTTCAACTGGAGAGGTACCTGGAAGGCCAGTTGATAAGTGAAGGTGTGTCCCCTTCGGAATCTTTCTGGAGAAACCACTCATGTTTGGGCTTCCCTGTACTACCATGTACAAAAAATAAAACTTCAGGTAATTTCTGTTCAAATGTCAACATACACACAGACTTTATTATTATAACAAAATCTGAAGGTTTTTTTTTTTAAAGAAAACAATCCTGGCTTTTGAAAACAGAAGATAGGCACATTCTGCCTTGGGGTGTATATTGGCTTCATGGAATTTCTAAGACATCCAACATACTACAAATATCAAGAGATAAAAATAGCTCTTCGTAAAGTCGACAGAGAAAGTATTTTCCATATCAGTTAAATTATTAGCAAGGAGTTTGCGACAGTCAACACTCTGCCCACAAATACCAACTTCTTGCAAGAAGTTGGAATAAAATACAAAGCAATTTAACATTGGTGAGTTTTCATTGAGACACACTGGTAGAGAGCAATATGTGAAAATAAGGTCCATGCCAAACAATATCTACCACATGAAGGATATAAAACAAAATTCTGGTGAGATCGTATCTTTAGTGGCTATTACCAAAAATGATGTAACTAATACAGTTACAAATGCTAATTATTCAGGTCACTTAGACAATTCTCTGTTAGCTACTTTTCTGTAAAACATCCTAAATTAAGTAAGATTTGAGAGGTAATAATTGAAAGGGTTTTATCCTGGCCATGACAAACCTTGCATTATAAGATTACATGCTATTTACCCATCCATTCTTCAACACTCAAGAATACATAATGCAAGGCAGAATGGAACCAAAGCATGCTGAAGATATTATCAGGAAAAATCATAGGCCAGGAAAACCTTGTGCTAACAATGCAAAGCAAACCACAGGACGAATAACCAAACTACCCACTACATCCTCTTACCACATGGATGGGGAAGGGATAGTGGGAGAGAAACAAGGGAGGGGGTAACAATACGTGACAGGAAATGTTACTCATTACCTTACTTATGTAACTGTAACCCCTCTGTTCAGCATCTTTATAATAAAATAAATTTTTTTAAAAAGGACCAGAAATCTAGCAGGTGGTTTAAAACACTTATCAGCTTAGTACTTAAGAATCTGTCTGCAAAGTTTCAACATCAGATTGGAAGCACACTGCATGCTCCAAACAACTTTCAAAAATGTAGAATAAGATTTGTAATTAAATTAATTTTCTAAAATTATTTTAGTTCAAACTTTGGTTCAAGTTGACTGGTGAAAGATGGTCACATCTTTGGTACCCCTTGGTCAGTCCTATTTTATGCTTGGGGTTCTGTATTTCTTCAGTAGAATCCTCCAGTTTTTCTACATCCAAATCTATCACTCATTTCCTGATTCCCAGCATTACAGCAATTTTACCTCATAGGAAATAAAGCATTCAGACATACATAAAATCATTTTATTTTGGGGTCATAAAGGGTTCTGTTTCCCAGCTTTTATTTGAACATAAGAATAGTTCAATGCACCATGTGCAGCTAAGGAATTCTCCCCGCCTTCCCGTCCCCCTCCCCCCCTCCCCCAAGCACTGTGAACTCAACATCTTGAATAGTCACTCAACTTTTTATTCAAGGCTGATGCTCTACCACTTGAACCATGCCTTTTATCTGGCCAACTGGAAATAGAATCTTACCAACTTTACTGCCTTTGTTGGCTTCAAACTGTAATCTCTAGTTTTAACCAGGTTTATAGGCTTGGGCCACAGGCACCCAGCCACTAGAAAAGTCCTAATAAAACTTAGCGAGACAAAAGGGAACACTTCATCATTGCTTTGGAGAGCAACACCAAATTAATATAGTGAACACATCTCTCTCACAGTTATTTTAAAGGTTCAGTGTCTTTTTCTATGAGAGTACTTTCGTAAATTCTGTGTTTCTATTCAACACTTTTGAAAGTGACCATGTATACAACTTGATTGGTATCACCATAAAAAATCAACAGAGGCTTGGTCAAAACTAGGTTGGGTTGGCATTTATAAAATGGAAATTATACCCAAATACAGTAGGATTTGCTGAAGTCCATGTCTCATTGCTGCTAGAATAAGGAACCAGCCCCAAACCAAACAACTATCTATCATGATAACAAGGACTCCAAGCCTAACACATCTTATATAACATACACAAATGCATCTTACTCAAAAGCAATAAACAAATCTATGTGAAGGCATTGTACATAGAACATGCTAAACATTTCCACATGGTGGTCTCCTCTTCTTCACATACAACATAAAACTGTAAGTATATGAGTTATAATGAGTTGATATATATAGAAATTCCACTCGGAAGTCATTCAATTACATTTGTCATAAAATTGAAAGCAGGAGAGATTTAGTTTGTTTGATTTGGCTGATTAGTTTGGCTTAGTTTTCCAATGCTGGGATTAAACCCAGGGCCTTACACATGCCAGGCAAATGATCTATCACTGAGTGACTATAACTCCAGCTCAGCAAGAAAAATTTAGGACAGAATTTCTGCAAACAAGGCTTCCAGGATCCTTGAAGTTTGCTAATAAATATTTAGGTGAGGTTTCCTACCAATGAAAGAGGAAAAGACAGTGAGGAAGATCAGGAAAGACCTCAATTTGATAACTACATATTGTGCACAGCACACACTGGTGACTTCCTACATGGGGTGTGGGCACTGTCAAGCCAGTAGCCCGGATACCAATGCTTACCCCTTCATCTGCTTTTTGTCTCGCTTAACAGCTTTAAAAAAATGTTGATTCTCCCTCTCACCCAGACTAGAAAGTCCCTGTGATGGTCTCTAGCCTTCCTCTTGTCCATCTACCATCAAATAGCCTGAGCACCTGCCTTTAAATTCCATACTCCTCCATTCAACTGACTACTTGATATTTCCATTTGGAAATACAGTATAAACCTTAAATTCAACATACACAAGGGCTGGTCAGGCAGCCTAATATATACATAGCATGCATAAAGTCCTGAAGTCAATCCCCAGCACCCTTCACCTTCAAATTTAGCCTACCCAAAATACAAACAAAACTTGTCTTGGGATCTACTCTACTTCCCCAAATGGGCAAACAACCAAACCATAGAGATTAACCTTTGACTTCTCTGTTTCATACAGAGTGCACATTAAATCATCAGCAAATTCTACAAAATCTAGGCTATTTTTTTTTAAGCCTTTTAGGTCAACTCACACTCCCATCTCTCTCACTTATTACAGAAATGATGGCTTGATTATTTTACCTATTTTTTCTCTTGCTCATCTATAATCTTTCAGTTTAACAGGTATAGCAATTCTTGGAAAATGTAAGATATATTGGTCATTCCTCCTTTTGAAACCTTTACATGGCTATAGATATCCATATATATGTATATATATATATGTATGTATGTATGTATTATTTAGGATAAAACCCAAAGCCCTCAGAATGCACTCTAAGCCTCCATACCCTGATCTGCCCACCCACTTTCACACATCCTGTCCTGTCATTCTCCCCTCTACTATGTCACTATCCTCACTTGGACAGGTAATATCTTAAGAGAAGAAGCTTTATTGTATTCCCTGTTAGCATCAGTACTCAGTCTTTCAGGGCTGAGACCCGAGTTCACAAGGCAGCCCATAATAGTTGTTCACTTTCATGCTCCTCTCTCACAGTTTGCTATTTATGATAACATTGACTCAAGGCCATATAACAGAATTCCAACCCCAGGCAATGTGAAAAGAGCTGCAGTATAAACAAGCTCTGTTCTTGGTGTGTTCAAATGATTGGTGCCTCTAGACCATGATAAGATAAAAGGCTTGAATCCAAAGAAAATGAATATCACTAGGTCTGCTGTTACATTCAGCAGAATTCTTCACTGCATGGCTTTCTTGATGAAGAGAGCAATCGATGATTTATATTGAGGCACAAGTCTCTTAAAAGTTACAGAGTCTGCAGATTGGATCTTGCATGCAGCACTGCTAGAGTTTGGTGACTGTTTAAACTTATATAGAAAACAGCAGGGCATTCAGTTTGAAGTGACTTGTTGGGCTGGAGATATGATGTAGCTCAGTGGTAGGGGGCTCTCCTAGCATGTTCCAGGACCTAGTTTCTAACCTTATGGTTGCAAACTAAAAGAAACAACAAATAGGCATAAAAAAGTAGATAATCTGTTGAATCATGCTGGGCTGGATCTGGGAAAGAGATATGAAAATGATTAAGACAAGTTGTGCATTCTTCTCTTAAGTCTCTACTGAAGTAGTTGTTGAAATTATCCTTACCAACTGATATAAATACCTACATCATGAGGCTGGCAATATTTAGGAAAATTACAATAAAACTTCTCAGTCCTCTTGTAGGGTGAGGCAGCCTTGTTCTAGAATGTTCCATGATCCCTTATCCTGAGATCTAAGTGAAGTGGACCTGTGAGACAGTTCATAATCTACCATTGCTTGTCCATTTTTCCTTTATCTAGAAGAATCATTATCACCACAGTGACCATGCTGATATAGTATGCCCCTGATACCACATCTGCTTTAGCATCAACACTTCTGATAATGACAATGATAAGTGCCTCCATCTTTCTCTTTGCTTCCTGGCTGGTGATGTTAAGTGGTGTGTTCCACCATGAGCTCTTGCCATGGTATGTTGTTCTTGCCAAAGGCCCAAGCAATGCAGTTATCTGATCTTAGACTGGGACCTCCAAACTCATGAGCTAAATGACTCTTTTTTTTGTTTATAATTTAAGTGCCTATATTATTTCATTATAGTAATGGGAAGCTAACGCACTAATCATTGTTCTATGGATTCTCCTGTCCTTATCCTCTCCTCCTCCTCTCTCTCCTTCCCTCTTTCTCATCTTTCTTTCTCCTCCATCTCCCTCTCCCCTCTCTGATTCCTCTGTCATGAAACTCATTTGCAAGTCTTTAGAAATCCAACCACCCTATCACCAACATCCTCAAGTCCAATTAATGAAATGCCAAGAGGATCATGGGAATGACAAAGTCCAGGACCAGAGCCCTCATTCTGTCAAGCCTGGGTAACTGTGACCATCCCTCTCTTCACACTTCCTGGCTGGAATGGATTATTCTTTTTTTTTTTTTTTTTTTTTTTTTTTGCCGGTTGTGGGGGCCTGAACTCTGGGCCTGGGTGCTGTCCCTTGGCTCTTCAGCTCAAGGCTAGCGCTCTACCACTTGAGCCATAGTGCCACTTCCGGCTTTTTCTGCTTATGTGGTGCTGAGGAATCGAACCCAGGGCCTCAGGCATGCAAGGCAAGCGCTCTACCACTGAGCCACCTTCCCAGCCCTGGAATGGATTATTCTTTATACCTGTTCTCCACATTACTCCACTGTGCTTTGTTTTTTTCCCTTCAAATATATAACCTATTATCCTTGGTTTAAAACTTTTCATCCACTTGCCACTGTCCATAAAGCAAAGACCAAGTGTCTTCTCAGGGCACATGTGGTGTCCCATGATTGGGTTTCTCGTCTCATTCCTATCCTGACAAACTCACTACATCCTTTTGGCCTTAGTTTAACTATGATCACTTCTCCAAGGGAAAAGAATTGATAGGCTATCCTTGGTGACACCCAAGTCTGTTCTCTACAAAAATTATCACCCACGTCTCGTGATCACTTCTCACATTTTTAATGATATTCCCAGCTTTGAGCCCAATGTTACACACCCAGAATGCTCAAGATAATTTTCTTAAATAATCAACTCCATTAGAGCTGAAATTAACTCAGAAATCAACACTGATGAGGCAGACAGATGACTAACGAATGAATCATCTTAGACTACAAACTTCTTTTTCTGATTATAAGGACAAAGTTTTTAAGAAGTGTGTGTGTTATCCAAAATGATTTATATAAGGCTCCTGAATAATCTTTGCTGAATCTCTAACCTTCAAAGGGTAAGCCAGCAAACTCTTTCCAACTGTGATGGGAGATGCATAAATAAAAACAAAAACAAAAAAACCCCAAAGTAAACAGAGAACATGAATAAATGGATAGATAGTCTCAGTTTTTGTTTCTTTTTATAATACTAGGGATTGAACTCATGACCTCACTTGAGCCGTACTCTCCAATCCTTTTGCTTTTAGTTTACTTTTCAGATAAGCTCTTGTGCTAGCTTTTGCCTACGTAGGCCTTTAACCACAATCCTCCTATCTATACCTCCAGAGTAGCCAATATTACAGAATAAACTATGACATCTAGTCTGTTGGTCTTAGTTTTATCAAAGTAGTTTTAAATCTCATCTTTCCAGTCCTTGGTTTCTTTCTCTTATGTATAAAATAGATCTTTAAACTAAATGATCTTCAAGGTAACCTGTGGTCCCATGAATCTAAAAGTTCTTTAACATAGAAAATTTATTTTGTGGGGTCTTGGTGTGAGCTCAGTCCCCTGTAGGGCAGAGGTTATCTCCATTGGGAGAGAGGTATAGGGTCACTGAACAAGGAGGTAGTGATTTTAGGTAAAATGGTGTTTGATGTGGTAACTGGCTAGCAGAGAATTGTATTATTAGTAAGAGCTCACCCTAAAGTTTCATAGAAGCTGATGGTTAGTTACTCTTATATCCCTAAGTACATAATAGTATACGCTTTTAGTTCCCTCTAACACCTAAAAGTCAATAGACAAAAAGTGCTTCTTAAACCAGGGTGGTGGTATATGCCTATAATCCCAGCATTCCGGAGGCTAAAACTGGATCATTTAGGCCAGTGTTGGTAGTATAGTGAGTTCTACACTAGCCTTGCCTACAAACCAGACCTTTTCTAAAAGAAGTGCTTGTTTTCATCACACCAATAAAATTAGCTTCATCAGGTGGGTGTCCAGCACTAATTATATAAAAGCTTCTAATCAAAACACATATTCAGCTGCAGAATAATGGATAGTTAACTTCTGTATTGCTGTATCTCATTAAAATTTACAGACGATTTCTTAAGAACTGCCTGATAGAAAAATTGCTGCTTTGTATAAATGCACAGGTGCATGAATATAAAAGAGCTTGTGCTCCTAGACATAATTTTACATTTAAAATTGAATACACTTTGAATTTTTAGATATTGTACATTGCTGGTATTTTGGGAGATATTCATATTTAATTCAATACCACTTGGCAGTGAGAACAGAATTAAATATGTCACAAAAAAAGTAGGAATAAATTTAACCATAGATCAGCAGCTAAAAGCTACCAAGGTGGGGAGTGCAGATGTTTGCAAGTCCCGGGGTTGAAAGGTAGGGATGATTCTAGTCTCCAATGAAATGAATCTGTGAGATGCATGGGAGGATCCTTAGAGAACAGATCTCGGATCTGCTTTTCATGACACCCTGACAGGTTCCTGGGGCATATATTAGAACTTCTCCTTGCCAGAGTAGACCAAGCTGAGGCAGGGCACGGAATGCGATGCCTATGTTCTCCTGTGCACATTCTATGAGTACATGGCCACAGGCAAGGCTCAACAAGCACTACAGGATCTCTAGACTTTGGAGATGGTTTTCAGACTCACACCTCTCATCAGGAATGAGCAAATGTAATCAGAAATAAGCTGTAAGTGCCTTGCACAGCTCCTCCCCGCTTCTCATTCTTAGTAGTTCAATGAACATGTTACTATATTGCAGAAAAACTTCATTCTAAGCGTAGTACCCTGCTCCATTCTTCTGATTCATTTTTTTCCTTTACACTGAATAATGCAGCCAATAGCACAAGTACAATTAGTAATTCAGGTTCACTTGACATGCTTACTGAGTTCCTGCTACATAAAGAATAATAATAATAGTGTGAGTTAAATAAGCTCTGAGAAGTACCAAAGATAAGTCATGTGTTATTCTTGTCAATAAACAGCTTGCATCACAGCCAAGTGTAGTGGTACACATCCGTAATCTCAGCTACTTGGGAGTTGGGGGGTCTGTACACGAAAATTTCCCCTAGTGTACAGGCATACTTAGGTAACCATATATTATACTTAGATTTAGCAGTACATGAGGCAGTCAGAGTCTATATCCCAACTTGAACCCTCTTCCCTGATTAGCATTATATTTGTTTTGGGGTTCTAAACACTAAGCAATCAGCAAAAGCTCTAATTCTTGGCCTGTTGTAGTGGCTTATGCCCATAATCCTAGCTATTTGAAAGGTTAGAAATCTGGAGGATTATCATGAAAGGCCAGTAAGACAAAACATTCTTGAGACTTCATCTCAACCAGCTGGGTGTGCTAGTGTACACCTGTCATCCCAACTACACAGGAAAGCACAAATAGGAGGATCACAGTCCAGGGTCAGGCACAAAGCAAGACCTTATCTCAAAAATAACCAGTACAAAAAGAGCTTGTGGAGTGGCTCACGTGGCACATTCCTAGAAAGTGTAAGACCCCAAGTTCATACCTCATTACTGCCAGAGAATGAAAGAAGCATCCTAAATCTTGTGTACCATTACAGAAAAATGAACCAAAAATAGCAATTATGAAAGGTAAATGAGACACACGGTAAAAGGCTTCTATGAAAGTATCTTTATGACACCAAACCTGTTCAGCATAGGAACATAAGACATATACAAGAAAGAACACAAAGCATCTTGCTTTGGAAGAACCTATTTGTTATAAATAGAAAAGAAAAAGATCTTATTTCCCTATGGAGCAAAGACCTGCCGAGATCGTGAACTGCATTCCCACTACACTGCACAGAGGCAAAGGGAAAGGATAGTCCTGGATTTCCATCTCAGTTGGCACCATACCCTGCGCTTACCTGGATCGAGCCTCAGAGGGCAGCGGGGGGTCACTGATGGAGTGGTTTGGGGAGGCAGATTGCTGAAGGGAGGAGCTGGGCACTTGTTTGGGGGATCTTGGCACTTCGGTGATGGAGGCGCCTCGCCCAGAGAATGAGAAGGATGAGGAATTCTCCACTGTTGGGGGCAGGTCATGGGCCTGGCGGGTGGCACTCAGATCTTGACCTCGTCTTTGGTTTTCCACGTTGAGCAGCACCTCCTTGTCAGAAGTTTCATTCCAGTGGAGGGGGTATTCCTTGGAGTCCACCACGGAGGTCCTGAGCCCCAGGCCCTCAGCCCTAGAGTATGGAGAACTTGACTCTTCATGCTTATCACTTACTCCTCCTCGTTTCTCCACAGCATCAGGGTCCTTCCTGGATTTGGTATAACGTGATGAATATTCAGAGTGAGCCTCGGCATCCAGAGTCAGTCCATATTTCTCTGCCAGTTGCCGTCTCCTTTCTGCTTTGTACCTCGCAATTCTTTCAGCTTTTGACTCAAGACTGTGAGTGTCCATGGAACCTGAACTACAGGTGGGATCACTGTGGATGCCTGTGGTCTCAGTGCAGCACTGAGCTTGAGTGTGCTTCTCTAAAGAAGAACCAGAAGTTTCCTCCTCTTCATTGGACCGGCCTACAAGCAGACCACATGAATAATACATATGGAGATCAAGCATACACACATATCCATAATTTTTGACACTGTTCACCATGAGCAATGGAGTGCCTAGGCTGCCATGGACTGACTGATTTCTCTCCAGTGCTCGTCAATGTTCAACCACCATTAATTTCTTATTTATTTTGTTGTTGTTATTGTTGTTGCTGTTGTTATTATTATTATTATGTCATACTGCAACTTGAACTCATGGTCTAAAAGATGTCCCTTAGCTTTTTGCTCAAGGTTAACATTCTACTACTTGAGCCATATCTCCATTTCTGTCTTTTTGCTGGGTAATTGGACTTTTTTGCCCAGGCTGGCTTTAAACTTTGGTCCTCAGTGCTCAGTCTCCTGAGTAGCTAGGATTATAGGCATAAGCCACTAACACTCAAGTTAAGGTATTTTCTAAATGATCAATTATCTCTACAGGGCTGGGAATGCAGCTCAGTAGTAATGGCTCAATGATTAACATGGAGGGCCTTGTTTCCACTATGGTATTGAAAAATAATAAGAACTTCTATAAAGTCTGTATCCGTTCATACTTATATTTGCAATATGTGTCTCTTCATAATTACAGATTATTTCTTTTTTAAAAAATTGCTTTTGATCATTAAAAAAGGGAAGATGTGTATTTCTCTTTTGTTTATTAATCATTTTCCTTTTCTTTTTCTTAGGCAATGTCTGCTCAAGCTTACTGCTCTTTGCAACACTGATTCATGGTATCATTGTTATTGGTTTGCATAAACTTTAATAGGAACATTTGACCTTTGTCTTCAGAAATATTTTCAAACAAGCTTACAGTTTAATTTTGCTTCTATGTGTAAGCATTTGTAAGATTTTCTTAGAAGTGCATATGTTAACTATTAAGCAGTTAGGTCAGCTGATCTAATTGTCTGGTGATTTGTTGCCCATTGTTACTGTGTTTTGAAAGTCTTTTCTCATCTATTTGAGCTCAGTGTACATATTTTCATATTTACCAACTATTTTCACTGAATTAATAGCTCAAGTAGCTAGAATGCATTTTTTGGATTGGTATGAAGTATAAAAAAGAATGTGTTCCTCCTTTACCCATTGTCTAGCTTATTTCCCAGTATCATTTTATTAAACAATTCTTTCCTATTGGTACTGTAAACCTAGCACTTGGGAGGCTGAGACAAGAGGATTTTGAGTTCCAGGTTAGCGTGGGCTACACAGTGAGAGTTTTTCCACAAAAACAAGTCTCTCTATCTTACTACTATATGATGTAAAAGCATAAACTACATAGCTGAATATTTCATTTCTGGCTATAATTTTTGGTATTCTGACCAGTTCTTATTTCTTCCTGTATATAATTAGAAATAATAGTTTTGGTTTTCTAGCCACAGGAAATTAGAAACTATAAACACATGTAAATGGATAGCATTATGATGTGAAATCAACAGCTATTTCTTAAGGAAGAAACTAGAAAACATTGGCAACAACAACAAAATAGTAGCACAGAGCTTGGAAGCCAGGGATTGGGGACTGGAGCATCAGCTCTGAGTGGGTCCCCTTCTGCTGGGGTCAAGGTCGAACTGGACATCCGGTGTCCATAACAGTGACTCTCAGTGACTGTGGAATCAAGCAAAAGCTAGGTCACATTTGACATGTTATATAATATTACATCTAGCTGGGTGCCAGTGGTTCGAGACTGTAATCCTCAGGAGGCTAAGATCTGAAGATCACAGCTCAAAGCCAGCTCAGGCAGGAAAGTCTGTTACCTCCAATTAACCACCAAAAAGCTGAAAGTGGAGCTGTGGTTGAAGTGGTAGGGTGCTAAAATTGAGCATAAAAGCTTGAGGATAGTAACTAGGCCCTGAGTTCAAGGCCCAGAAGTAACACAAAAAAAAAACAAAGAGAGAGAGACACAGAGACAGACAGACAGAGACAGACAGACAGACAGAGAGAAAGAGAGAGAGGAAGGGAGAAAGAGAAAGAGAAAAACCTATATGCAGTATATCTACATACACCAAAATTAAGTAAACTGCTGAATAAAAGCTTAAGAGGAAGAATTAAAATTGATCAAGGTTCAGCTTTGCCTTTACTCTCCCTGCCAAAGGCCATTACCCCCACTTTGTGAGGCACTGGAACATTTAGTTTTAGATAGTTATCACATTCATTCCAATACTAAAATAACATTTACTAAAAGTTTCTGACAGTAGATCCTACAGTAGGCCCTGAGGGTATAGACAGATAGACACAGACAAACATAATAATTACCTTTAAGAGTCCCAAGTCTAAGGCAGAAATGTCTGGCTTTCAGTTACTCAACAATGTACCCCTAGAAGTCATTTCCTACTGCTGCAATATGGGAGGACCAAGCTTATGTATTGACACTGTTTTTTAACAAAAACGCATAAAAAGGAAAGACAGAGGAGGTAAGATTGATTGGACTATACAGTAAATGTGTGGAAATGTAACAATGAAATCCTCTGCATAATAAATGTATTTTTTGAGGGGGTAGGGGCTGGTACTGAGTTTGAACTCAAGATATGGGCACTGTTCCTCATGTTTTTGCTCAAGGTTGTTGCTCTACCACTTGAGCCACATCTCCACTTCCAGCTTTTTTGGTGGTTCATTGGAGATAAGAGTCTCAGAAACTTCCCTGACTGAGGCTGACTTCAAATTGTGATCCTCAGATCTCAACCTCCCTAGCTAGGATGAGAGATAAGAGCCACCAGCATCCAGCACAACCTATGTAATTTTTAAAAAGTAAATGCGTGCAAGTCAGTGTTGCTGAACATCTCATTTTCCAATACCATTGGGCTGGATTGGAATAGCAGTGGGCACATGCCAAACAGCCTGCCTGAGGAGGGCAGCTCATGCTCACCAATGTGGGGGCTGGCAGGGTCTGTGGCGCGCATGTATCTGGGTGTGTCTTCCTCCAAGAGGCGATGGGTCACCAGCCCTGTGCAACTCTGCAAGAGGATGGGCTGGGCATCGTTTTCAATTCCTTCCAAGCGCCTGGCAATTCTTTCTTTTCTGTGAATATACCAAGAAAGGTACAGTAAATCATCATGGGAAGAATCAGGGCCGAAGGAGAAGAGAATAACGCTCTGCTATTCTTCAGTCCCTTACCTCTTCATTTCTAAAATCTCTTTCCTCTTTGGTTCAAAGATTTTTCTTAAGTCTGCAACTGAAACAAAGCAAAAGACAAAGGGAAGTCCCATGGTTAGGAGTAATGCACTCATCTCATTCATTCATGAAGCCTGTTTATGCAACTTTAACTTCTCTTCTTTGCTTCTATACAATGGTAATGTATATTATGGACCAACTTCCTGATTAATTGAAAGCAAACTCCAAATGAGTATGGGTACACATAGACATACACATGCATCACAGTTAGGACCGACAAGTACAGGTTCAAAAAGTAGGTTTACTTTACCCAGGGAAGTCAAAGGAGGCCTGACTTGTAAGCTCTCTTTAGTAATTTTTTTTAAAACTTTTAGAGTTGTGCCAATACTAGAACTTGGCCTGGGCACTGTCCCTGAGCTTCTTTCATTCTACCACTTGAGCCATAGCTCCATTTTTTTTTTAGTTTATTGGACATAAAAGTCTTGTGGACTTTCCTGCTTGGGCTGGCTCCAAGGTGCGATCCTTAAATTTCAGCCTCCTGAGATAGGATTACAAGCATGAACCACTGGTACTTATTTATTTTTGCTTTGCTTTAAACAGAAACCCCAAGAGCTATCTATTTTGAACTGTTAGGTTTAACAAAGTACTATAAAACTTATTACTTTTTGTTGACTTTTTGGTGGTACTGGGTATGAACTCAGTCTTGTACTTGTTTGGCAGGCACTATACCACTTGAGCCTTTTCTTTTGCCTTATTTTTTCAGATAGGGTCTCATGTTTTTGCCTGGGTCCTGCCTGAGAACAACATCTTCCTAACTCTGATTCCCATGTATCTGGGATTACAGGTATACACCACATGCCCACCTTTACTTTAAGCTTTTATTCTGGAAAACAATCACAAAAGTACAAACTAGTACTATGAAATCCACAGGACCATCTGCAATCTACCTTCATGAACTCATAGCGATTCCTGTTTTATTCTATGATTTAATTAAGCAGGAAATGTTAACTTTTGTTTTCTCCAAATAATTTAGGAGAAACAAACAAACAAACAAAAATACAAACCATTATTCAGATGGTTGGGAGGTTGTCAACAGAGATACGATTGTCTGAAATGTCAAACAATTTTTTCTTTGGAGAAATGAACAAAATTGGAAGAGAATAAAGATCACATTTGCAATCCTCCTTCACTGCATGATCCATAAGGGCTCATCTGAGAGGATTCTATTGAAGACTCAGGAAGGGATGACAGAGGGAGGAGAGGGGCTAGGTAGTCAGATAGCCCAGGGCAGCATCATTTTGAAGGCTGAGTCATAGGAAAAACAAAAAGGAGAGGACATGAATACAAGGAATTTAATGAATTTATTTTTCTTTGCCATGGTGGGAATTGAATCCAGGGCCTTAGCACATACTAGACAAGTGTTCTGTCACTGAGCTACATCTCATCTTCTGTCTGAATCTGGTTTATAACTATTTGAATTTCTTTTTTTGGCTATGAGGTACAACTATTCACTTACACACCCGATGTTTGTAAGTCTCTTGTGTTAGAGGCATGACTGGTTTTTGTTTATTTTTCAGGGCAGCTGTCTTACAACTATAATGGAACTGGCTTTTGTTAAGGTAGTCGACTCACACCTGTAGTCCTATCTACTCAAGAGGCTGAGATCTAAGGATTGTGGTTCAAAACCAGCCTGGCAGGGAAGTCTGTGAGACTCTTATCTCCAATAAACTACTCAGAAAAAGCCAGAAGTGTGGCACTGTGGCTTAAGTGGTAGAGCACTAGCCTTGAGCACAAAGAGGCTCAGAGACAGTTCACAGGTCCTGAGTTCAAGTCCCAGGACTGACCAAAAAAAGTCAATCAGTTAGGCATCAGTGGCTCATGTATATAACCCTCCCTACTCAGGAGACTGAGATCTGAGAATCACAGTTCAAAGCCAGCCCAAGAAAGCAAGTTTGAAGGCAATTAACTAGCAAAAAGCTGGAAGTGGAGGTAAGGCTCAAGTAGAAGAGCACCAACCTTGAGTGAAAAAGCCAAGTGAGGTTCCAGAATTCTCTCTCCCTCTCTCCCCAACCCCCACTCTCTCACTCTCTTTCTCTCTCCAACTCTCTCTCTCTCTCTCTCATACACACACACACACACACACACACACACACACACACACACACACACACACACGCACACACGTTATCCTGTTTCTTCCCCCAGAATCAAAGCAGCTGGAGGAAGAAGTAAGCTAAACCTGCATTGTTAGTCATGTTCCTATTTAGAAGACACACAAGGCTATAATAATGGAGCATCCTGTCTGGATGGTATAAGAGGGGTTGGCTAAGAACAGCTTCCCAGTTAACGAATTAGCTTGTGTTAGATTATGGTAATAAAACTTTAATGGGCAGTAGTACACATTTTGAAAATATTTTCAAGGATGATGTACACTAAAGAGATTTACTTAATTATTTAAAGCCCAAAGCCCAAAAGAGGAGAATGGGTCTATATTTTTCAAAAGATTGCTCTTTAAGTTATTGAAATTTAATTCCAATAGCCCTGAAAGTTATATTTAAACCCAGGCCTCAACCCATAATTGAGATACACACAGTGGTATATTAATACTACCATTATGCTAACCTTTTCTTCATTATATTACACATAATATAACTTTTAGTGGAAAAAGTTAAGATATACCTTTTTTCTTTGTTCTAACAAGAAGACTGTTCAAAATTCATGTCTACTACTTTAATTTTTGATTTTTAAATTTTTCTGTAGAAATGATGGACCTCAAGACATTTTCAATAAAGATTACAACCAGTAAAAAAAAAAGCTAAGAAGGAAGTTGCTTCCAGCCATTATTCATTTCCATATTTCACAAGGAATGATCCACTAATGAAGGAAACTCACAAACATCTCAAGCATGATAAAGCTCTGCTATTCATTCCTATTACTATTACCACTCAGCAGCAACATTCTCTAAGATCCAGGAGAAGATGAGCAGGGATCCACAATGGTTAGAACCACAGGTCATCACCGAAACTCAACCTTAGTCTGGAGAGGGACAGCAAGGGGAGGGACCCAGGCAGGGCATATCCTCCATCCCTTCAAGAATAGAGTGTTGGCCAGGGTAAGCGATTCACTTCTACTTGTGGGAAGGAAAGTCTCCAGAGATTACTGAACACACACACACACACACACACACACACAAACACACACACACACAGATGCTCTTCATCTATCTGGTCTACATACTCAGAAGGTCAGTCCTATAGAAGGACACAGACAGCTACAGGGCACTGGTGCTTGTTTAAGGGGAACTGTTATTAAGTGCAAAATAGTTCTCAGTTCCTGTAACACGAAAATGCCTCTTCCCCATGATTCCAAAACCTCCTAGGGATTATCCTAGATTCAGAGTCGTCAACTCAGGTGTAAAGATTTCTGCCAGACTGCCTGTCCTCCTGGACTTTCATACTCCTGGACAAGACAAACATCACTGAAATCATCTCAAGCACGTGTGGATTTGAGCTCCAAATGATCACTCCTGGAAGCTAATAGTCATCCACCACAGAGTAGGGAGGTGGAAACCATGTCTTACAGTCAGTCCTCTCTGATCATTATACTAAGGAATGAAGTGAGATTAAAAACAACAACAGCAACAACTATAACTTTATTTATTTTTTGATCAGTCAGGTCATGGGGTTTGAACTCAGAGCCTGAGTGCTATCTTTGAGCTTTTTTTGCTCAAGGATAGTGCTCTTCCACTTTGAGCCACAGCACTTCTGGTTTTCTAGTGGTTAAATTAGAGAGTCTCATGGACTTTTCCTGCCTGGGCTGGCTTCCAATCATGATCTCAGATGGCAGCCTCCTGAGTAGCTAGGATGATAGGCATGAGCCACCACTGCCTGGCTTATTATTCTTTTTTGTGTACATGCTTGTACTGGGCCTTGAACTCAGGGCCTTGTGCTCTTGTTTGGCTTTTGTGCTCAAGGCTGGCACTCTACTACTTGAACCACAAGCTCCCCTTCCAGCCTTTTGCTGGTTAACTAAGAGCCAAAATAAATATTTTCTCTCTCTCTTTTTTTCAGGTGGAAATCTACGTTATAAGTTCATTGCTTAATATTTAGGGGTTATGTACAGTTCTATTTCAGTTATCTACTAGCTAATATGTATGTCTAAGTTTTCTGATATATACACATGTATTATAGCACTGGGGATGGAACCTCATGCATATTAGGCAAGTGCTCTATCCCTGAGTCACATCCCAAGCCTGACTGACAATTTTGACAGTTTTCTTTCAAAATTTTAAACAATTTTTAATGTAATCTATCACCAATAGAAAGTTTAAAGACAAATTTGGTGTTCCTTCTCTTCTCTCTCCATGGGTAGTTTTGTAATATTTTTCCAAGCCATTTAAGAGTAAGCTGCAGCCATGATGTTTGTTTATTTCAAGATTTTTTTAGTATTTCCTAACAATTATCAATAAAATTGTTCTCTGAAATTAGATCAAAGAGTCACAATTCAATTGACTGAATGCTATTTCCTAATTACAATTCATGAGTGGTTTAGGTTCAGTGATATTAGTCATTATACAATTCAGATACAAACAAGAATAGATCATCTAATTTCTGTTATAATAAGTAATGTTGTAATGTTCTATTTTGCTTTCAAATATATTAAAATCTTTTTTCTTTCTTTCTTTTTGGTACTAGTACTGGGGCTTGAACTCAGGGCCAACGTGCTCTCCCTTAGCTTTTTTGATCAAGATTGGTACTACCACCTGAGCCCTATTTCCACTTTCAGCTTTTTGTAGGCTAATGGAGATAACAGTCTCTTGGATTTGTCTGCTGGCTGGCTTCAAAGCTCAATTCTCAGATCTCAGCTTCCTGAGTAGGTGGGATTACAGGCATGGGCCATTAGCACTTGGCTACATTAAGATTTTATGCTTTTATATGAGTCATGTGTCATGATATTTCTTGGGAAATGTAGAACCTGTTGGTCAATAGATAGAAATTTCAGATAGGAGTTTATTGGTTCATTTTCAAATAAGGCCACTTGAAAAAAAATTCTTCCTTTTTTCTTTTTCTCCCAGAGTTGAAGACTGAACTTACCAGGCAAGTGCTCCTCTACTGAACTGAATCCCCAGTCCCAAGAAATTCTTTGTAATAAGTTTATGTAACACCATTTTTTTTATTGTGAGAATACCGTACAGAGGGGTTACAATTACATGGGCAAGATAATGAATACATTTCTCATCAAGTATTGTTGTATCCTCCTTTTTTTCCCCTTCCCATCTGTTCTCATCCCCCCCGGCTCTCCAGACACCCCCCTGCCTGCCCCACACTCTCACCAGCCAAAGTTGAAAGTTGCTTTTCTACATAATGACTTGTACATCTCATTGGGGCAATGGGTCCACCTGTATCCCTAGTGAAACGATTTGTTTTTCCTTCCCCTCCACAAATTATACCGACATCAAATACAGTGGAAAGCCGGGGTTATACCGTGGGAGAGGGACATACAAAGCAACAAAGAAATAATCTTATAAATGTGTTAGAAACAATTGCATGAAAGGAAAAAACAACAAAAAATCTGAATACTTATCTTGGGGTTCATTTCCCTAACATCAACTTATCTGACCTTTTCTGCTTGACTCAGACATATACTAGTTATTACAAATAAGGAAAACCATGGGACCTATGTTTCTTTGGGCCTGGCTTACTTCACTTAATATAATTTTTTCCAAGTCTTTTCATTTCCCAACAAATGGGGCAATGTCATTCTTTCTGATGGAGGCATAGAATTCCATTGTGTAACACCAATTTTTGAGGCAATATTTTTCTGCTGGGTAAATTTCTAGGGACATGTTATATCTTCAACTAGCTCTGAGAGGCCTGTGGCAAAGACATTGTTGAATTTGGTTCTCCAAACTTCAGTGCAGTAGGTTCTCCAAGGAAAAAGTAGTCTGTAGTTCTGCCCAAGCATGCCACTTCTCCTCTGTCATTTGACACCCTGAGAGCACAGGCCAGGCCTGTGCTCAGGCCAGAAGTGCTCAGACTCCTCACAGGGGGAACATACTTGAAGTCTCACATTTGGATGGCAGCCACTGATGTAAAGACAAGCAGCTTATAAAACAAGTCATCACAACACTAGAGGACTGGCCAGGCAGGGTGATGGCGGAAGCATATGGATTTCTTTATGAAATAATGAAAATGCTTGAATATTGACTGTAGTGATGAATGTCTAATTCTGGGACTACCAAAGGCCAACGAATTGTATACTTTACATGGATAAATTGCATGGTATGTGTATTACATTTTAACAGAGCTGTTAAAGATCATAAAGTATTTGACCCATTTCTAAATTCCAAAGTGGAAAATCTTATCCTGTTATAACTTTTACACAGGTGAAAGTTTTTCATGCCTTGATTTTGTGCTTGTGGATATACAGTTATAAGAGTCCCCAAGAGAAAAAGGAATGACCATTTTAATATTCCGTTTCATGGGAGCAAGAGACTTTTGTTGAAGAAATGGAAAGAATCTTCTAGAAACTCAAAAACAAATATAAAACTCCAAGGCACTGAAACAATTATATTTAATTCCTTTTCATAAGAGCCAACAGACAAACATACTAATCATAACTGTTAAAAATGCAGAAACAGAGACTGCTGGGACTTCCTGAGTTTTTCCAAATGTCCCTGGCCCAGAGATAAAGCAAAGACTGTAAAATAAGACTTGGGACCTCAGCTGAAATTCAGGGTGAGGAAAAAGAAATGAACATTTGTGAAAATTTTATTTTTGCTACTATGATAAACTTGATAATAAAATGGGTCAACAAATTTGCATCTTTTTAAATCTTATTGTAGATAAGGTTCCAATATGATGTATCTTAAGGAGCCTAGAATTTCATGCTCTTTGTGATTTTTCTGATCATTGTCCATGTATTATTTACAAAAACAAAACAAAAAGAGTGATTGGAAAATGGTCCCTTTAGCCTGAAAGAAAAAAAGTTTTGAGAAATGGGATTGTGCCTAATCTGACAACTCCTCTCAACAAGGCTAAAATCTTCTGTCTGTCTGTCTGTCTGTCTGTCTATCTGACTAGGGATTGAACTCAGGGCCTCCAGTGTTCTACCATGTGAGTTACACCAAGTCTTTTTTTTTCCTTTCCTTTGTTTTTCATATACAATCTTGTAATTTTGTAAGTCCTCCCAAGTAGCTAGGATTACAGGTGTCTGCCACTATGTCTGGCCATATTTATTTTTTATAGTCTGTTCTGGTAATATCCATAGATGTGAAGCTCTTAAGTATAGTTCATAATAAGTTGAGTTTTTTTCATGTTTTTGTCCAGTTAATATAGACTAACAAAATAAGAACGACAAAAACAAGTATTATAGCAAAATAAAAAAAGGGTTTCATTGTCTTTCCTAATTAATCTTAAAATTGTAAGGACCATTTCAGTTCACACATGCATCTGTGTGGTAACTGTCCATAGCATCCTCATCTGACATATAGCCATGTACCTTCTCTTTGAACATTTAACATGGACAGCTTCTGAGATCAGAATGGAATCCACTTCCATTCTGAGGACAGTGGTCCCACTTTAATCTTCCCTTCTACTTTCTGTGGGCAACTGTGGTTTCAAAACAATATGTTTTGTTCGCTCTTGACTCTTTCTAGAGACAGGCTACATCCATATACCATTTATAACAATATGGTGTTATACTACTGCTGCTAATCTCTTCCAGTGCTTAGTTCACATGTGTTTGAAAGGTCACAGTGTGTGCAGGGTTTAGTACTATCCACAATTGCAACAACCACTGTGGCTCTACTGTTCCTCGCCCCCACCCCCCACCCCCAGGTTTGGAGAAACTACTAGAGCTTGCTTTCTCATGTGAAATCCTATCAATTTCTTTCAGTTCTCCACATTGTTCTTAAACAGCCTGTTCAAGTTTCATCCCCCCAGTCCAAATACATGGAGCCTTTCAACCAACTACCCATCAGCCTCAGATGGTGTCTACATGTTCTATCCATTCAGTTCCTCAGGACACATTCCAACTTTTCTGTGTGTCTTTTCAATTGCATTTAGTTTCTATTAAAAGAATATTTCTTCTGATCTAATTTCTTTTGCATCGGATTTATATTTTCCCTTTTGGAATAGAGAGGAAAAATACCCTGCCCTGCCTACCAACCTGATCTTTAAAGGACAGGTTATTATATCCTGTAAAGCCCATTCAGGATGAAGATATTCTGTAAGCTAAAGGACCCTCTTACTAGCTAAATGATCATTCTTATTACTAAATGGTCATTCCTCATGCTAGTGTTGCAACTGTTGGAAAAAAATCAAGTGACATTTTCTCACTTCAGAGGTGAAAGTACAGGGAGCCAATTCTTTGCAGGTACAAATATTTTCCTGCATGTGCACCATTAGATGTAAAACACTTAACACTTGCAAACAACCAGTGGCTAGGGAAGCAGTCTCTAGAGAGAGTGATTGGTAGGGGGTGGGGGGTGCACGGGGGGCTTACTTCCCTTGGAGGAGGCTAAAGGGTAAGAGAGAATACCAGATGCTAACTCCATTCTCTCTCCCTCTTTATCTGGCTTCCAGGGAAAACTCCAGGATACTTAAGGTCCAAGGGAAGGAACAAATAGAAAGATGAGGGAATGAGAAAATAACACAGTGTCTGAAGCTAATTCTTAGAGGAGCCAGGAACACAAAGAAGAGGTCTGAGAAGTGCTCAGTGCAATTCAGTGTCCACATACTCTTAAGCCATTTAAAAAAGCTCTTACCTTTAGGAAGTGCAGCTAAAAACTTGGCATCGAGTTCCCTTTTGTGGTTAGCAAGCTGCTCTTTACTTTCAAGAGTGAACTCGTTCTGAAAGCTAAAAAGCATTCCATTAACAAGATGACAGAGGTCAATTTAAAATGCAGGATAGAAAGTGAAAAACAAACAAAAAACCAGGACATCAAAACCATGCTACTTGCAGATATAGTAAAATATATACATAGAGATCACAAATATAAAGTTTGATTTTGGTGAGTATACTGGAATGCTTTTTGTTTATTTACATTTATGTTAATATTATACTTTTTGGTGCAAATAAATGATGGTATTAGTCTTAGCAGCTATGAAAGGTAAGGGACACTGCTGGACCAGGGTCAAAGTCTCCCTTTGTTCAGATTGACAACTTTGTCTAGACTCTAGGACAGCTGTGTAGGCTTGGGTTAATTATCCAACCTCTGTATAATATACTTTCTTTCTTCTCAGAAAATCAGCAGCTTGTTGAATTGATATATATATATAGTCTTCTGGTGTTACATTAAAGTAACAGATACCTTCAAATAACCAAGAAGTCAAAATGTGAATAAAAGGTATGAAAGAGCTGGCGTGGTGAGACATGTGTGTAATCTCAGCTACTTGAGACATAGGAGATTTGATGTTGGTCCCAGGCAATAGTGAGACACTCTATCTGAAAGACAAACTAGAGTCAAAGGGCTGGAGGTATGGTTCAAGTGGTTTCCTACTAACCATGAAGCCTTGACTTTCAAGGCCCAGTACCATCAGAAAGGAGGGAAAGAGGACAAGTTTGTGCAAGACTTAAAAGGCACATCCTAAGATTGTCCTCGTTACTTCCACCAGACCCAATGATGCATACACAACTCAGCCCTCTTGCTCATGCAAAAAACAATTGTTTTCCAGGAGCTATAATGGTTTAAGAATGTTCATCAAAGCCTACTTTATGCTACATATAGGGCTCTCTACACTGAAGTTAACGGATAGGCACAAAACCCCTGGGGTGAGCCGGTTCCAGTACACCACAGGGATGACTCAGCCTCAGTTTACATATTCCACACGAGGAACAGCTGAAATGGAAATGTCCAAGGTTTCTGGGTATACAGCTCTACGGTGATGTATTATATTCACTGTGGAGCTGGTCTTCTCCATGGCTGGATACGTGTCCCCCAAAAGCCCATATGAAAGAGACACCTAGTGAGATGTCATTAGGTCACTGGTGGTTTGTCCTTGAAGGAGTCTGTGGGACCAGAGTCTCTTCCTTTCAGTTTCTTCTATAGGCTCAAAGAAATGGACTCGCCTGATCTTGAACTTGAACCTCCAGAACTATAAGCCCAAATAAACCTCCCTTGACTTGATGACTAGCCTGTGGCAGCTGTTTCACTGCAGTAATGTGAAGCGGACTGACATACCCATAAACCTATTTCTCCATTTGTACCTCCATGGGGGTGGGCAGTATATTTCTATAGTGGCTAATGAAGAGACTGAGTAGTTGCTATGTGTGGTGTCTAAGAGGGCATAGGAACCATCTATATCACCCATGTAAATTAAGTTTGAAGGGTCTCTGCACATTTTAAAACAGGGTACACCATCTGAAGTTCTGGTTATTGCATATAAATGCAGTAGAGCTTATCTTCATAAATAAATGGCAAGCATACATATGGTCTAGTAAAATATTGAGCATATTAAGCTTTATAAACCACATGCTGGACTGGCTTGAAGATCCCAGGACACCTGCCAAGGCAGAAATCTAGCCTTAGTGCTAGCGTCTACACCATGAATTATAAGTCAGTGATGGTTATTTTCAGATGTACAGTTTAGTACAAACCTACAAAATAAATTCATGTAGATATGCACCCTACTTACAGAATGGCAGTCAGTATTGAAAAAATATTTAATTATGAATTTGAATATTTTACCTCTTGAGTCACAATACCACTTCCAGCTTTTTCTGCTTATGTGGTACTGAGGAATCCAATCAAGGGCCTCATGCATGCAAGGCAAGCACTCTACCACTGAGCCACCTTCCCAGCCCCCTACAGTAATATCTTTTAAAACTCACAGGTTCCCATGCACAAGCCATAACCCCATGGCTGCCTACAATTCCTTTATCTGTGGCCTCTCTCCCCTATTCTTGCACACTACAGATAACTTCAGAGGAAGCAGCTAGGTAGAGAGAAAAAACGAGCAGACTGGTTGGGAACCTGGGCTCTGGCTAAGCCAGTTTGTTGAGGGTTCTGGATGATGCAAGACCCTGAAACCAACACAAGAATCCACCAGGTTTTTAAAAAGCATTACTACTCCTTGGATTTTCTACATAAAAATATGCTAACTGGTAAGGTGGCTCAGTGGTAGAGTGCTTGCCTTGCATGCATGAGGCCCTGGGTTCGATTCCTCAGCATCACGTAAGCAGAAAAAAGCCGGAAGTGGCGCTGTGGCTCAAGTGGTAGGGCACTACCTTTGAGCTGAAGAGCTGAGGGACAGCGCCCAGGCCCAGAGTTTAGGCCCCATGATGGATCCAAAAAAAAATGCACTAACCAATAGTGAGAATACAGGCCAGGCATCTCAGCCAAGAATTCTGGGACATACATCAATTTATCAATGAGTAACACCCCCAACACCACTGCAGTAATGTGAAGCTGACTGATACACCCACTTGTTTTTTTAGCTCATAACTCCAGTCCTTTTTTTTTCCTTTTCTATTTAGTTATTTTTCAAATAGGTCCTTTGTCCTCATGCTTCTACCTGGAATTGGCATCAAACTACAATCTTCCTATCTAAGCCTTCTGAGTACCTGGGATATAGGCATGATGCCAGTCACACCCAGCTTATTTGTTGAGATTGGAAGAAGGGGTCCTCACTTTCTGTCCAGGGTGGCCTCAAATCTTGGTCCTCATGATCTTTCCCTCCTCAGTAGCTGGACTTTTGGCATATACCATCACATCCAGGTAGAATGAGTAACTCCTGTCATATGGCAAATATAACACAATTTCCCCCCAAAAGCCTTTGAGACACCTCCTTCTCCTTGTCTCCTTCTCCTCTTGTCTGAGTCATCAGAGTTGTAGGCACAAAGCCAGGCCCCACTCACAGGACTGACAACAGTGAGCCTTTAGCTCCTATGCTGGGGTCTGCTTTCCTTCCTCTTCTGGGTCAACTCTGTAGACCTGGGCATGCTGTCATACCTCAACCAAAAGTCAAAAGCCTATAGTTCAGTATGAAACCACATCTGCATTTATAACTGAAGTATGGGCTACAGACCTAATTTTGCAATTAGAACTCTATGATGTTCTAGTATGGAGAAAACCTTTTGTATTTTTATCTATCTGCCTTTATCTTCTCTGACATGACACCCATGCTTTCTGACTCATTTTCCACCCCCTTACCTTCCCTCCTTGGCTTCAATCATTTCAGAAGACCTTGCCCTCTGCTTTCAGGATGGATTATTTTTTTAATTGTGTCCTATTAACCTAATTATATGCCTGGAGAGCTGGAGGGGGGTTGTTAAATGGAGAGCAAAATGCTGTGCTGATAATGTCCAAGAGAACATTACATGATAAGGGGGGTGGAGGGGTGGGCAAAGCCCTTTTACCATTTTTTTTAAGCTCTTCTAGTTTGTGTCTGAGGGGCTAGATTTCTTGTGTGGCCTATGAGTTTTATACAGTTAGGACATTTTACTTTTAGTAAAATGGTGTCCTTTGAATAGGTTACAATGAAATAATAGCCACACTCTCTGAATTGCTGTGCCCACAATTTAAGTCTGTCCACCCAACTGTCTGTACATTTCCTGTTTTTCCTGTCCTCAAATAAGAAATGCTTTCTTGTCTCCCTTTCTTTTCCTTCCTTTTTCTTAGTCACTGATGAGTTCTATTAAAATAGCTAAGAAATCAAGAAACCTGCCAGGGTTATATTAAGTTCTTTTAAAACATGTCAGAGATTCAAAACATAAATATGCCAAGCATCATATTTATGATTTTATCAGTCAATTATAAGAAATGCTACTAATGACCTGAGTCATTATCGCTCCCATTTACCATACACACACATGTGTACAAGATACATCAAGGACTTGCCCTAGCTATATTAAGCCAAATCAAAGAGTTATAAGAGCATCTCTTCAGTTTTCAAATGCAGGACTGAGCTCTGCCTGATGAGGACAGAAGTCAGGCAAGTGTTTGTTGTAATGCTTATAGTAGGGTGAGAATGTCACAGTACACTAGGAACAAGAGTATCAGGCTAGGTGAAGTGTAGACAGGGGATTGGACCCTTGAAGCACAGTGAAGCACAAGTTGAGACTCATGCCTGAGGATCTACAGACAGCTTTGTGCCTCTCCTTGAAAATGGTATTAGTGGTTGACAATGAAGCAGCTGAGGGGTAGCTCCTTAAATGGTACACACTGTCATTTTTACATTGTCTACATGGATGATGACAGGGCCTCAGTGACTTAAAACATTAAGTAAATGAAATTGTACCAAATAACTTGTAGTCAAAATACAGGAGTATAGACAGGTGAGGAGAGAAATGACAAGACCAGGCTCAGGCTACAAGAGCTTCATGGGCACGTAGCAGCTGGAAATCTGCACGGAGGGAGGGAGGGAAGGAGGGAAGGAGGGAGGGAGGGAGGGATGCAAGGAAGGAAGGAAGGAGGGACAGACATGAGAGAAAGAGCAAGAAAGAGAGGCAAAGTGAGAGAAACAGAGAGAGGAAACAGAGAAACAGAGAAAAAGAAGGAAGAAGGACAGAGACAGACAGAGAGAACAACAGAGAGAGAGAGAGGGAGAGAGGGACCCCTTTCTAAAAGATCAAAAGCTCCAACTCTTGATTGGGAGATTGCAAGAGGACATCCCAAGTTTAGAGATAAGTGTGAAAAAATTATTGTCTTTCCTAAATTAGCAATTAATTACAAATGACTGAAACATTTTATGCCCCAAATAGTTCCTCCAACACATTAAAGGCAACAGAAAGATTTACTGCCTGAGCATACTGTTAAACCATTTTGCTTCATGCACATGCATGCACGTGCCCATATGCATATATTAGATACATGCTATATATGCATATATAATATATATATAAATATATATGTCTGCTTTTTTTTGCAAGTTCCTTGAACCCAGGACCTTGCACATGCTAGGTATACACTGTATCTCCAAGCTACATCCCAGTTCCTATTTCATATATTCTAATGACTAAGACTCATAAGAATTTAAGAGAACAAGAGAAAGCTAGGGTACAGCTCAGTGTGAGCATGCGTGCCCAGCATTTGTAAGGTCCCAAGTTCAATCCCTAGTACTTCAGGGATTTAAAGAGGAATTTCAGATAATCATTTAAAAACACTACAAATCTCCAAAATTTAAGATTTCTTCAACAAAGGCCATTTTACCTTGGGACTTTCCTTTGATGTGGAAATCCAATGAAGCTTAAATTTTTCTTGTTAAAATCTAAGGGAAAAGAACATAACATTAGAATACTTACACAGGATAAAACATCTACTAAGAAAATATTTTTAAATCTCTCTTTGAATTTACAATTTAAGGAAAAAACATCAACTAGCCAAGAAATCAGAATACAAAAAATGTCAGCTCTGAAATTCATATTTCTTGTAATCAAGTTTTTGACTTATCTCTTTCCTGAAAGTAGCCATCAAATTTCATATGTTAAAAATACTTTGACAGGCTAGGTGTCAGTGGCTCATGCCTGTAATCATTGCTACTGAGAAGGCTGAGATATGAGGACCGTGGTTCAAAGCAAATACAGACAGGAAAGTCCATGAGACTTTTATCTCCAATTAATCACCAAAAAGCTGTAAGTGGAGCTGTGCCTCAAGTGGTAGAGAGTTAGCGTTGAGCAAAATAGCTCAGGAGAAATGCCTAGGACCCGAATTCAATCCCTAGGACTGGTACACGCATAAAAATATTTTCACATAGTTCAGTGTTATAGTTTAAAGTTTTTATGACAATAACAAGCACTCAAAATAAATACCTAAAACCAGAGCTATGTATTGAAGGGGAAAAAAAAGAAAAAGGAAAAAAGCAATTTTGGTCAAGGTCATCAGAAGTACTGAGTCTTTTGCTGGATAGATAGATCTGAGATGCTTTTAAAGAATCAAGAACTAGGGAGAGGCATGAAGAATTAGAGATGTCTCAGTTCTTATCTGCCTTTCATTAAAATCCAAACAATAACAGCACATTACAAATACTTATTTGTTTTTGTGGTTAAGATATCGTATTATTATTTTTAATTTTATTTTATTGTAAAGATGCTGTAGAGAGAGGTTACAGTTACATAAGTAAGGCAATGAGTACATTTCTTGGCAAGCATTGTTACCCCCTCCCTAAAGATAGCTGGTCACAACTCCATTCAGAAACAACCCCCACCCTCCCACTGAAGTGAACTGGTTAATCAAAATCAGGCCCACATTACCAGTCTCACAGATAGTAAATCTGCTTTACAGAATCTGGCATGGTGACCACTTGTGGACCAAGAAAACCTCAGGTACATTTACCCATAGAAACTTTTCCCCTTATTGAAGTACCTTTCACTGTTGAATATTTTCAGGCAGAAGCCTGAGGAATAAGAGGATCGAATGCTGACATGTCTTTATACACATGCAAACATATATATAATCCTGAAATTTGGAAATTCTAGCTAACTAAAAAAGCACCATATAAAAAGAAAGATGTAAAACCATTTAGACATCTAGGCTTTTCTTTCAAATATACGTGCATGTGTTAGCTATTTAAAGAAAGAGAATTCCATCCTAAAAGCTATCAAATATTGGAAAAGAATATTCTGGAATCTGAGGCCTGAATTATTCCAGTAAATTCCTGACTGTATATTTGTGCTAACTTTCAAATATAAAGAGATTAAAAATAACCTGGGTGTCTCATTTCTGTACAAATACCACACTGAGACATGAGACCATTCAGTATATTAAAAGCATATATCTTACATGGTGTAAGAAGAAGGCCCACTGAAAAGATAAATATATTGCTCAAAACTGTCTCTCATGAAGAGTTAATAAGAAGAGACTCAAATACTATGCCTACTAGAAATAATTTGTAACACACAACATTTGGCTTAGGAAAGATTTCTTAATGAAAAGAGCAACATCAGATACAAAATTGGATTCAAAACCTGGACATTCTAATTTAATTTGCAAATTTTCCTACGTAAGCTCTTTAGAGGTTTAGAAACATCTTTTAACTTGCTAATAAAGAAAGAGCACGGACCTTGTCAGCAGCTAGATGATAAGCTCATTTATAAAGTCAGATATTTTCAGCTTTCTTATTTGAGAAAACTGCAGTTATCTACACATAGAAGAATGCTGAATAAAACATAGAATTCCAAGGCAAATACATTACAGAATGAATACATACATGCATTGGATATTTCTCTTGCCTTACCTGGTTTTTCAGAGAACTTCAAAGCTCCCAAATAGCTGGAAACCCCAGGGCTTCTGAACATGGTTATACCTAGCAGCTTTGACTAACAGCCTGCTACAATTAATTCTCAACCAACAATGGCTTTGGTCTAGTCTAAGCAAAATTGGGTTGAGATTTTTCACAGTGCAAGGCTAGAAAAATGAAACACGTGTGTCCTTGAGCTTATGGTAAATACAAAGCAAAAGGCTTCAGGCTAAAATGAATCAAACCCCTTAATCAGATTTCAAGCAGAAAGTAGACCTGGAGATGCTGTACCAGAGTAAGTCCCAGGCATGGAACATTGATGACAGTGTCCCTGCCGAGCCGTGGTTGAATTGCAGTACAGTCTCTGCTGAGGACACGGTATTGTCCCCTAACCACTGCGGGGGAGTAAAAAAAAATAACCACTTCTACCTCACAACAAATAGCTGGGTACCAGAGGCTCGCATCTGTAATTCTAGCTTTTCAGGAGGCTGAGATCTGACGATTGTGGTTTGAAGCCAGCCTGAGAAGAAAACTTATCTCCAATTAACCATCAAAAAGCCATAAGTGGAGCTGTGGCCCAAGTTGTAGAGCACTAGACTTGAGGGAAAAAAGCTAAGGGACAGTGCTGAGGCCCTGAGTTCAAGCCCCAGTGCTGGCACAACAAACGAACTAAACTAAACTAAACTAAAGGGACAGTAAAAGAAAGCAAGTGAGCTCAGTGACAAGAGGACCAGACAGGTCAATGATGGAGCCTTGGGGTTGGGAATCAGGGTCATGATCGTGATTCACCCCGCTTCCACCAGAAGGCAGGGATTCTGCATTTGTATCACTATTTAGTCCATGGCCATATAAAATCAGACTCATCTTATCTGAAGGTTAGCAACTATATTCTACAATGACTGTAGATTTCACATCCTATACTCAAACCAGATTTGACTTAGATCAAGTTCTAAAATGCAAACACACCTAGGATGAAGTAGTAGAGCATTTGCCTATGAAACCTGAGTCCCTGAGTTCAAACCCCAGTACTGACAAAAGGAAATGAAGAACCACATGCCAAATTAATTAAGGTATCCAAAGGCAGGTAAAGTAACACTTGCTTATGATATGGCCAGGGGCAGCACTTGGCATTTTCTCTATTCTTATTTCCTTTTCTAAAACCAGGGAGAAATACAGCAATTTTGGCACTTAAAAAGCACAGCAAGAGGCTCAAGTGATAGAACAGTAGCCTTGAGCAAAAAGAAGCTCAGGCACAGAACCCAGCCCCTGAGTTCAAGCCCCAGAACACTCACACAAAAGCACAGCAAGAAAGAGCATAAGCCTTGTGAATAGCTGTAGAGGAAAACTTACTGAGAAAGCATAGATAATTGTGGATGAAATGGAAAAGCAAGTGTTGGAAAGAGAAGAGAAAGGAGAGGGAATAGTTGAAGCACTAACTCAGCCAATGGGTAAATGAGGTAAAGTAATGCGTGCTGATAAATAATCCTTCATGAGAACTTCAATCTACAAATCATGGCATGTCTTGATCACCATTTATTTCCAAAAAACCACTTTCACATAGGACACTTATATTACCCTAAACAACTTTAAATGTTTCTTTTTTATTTTTAACATTTTATTGTAAAGGTGATGTACAGAAGGGTTACAATTGTATAAGTCAGGTAATGAGTACATTTCCTTTTGAACTGTGTCACCCTCTCCCTCATTCTCTCCCAGTTTTCCCCCTCCTGACTTCTCTCCATGCAAGTTATATAGTTCATTTTCAACATAGTGTCTACTGAGTATCACTGCTGAATTGGTTCACCCTTTCTCCCACCATTTCTGGTGCTTTCCCTTCCCCTCCCCAAATCAGATAAACTTATATACAAGACAGAACAGTAACAGAATACAAAACAGTAACAGAAGGGGAGGAAAAAGGAGGACAGTAAACAGTACAGTAAAAAAAAAAACCTCTGCTTCCACTTTTTGGAGTTCATTTCAGTAAGTATCAGCATGACCATGTTCATTGCAGCACTGTCTACCATGGCCAATATGTGGAGTCAACCCGATACCTGTCAGTGGATGAATGGGTCAAGAACATGTGATACTATATATATGCACAATGGAATTCTGTGCTTCCATCAGAAAGAATGACATTGCCCCATTTGTAAGGAAATGGAAAGACTTGGAAAAAATTTAGTAAAGAGAAGTAAGCCAGACCCAGAGACACATAGGCTGCATGGTTTCCCTCATTTATAATAATGCCTATAAATCTACAAGTAAACCCAATGGATAGTAAAAGATAAATAATTACACCTGGACATGATTAATTAAATAGCAGTCTAAACATTCACACAGTGAGAAGAAAGGAGGATTTTCTTAGGGAGAGGATTGCTAGGGCTCAATAACTATGTGCATATGATCAGGTAAAATGATGCTTATCTAAATGGTTCTTTCAAATTATCATTAAGGAAAAAAAGCTGTTCTAAATTTTCCAACTAAAATCTCATTCTACTATCCAAAGAATCTGGGCATTCTCTTGAAGTTGAAAGTAGAGTATTACTAGAATTTTCTGCCTCATCTGCTAATCATCATTAAAAAAATCTGATTTAAATATGGGTTCTTTCTTCAGGTTGCTAGTGGCTCATGCTTATAATCCGATATAGTCAGGAGGCTAAGAGCTGGAGGATCTCAAGGCTCCAAGCCAGCCATGGCAAAATAGTCCATGAGACTCCATCTCCAATTAGCCAGGAAAAAGCTGGACTGAAGGAATGGCTCAAATGATAGAGTACTAGCCATAAGCAAGAAAGCCAAATAAGTGCAAGGCCCTGAATTTAAACCCCGGTATGAGAAAAACAGCATGAAATTCTTTACGAATTATGGACATAAAATCTATTTTGTAAATATCCCCTCCATAAGAAGCCAACTAAAACGGAAGGAATCTACATTTTACAAAAATTGGAATATCAATTTTATTTCACACTAATTACAAAAAGTGATCACTAGAATGATAACTATTGTGTTAGGCTAGCTCATTCACACAAAGAAACTTCAAAACTGTATTTCCTCCTATCATTCTGTAGGTTAATGCAGTTGATTTATTTGCAGGGGGAACTTCTATGATGTGGCTGTTGGATTTGAAGGAGAAGACATATTTGTAGATAGAGATAACAGGATATTCCCTCCAACAAGATCACCTAACAACCAGCTCTGCACCAGTCTAGGGGATGCACAAAATTCTCTGCCCTGTGTCCACTTAAGAACACTATTCTCCCTAATTTTCAAAGCACTATAATCTTCAACGTTGAGGAGCAATGACTGATGGAAGTGAAATACCAAGCTTTAATCGTTATAGTAAAGGAAGAACATGCAATTTCAAGTTGCCCATGAATGGGCATGCAGAAATGCCTTAGTAGGAAAAAATGCTAGGGCAGGAGGAAGGCCACTGCCATGGCATGTCAGGAGGTCTTGACACATGGGTGATAGCTGGCAATGACCTGGGTGACCAAGCAAGTTCTATGAATTCAGCATCATTGGAAACAACAGAACTAGAGCTCGGTAAATCAAAAACATTGGACCCTGCTCCCAAATCCTTCATTCATCTCCTAGACAAAAACTCAGGCAACACCTGAGACACACTTGTGGGCGTATCTATACCCTTTGTGCCTGGCTGAGAAAAGGAACTGTAAGTATTAGCTGAACAAATTGATCAAATAAGCATGTAGGTGACTGGGGATGCCAGTCTGAGATACCTCTTCACACGTGGGCAACTCTACTTGTTAAACAGTGGCCAAAAGGAAAGCCCCTAATAAAACCTTATTTTTCTTGAAATTTGAAGTGGCTCTGTAGCAAGTAAATAAATTGTGTAAAGGAAGAAACAAGAAGACAAAGTCAGAGACTCACAGAGGGCCTGTGGGCTGGTAAAGGCAGGGAAGATGATTCCTGAGGTCCAAGCACTAATGGAGTCATTAAGAGCCCAGGGAAGAAGGATTATCTGCCCAGGACCCAAAGTCAAAGGATGACAAAGGATAGGAGTGTTACACCATCCAGAACTGTGCAGTTCATGACTGCAGTTCAACCTACCCAAGGACCACCAAAAGGGCCAGTCCTTGAGGGTGATAGATGCTGAGAACATTCTAGCTCTCTTATAACACTGTCACAGGTGGCATTCAAGGGCCATCATTGAGGAGAACATGGATACAAAGCCAATGAGATGAGCAACTGCCAAGTATCCCAACTGGCAAATGGCTGTTTTTTACCACCATGGGGAAGATTTGGTAAATAAAAGGATGAGAGACCTTCATCATTATCATTATCATCTCAATTATATCAGGGACAGGGAACCCAGTTTTTCCTCTCCAAGATGGGTGATCCAGTGCCTCACATACGCAGATGAGAAAACCGAGATTCAGCACGATCTAGGATAAATATCCAAGCAAGGATAAACTATTAACAATGTACTTCTGAATAGCAGAATAGCATTCTCGGGCAGACCAGACAAAAGCAGAGAGGGAACTACGAAGTGAGATCAGAAGGAACTGAGGCAGGGGGTAGGAGCACAGGTCAGGAGAACCAGCTATAATACCCTCTTCTGGTTTCTACGTCCACACCTACAGCCATGGGCTGAGATAGGTCCAGGCTTTGGGAAGCTCCTGTGGAGACCTGGGCCATGTGTTTGTTGGGTCTGCTTATTGTTCTCTTAATAAAAATGAGATCACTCCCCTCTGCTGGAAATGAGCTGAAATTTAAATGACAGTATACAGCAGGGTAAAATTTCCACTAACAGTTGTTTGAATATATCCTGCTGTCAGTGGCCTATACATTGCTAAAATTAACAAGTGCCACGGACATTTTAATGAACTCTCCTCTATAAGCTACAAAAGACAGCTGGACTAAAATTCCAGGGTCCAAGAGATATTTTTACAGCCTCGTAAAGGAGTAAGCTGAATGCCAAGAACACCCATAAATGGTATTCTCATTTTCTTTTGAGTTTTCATGACTGAATCAACCAACAGTTGCCTGACATAGGTGACCCCACTAGCAGAAAGCATACTTGGTGCTTTCATTTCTCTTTTATCACATTCTGCATTCTGGTTACTCACACATTCCATATTTCCTCCTCCTCCTCTTCTTCTTTTTTTGGGTGCCGATCATGGGGCTTGAAGTCAGGGCCCAGGCATTGTCCCTGAGCTTTTATGCTAAAAGCTAGAACCACAGTTCCACTTCCAGCTTTTCTCATGTGTGACTGGAAATAAGTGTCTCACAGGTTTTCCTGCACAAGCTGGCTTTGAATGGCAATCCTCAGATCTCAGCCTCCTGAGTAGTTAGTATTCTAAGTGTGAGCCATCAGTGCCCAACTCCAGATTCCTTCCTACACACTAATTCTCCTCCAATGTATGAAGGAATTTTTTGTGGGGTTTGGTTGGTAGTAATATTTATACAAATTAGTTAGTAAAACTTTGTATTGCATCATGACATAAGGTAATTTAAAACAGGCCATGCATATAGAGATGAAAGAACTTTCAACAACAACATACATTACAACTCACGGTGATTTCTTTATCAGCTGTGGTGAAAGCACAGAATTATTTTTCTGAAGCCAAAATATAATTGAAAGCCTCTTAAAAGTTGTATTAATTTCTGCAAAACAAATGTTCCCATGAGTGATGTTATATTTACAATGAACATTTTTTCTAATCATTTTGATTTGGGGCTCATTTTTAATGTCTAATAGTTGGGAAGAAAAATCTGGGTGACTTTCTCAGGGTGAGGATAAAAAACAAACTTCGATTTTGTGTTTCAGATGTGCACAAACCTAGTAGTGTAGCTTACTAGCATAGCCCTTATCTACATAGACAAGGCCCTGGGATTGGCTCCCAGCAAGCCACGAACAAGCAAACAGTTAAAATATACTCTGAAATACCCACAGAATAGGATAATATTCCGGCTTAAGACTGGAATGGCATTCTGACACATGCTACAACGTGAAGCTAAGGATGACAGGCTAAGTGAAACAAACCAGTCAAATACTGAATGATTTCACTTATCCCAGGTACCCAGAATAATCAGCTTCATAGATTTTTGAATGTGGATGGCAGTTGCCAGAAGCTAGGAGGAGGAGAAAATGGAGAAAGAAATACGGTTTCATGGGGACAGTCTCATTTTGGAGAGATAAAGACGTTCTGAAGATAGATGGTGCTGATGGTTGCAGAATTAAGCGAATGTAGTTTATTGAAGACACTGATCTAAGTGGTTAAAAATGGCCCGGATGGTAAAGTCAGGTGTGTGCGAGTGGTGGTGGGGGAATGTCTGTAATTGCTGCTTCTTAGGAGGCAGAGGATGGAATATCAAAATCTAAGGCTAGTCTGGGGCTACTCAGGTAAAAGCGTAAGACCACATATCTGAACAGCAAGAAAACAACAAAACCTTACAAGCACACCAAAAACTTAAAGCCAAAAGGGTTGGGAGGGGGGATGTGCAGCTCAAGTGCTTGCCTTGCAAAAGTTCAAACCCCAGCATAGTCAATAAAAGAAAAAACATGAAAAAGGCTAAGATGGTAAATTTTGTGTCTATTTGCATAATAAGAAAAATAGACTAAATCGAAATCACAAGCTGACACAGAAGGCAGGTATATGCTGAGCATCCAAGGAGGAGCAACAGGAATGCTGGTAACCTGTGTGAGTTTGGCCCAAAGAGGGTTCTTGATGAATACAACCATGTGTCTACTTTGTGAAACTCACAGCTGTCTCTTAGAATAGCAACAGGTGCAGAAGGCTGCATTCTGGACACCCCAAGGGCCTCTCTTCCTAGTGAGAAGACATCTTGTACAGAAGGGAAGTGAGCCGACATCATCACCATTACCATTAGTCAGGGAGGCTGAGGAATGCTTCTGTCAGCTCCCACCCTTCAATTCTGTTTGATGGTTTTTATATGAACAGAATACAAGGGAACACAGAATCATATATATGAATATTTTATGTGTCTTCACAAGTTCAGAAAGCAGACAATAAATATATCAGGCGATAGCCAATAGGTCATAGCTGTTATAGAGCTACACTTAAATGACCTGATGCAAAGAGCTGTGAATAATTTCTGGTCTGCTTGGCTTTAAAATGGTATCCTAATGTTACTTAAAAATAATAACGACAACTGCAGCAATAGTACGAAACACCAAGGAAAAGTCAGCACCCTGCATCCCTAAAATTGCCAAAGTTTTCCATGGGTGACAATCACTAGTACCCAAGATGCACCCTTGGATCTCAGAACAGATTCCCAGAAAGTTTGCTGATGGACGGTGAAGAAGAACAAGTGAGAGGCCACACACTTATAGTGACACTTTTCAGGTGTCACTGGTACCTGGAAAGCAGATCTTGTGTTCACAGAGTAAATGGCATGGGAAAGTAAAGGGCACAATGTAATAATTACTTGTACTGCACTTATATCATATAAGATATTACTACATTATTACATTACGGACTACATACAAGATTGTTTGCAGATATTAAGGCATGCCATACAAGGTACTTGAATATCCTTGGGTTTGGGGTACACTGTGTATCTGCCATGGGGGTGCTGGCCCTTGGAGACTAGGATGTGACTATATTCACTTCACCTCCATAGCCCATCTCTTCTTGTACAGAATTTTCTGGGAAGATACTAGAGGTATCCTTATTCCCCCCCCAGACATGAGAAAGTCTTCCTGGGTAGAACAAGAGAAAAAAAAAACTATAGAGCCAACAACAGTCCAGAGTTGAAACAAACATGACTGTAAGATCACTGGGAAAACTTGTGATCCAGGCGAGAAACTGAGCCTTTCCTTCCTCTTAACTTCAAACGCTAGTCTATACAACCAGCATATTGGTTGAGACAGTGCAAATAAAATGAGTCTGAAAGCTTCAAATGAAAATTGTCATTTTGTTGTGGGTTTTTTTTTATATGAAGACTCATTTAGAGTGCAAGATTTATTACCGCTCCATTGTAGCTGTTCACATATTGGAGTAATTAAAGAGAAGCTAAACGTTATTGAATAAACAATACCATGTATTTGAATCAGTGACTGATTTACTCTTTCTACTAAAAAGACAAAACATTAGCTGAGGTGGGGAGAGGGATAACTATAGCTCAGTGGCAGAGAGTTTGCTTACCATATACTAAGCTCTGTGTTCTACCCCCAGCCCCAAACATAAGAGAATGCCATACCAAGAGATGAAATACCTAACTATATATATAGTTTACATATATATATATATTTATATAAGTAAGCCAGTGGTTATCCCTTAAAATCAAATAATCTTTTATCATTAAAGTTATATACATAGAATTTGACTTGTGTGTTGGAGGCCCCTGGGTTCTATTCTCAACATTGCAAAACAAAATGAAACAAAATAAAACCAACAAACATTTCTGACCCAGTCCATAGTCCTTAGAATAAGTCCTGGTAGAGAATCTGACAGTATGATCACAGGGCAGACAGAGTCCCAGTAAAGTGAGATGCACTGCTCTCCTCAGAGAAGTCACCTCCCCCTACAAACCTGTTTTCCAACCATACCATAATGTAAGTCTGTCAAGGAGAGGGCATATTCCTGTCATCACCATCTCTATAATTAATTGAATAGTACTAGGCCATGTCTCCAGGGTTCAGGCTCTTCAGGTCCACGCAGGACACAAACCCACTGCTGCAGCAGGCCCTGCAGCTGCCAGCCTGTCCCCAGCTGCCAGCCTCCTGGGCCTACCTAATAAGGCCATCTGTGAGTTGACTGGCTGACTGGCTTATAGGTCACCCACTGTTTACCACGCAAACTCTAGGCAGACAAGCAAGGCCAGAGCCTACCTTTTGGCAGACAAAGGGTTACCCTTTGCCAAAAGCTCTTAAAGGGCTGCACTGTTAGTCTATTTACATCACAATAGAAAACTTGTCTAAGCAACTGGTAAACTGGGTCTCAGTTTGTGGAGTTAGAGAAAGCATCACTTTCAGAGTGGCCTGGGGCTGCTGAAGAGGAACTTTTCTTTACTTTTCCCAGTCTCCTCTTTGACTTCACCAGAGAATAAACAAAAAGCCAATCTTTAGAGGCACTTGTTTAGCATGCATCTGAGTCTCTGAGGCACTCTAACTTTAAAATAGCCTCTACTGTCTGCAAATAGATTGCGTGTCCCAGATGCTTGAAAGTGATTCACTAGGTCAGGTGCAGCGAACAAAGTAACAATCCAGAAAATAAGCAACTGCCAGCCAGCAAAAAAATAAACTACTGCATTGTTAGCTATGGATGCCTCTGGCTTGGTCTAACCAGGCTTGAATACAAATATTCATTATTCTTGGTCTATTAAGGTTAGAGCTCAGTGACTCCTCCCCACCCTCCACCTCCTCCCACCCCAGGCCCCTTGCTCTTCTATATAAGGGAAAAAAAGGATCTGTGGAGCAAACTGTAGCACATTTATCTTCTTAACCACTTTCCCCTAGCTTTTAGTCATGGGTCCCTCTGTCATTGAGCAGATATGCTCACCAGAAATAAGTGTGTCCCAAGGGAGTTTTAAACACACCAGAATTTCAAGTGTCAACCTGGACTGTAGAAGGAAAAAAAATCTTATTAGTTCAGAGTCTGTGGGGTGTGTGTGTGTGGGGGGGGGAGACAGAGACAGAGACAGCGACAGAGACAGAGACAGAGAACAGAGTGTACTGTGCTTGAACTTAGTGTCTGAGCACTGTCCTTTATTGCCCTTTAGTTTTATTGGTTGAGGCTGATGCTCTATCACTTGAGACACATCTCTCTCTGGCTTTGCGGTGATGAATTGGAGCTAGGAGTTCCATGGACTTTTCTTTTCCAGCTAGCTTTGAAATCATGATCCTCTGATTTACGTCTTTTGTGTAGCTAGGATTATAGGCATGAGCCACCAGTGTTTGGTGTGTTCAGAATCTTGATAGAAGATCATATGTGTAGCTCAAATGTGTGATTATAGCAACCAAAAATGGGCCTGTTCACTTTATTTTTGTCTCCTTTGCTTCCCTTATTTTTGGATCTGATGTTAACTATCTTATGTTAATGCATTAATTCTTTATATTTTCTCAGTAACTCAATAGTAACATATAGTTCCAGGTCTTTGATTCTCTGAGGGCAATGGAGTTTGGGATGCTTGAAGCAAGAGTTATAAAACAGGGGTCTTTAGTGTATGTTAAATTGTTGAGGATGACTATGTTAGAACCATTCATTACCCCAGGGTTTACCTATTCAAAGCAGTCCCTAGGGCAATCTGTCATAGTGGGTCTTGGAGAATTTCTGTCTAGAAGTTTAATGGCAAAGAGGAAGAACAAGAAGTGTGGGCTTGTCTTTAACAATTTGGGAATTCGTTTTTAAAAAGAGAATAAAAAAAAAAGTGATATCAAGACTGGGCATGGTGGTTTACACTTGTGATCTCAGCTACTCCAGAGGTAGAGGTAAGAAGTTTGTGGTCCAAGGCCAGCCTGAACAAAAGCAAAGCATGAGACCTTACCCCTCCCCCACAAAAGAACTAAATAAAAAGTTTAAGCGGTAGAGCCCTTGCCTCACAAGCGCAAGACCCTGACTTCAGTCCCTAACATTGCAAATAAAATAATGAAATAAAATAACATAGGTTACATCACACCCAATTGTGCTAACATTTCTTACCTTCACAGTATTGACACTATTAGAATCAGCCTTAGCTCCTGTATATTAAAGTAAGGAAGAACACTCAGAATAGAAAAAAGAAAAGAAAATTTCCCTCTTGCAGTGACTGGGACATAACTCTCTCCTTTAACAATAAGGAGATTAAGGGAGTCAACATCCATGGCATTTCCATGTAAAGCAAGGTTGTCTAACAGGTTCTCTGCACAAATCCACTATTCATCCACCCTGATGAAGTGCAGCTGGCAATTGATCTTTAGTACTCCTTGCAGAAGAACTCTAGCATTTCCCCAACATTCAAACCTAACCAACTCCCCAGACCATTTTCCTGATGTGAGGAGCAAAATGATTGTTCACTGTCACATGCAAATTACACCTTGGGACCTTTAGACCATATGCATTATTTGATTGATCTTGAAATGATTAAGGATTAAATTGGGAGTGGGGGAGCAGCCTCCAATCAGTGCGCTTGCCTACAGTGCACACACGTTTGGGTTTGGCCCCCAGCACTCACTCCTCCTGTGCCTCCCCCAAAAAATCCCATCTCAAAATAAATCACCATTTGCTACCTCTTTATCTTACACTTTATTTTAAACCCCATTCATTATCAGGCTATTTTTGTGTATATATTTTTAGCTTAAAATAAGCAGATGTGTTTACAAACTTTCTTCTAAAGAGTTGATTTAACTAACATCTAAGTGTGCCAGATTCAAAGTACTAACTTTATGCTGAAAAAAGTAATAACAATAATAACACTAATAATAATAATAAACAGCTTGCTTCCTTTCCTGCACTATGTCTCCTCCTAGTGGCAGAAAGAAATCGGTGCACTTTCTAAAGATAATTTAACAAATACACAGAAACACTATGGAAAGTCATTTTTATTCAAAACAGCACAAATAGCTCGAAGACACAGAAGTTTAAACGTTAGAAAGCTAATTAATTAATTAAAAATATTTATTTAGTATCCTCTGTTCTCGGGCTAGGCTGTTGAGACAAAATCCCTGGCCACAAGGACTTACTTTTCAGTAATAGATAAAAGTAGGAAAGATTATTTTGCATGCCCACAAAACACGTATGTTTTCCTGTATAGTAATGAGTTTTATGCATGTAGAATACCAAACACTCTGGGAATGGCAGGGATTGGCATCTGATTTCCCACTTCAACTCTTGCCCAGGCACACCCAGAACTCTCCACCCCATTTTCTCCTCATCAAATACTTGCGAATAAAACAAGCATGTGCCAAGGAATCCAAACCCACGGGATCCAAACTAGGAGGCTGTGCTATCAGCCCAACAAAATGGCTTGTGCAATCCTCAAAGGTCCATATGAAAAACTAAATTATCTATAGTTATAAAGTAAGATAGTCTCATAAAAGAGTAATAGGTCGCTCTATAAAAACTAGTATAAGGGTGTATATAATAGTTTGGAATGTAAATATTAGAACTGTGTGAATATTGTATTCAGAATTATAGCAATTATGATCCTAAATTGTGTAACAGTCATCTAACTACTCTTCAGGACCTGGATCTAAAAACCCTGGCAAAGCTAGGTGCTCAGGAGACTGAGACCTTAGCATCATAGTTCAAAGCCAGCCCAGGTAGGAAAGTCTGTTAGAGCTTATCTCCCATTAACCAGCAAAAAGCAAGAAGTGGAGCTGTGGCTTAAGTGGTAGACGGGCAAACTTGAGCAAAAATGGCAAAAGAAAGCACAAGGCCCTGTGTTCAAGCTCCAGTACTGGTACACACACACATACACACACACACACACACAGACACACACACACACATGCACACACATACATACCACTTTGAAAACTAATAAATAATGTGTTCTTCCAGTGTTTTAGGGGTCTAAGAATATACCAGGGTTAGAAGACAGAGAATTATGCCAATCTGAAGCCCAGGCCTTGACTGTGTGAGACTCTAAGCTGAGCAGATTCTGACCACTCACAGGAAATCTAATACCCTGTGTTCAGGAGGAAACTGGTCTGGCAACAGTCCTTCGTACTGGCCATTGATGCAGCTTGTATGTTCACAGCACATGAAGAGGTTTTGATGAAAGAATGATACTATTAAGTATTCAGTGTTATGTACACATCCTGTTTGCCAACGTGTTACCTATTTCCAAATATCCCTTTGGCTATTTGGTAAGACAAGGAGCAAAGAAGTTTCCTAAGAGCATAAGTTTTCACAGAGCTGAATATGTGTGGGTTTTTCATATCTGTTTAAAACCCTATCTAAACTGCCAGGGGTAGTTCAGTTTCTTGCTGCTGAGATCCTTCTGGATAAACTGGAGGCCTCCAGGATGAGATTTTAGCTGTCAAGGGACTTTTATTGATGTAGGAAGTGGGGGACACTTTCTTCCTTTTTTTCTTGCTGGCTTCTGAGTTTGAACTCAGGAGCTCACATTCACTTGGCTGGCTTGCTCATAACTGGTGTTTTACCACTTGAACCATGCCTCTAGCCCTGCATTATACTGAAGATGGAATCTCTGATTATTTTTGGCCTGGGCTGGTTTTGAACCATGATCCTCCAGATATCAATATCCTGAGGATTACAGAAGTGAGGCACTTGTGAGCATTATTTTGAAAGACATCATATGTGAACTAAAAGAAAAGCAAGTATAAATAGTCCGTGTTAAAGTATGCAAAGTGAACTTTGTTAGGTAAAATATTTTTTGGGGGTGGGGAGGTGGGAAAATCCCAGTAGATTTTCCAAACAAAATCTGCACAATGGTTATACTGAAAGTCTCAACATGATTCAAGTCATTTACATGAATATTTCTTCATGATGAGCCTAATTAACATCTACTCTATTGACTTATATTCTACCTCATTCATTTCTTAAGGCTAGCAAAGAAATGGTAAAAATAAGTTTAAATTCCACTCCATTCCCAAATTTAAGGAAAAATAATTTCCAAAGTTCTCATTGATTGATCAGTTGAACTCAAGTTTTGAACTCAAGTTTTAAATTCGTTTATGACTTTGGATGTCCAAGGGCACATGGAAATTTATCAGATATGGTGATCCAGACTAAACATTACTGTAAAGGCTTCGGCCCTAATCTGTGTTGTTCTTACAATTTTTTTATATCACCACAGTCATATTTACACAGTTAGAGGGCATCTGTGAAAAAGAACAGGTTATATAATTTTATCCTAAAACTATTACAGCTGAGCAGCAGCGTTTCATGCTTGTAATCTGCTCAGGAGGCTGAGATCTAAGAATCACAATTCAATGCCAGCCTAATTAACCAACAAAAGACTAAGAAGTGGAGCTGTGGTTCAAGTGGTAGAGCACTAAGCCTTGAGTGATAAAGCTAAAGGACAGCACTCAGGTGCTGCGTTTAAGTCTCAGTACTGCTCCCCTCTCAAAAAATAAAAATAAACAACAACAACAATAAAAAACAATTACAATGGGATATTTTGTTTAAAATATAAGTAGGAATAAGGCACAAGCTATCCCCTGGTCCTCTGCAAGTTCTGACAGAAGCCAGTTAAGACATAAAGTGTAAGTACCTGAGAACTGTACTGAAACACCCAAATACACACACACACACACACACACACACACATATCAGTATATAAATATATACTGTAAGTAAATAAATAAATGTAAGTTGTTGTCCCTAAAGTCCCCACCTTCCACTACAGACAGAAGAAAATACTTCAATATAGAAGCCAAGGGCATTTCTCACTTCCTACCTCTCCAAGAAGACTCTTGGCTAACAGAAGATCATAAGTTCCGGTTGCCTGTATATCTACTTCTCATCAGACTCAGGTCCTAAGAAACCACGTTGTTTGCCAGGCTAGTTATCAAAACCCCCATCTATCCTATGCCAGCCACTCCCTACTTCCTCTTCTCCTCTTTGCTCATGTGCAAGATTTCCCAAAGCGTAGGTGATTTATCTGTAGTGCCAATCTTCTAAGGAAAAGAATTATTCACTATGGAATTTTCCAAATATGACATGAATATTTCAAAATGTACCAAATCATATTAAGAACTTTAAACTCATATATATGTATATATACGTGTATATCTTCTAATCTTTGAAAAACGCTGTTGTTTAATGAACTGACACCAAGCCCTACCCTTGGAAATTTAAAAAAAAAGTTTTTTCTTTTATTTCTAATCTATACTCAACCATTAAGAGCTTGGGAAATCTATGAAGGCAGTAGAAAGGACAGTGGTAGTGGTCAGGGGTTAGGAGGGGAGGGAGGAGCACAGAGGTTTTCTGTATGGTCCTATAAAGATGGACAAATATTGTGCATTTCTCTAACTCTACAGAGGTACCACCAGGAAGGATGCTAAAAATAGTAGATTGTGCTTACACAAGAGTGTCTCAACGTCTCTGTATATACTAGTCAACTTTGTTGTGAGTATAAATCTGCTCTCAGAAACAAAGCAGATTAAAAATCACACATTATGTTCTACACACACACACACACACACACACACACACACACACACATCTTGGCTGAGTGATTTCCCAGTCCCTGCTGAAAACCTTAAGGGAGATAAAATGAAGATCACAGAAATGGAATTTGGGAGAGAGGTCTCTTACACCTCTGCTACCCCAATTCTGCTACACCAGGATCCTGAGGTCTAAGCTCTGTTGTGGACTTTGGGGTCCTCCTAGTTGGGATTTTGGTAGCAGTCACTTCAGTGTTCACAGAACTGAGCAGACCCTGGTTCTTGGTCTTGTAGAGGACAGTGTAGAGAGCCACCTGCATGGTGGAAAGGGGGCTTGGAACCTGGGGGTGGTGGCCATGCCACCCCTCTGGGCTCAGGGCACAGCCTATTAGGCACCTCCTCACCCCTCCTACGCTCTCCCTATTGTGTTCTACCTTTTTTGGTATGGGAGCCAAGTTTACACCCTGTGCCAAGTACAGAATTCTTGCCATGACAGGCATTGATGAATGCTTCAGTCATTCTCCATTTATACACTATTTAGCTGCATGCAGAGTGCCTCCAATATGTCATTCAGTCTTCACAAAAATGGATGTTGTGCAGTGTTTTATAATTCACAAAGTGCTGCAGGCAACATGGTTTCATGTGACCTTGCAGGCTCCAAATGCACCGTTATCATCATCATTTCACAGATGAGAAAACAGCTTCAGAGTGGCCAAGACATAGGGTTGATGACAAAAGAGAGCTAGAAGAAGGATCCTAAAGAGGTGTATGTACAGCAGTATTAGGTACCAAGGCTAAAACATGGAGAAATCCAGGTGCCTATCAATGGATGGATAAACCAAATGCTGACATACAGCCATACCATGGTTCAAAAAGGAGAGGAATTCTAATATATGCTAAATGGAACATGATTATATTATACTAATGTAATAAACTAATCATTAAGAAGATACAAAGACTGAGTGATTCTCTTATACAGAAGACCTAGACTAGTCAAGAGTCAGAAACTGAGGCAGAATGGGTGGTTGTGAGATGGTTGGGAGCAGGGAGTTACAGTTTAGTGAGGACAGAGTTTCATTTTTACAAGATGGAAAGAGTTCTAGAAAGTGTAGTGGTGAAGGTTGTGAATTATGAATAAATATCAAATACGAAATGATTAAGGCATTTTATGCCATATATATTATTACTGTGACATAAAAATGTGGAAGGAAATCACATGGGAATAGTGAGAGAGGAGGAAAATATTAAAGGGTTAATTGTGGTCAAAGCTGGCCTGGTAGCACAGACCAGCTACTCAAAAGGCAGAGGTAAAAAAGACCATGGTCTGAGACTAACTGGGCAAAAGCATGAGACTCTATCTGAAAAATAAACTAAGGCAAATGAACTTGTGGAATGGCTCATGTGGTACAATGGCTGCCTAACAAGCTCAAGGTACTGAGTTTAATCCCCAGTATTGCAAACAAGAGGGATCAGAAGGAGAAAGAGAAGAAGGTGTGTGTGTGGGGGGGGGAGGTGGGTGGGTGAGAGACTGTGCCCAGTGAGCTGCTGGGTCCTGAGACCTGTACAAGATACCCAGATGCCCACGGTTGCCTCTGTGGCAGAAGTGAGCAGCCTGAGCCGCAGATGTGTATGGCAACACACAAAAACCCTCTGCAGTCTGCAGTCCCTGTGGAAACTCTGGACATTGAGGACAAGATGGCCCCATGTGTTCTCAGACAGCAGCAGCAATGGCTACCTCTCCAGGACCTGGAAATGTGTGTTGGTGCCTGGCACCGTGAATCCCTCCACATCATGTGAAAAGCCTGTTTGCTGGATTTTATTCAAAACTGCAGTCTTCTAGCCTTGGCCATGGTGGCTGCAGAAATACTGGACTCGGACTGGAGAGAGGATGAGATGAGACAGAAAAGAAGATCCAAACAAGATTCTCGCTACATTCTTCTAGTGACAGATTGGGAACATGAGCTAACGCACACTGCAGCTCAGCCAAAGTTGAACAACAATGCTTGGCTACAGCAGCCCTAGGGCATCTATCAGAGCATGAACTAGCCTCGCCCCACAGGCCCCAGCACCAGCTTTGTGCTTTTCTCTTTCTTTCTTTTTAAATTGACGTGAGGGTGTGGGTAGTAATCCTTGCAAACCAATATGTCATTTTGTTTAGGTTGAGAGATATTTGGTCATACTGATGAGACAGAGAAAACAAAAAGGTTTTCTCTAGGAGCAGGAAGATTTCATCTCTGCAAGGACTAGTCTGAGCAAGTAAGAGATGAGGTGCAGACAAGAACCTGGGCCTCAGACTGACTGAGGGTCCTCTGCCCAACACCCAGTCCAAGACTCAACTCCTAGGCCTGACTCTGACCTTCATACACACACCAACAGCCCTGTAGTTTCTCTGTAACAAGTCCTGAACTGTGATATTTTGGTTTTGGTATCATTAGGGACAGAAACCAGGGTCTCATGAATGCTAAGCAAGAACTCTATCACTGAGCTATATCCACAGATTATAAAATCTTTTTTCCTTTTCATTTTTTCCCAGTTTTTGTTGTTGAGTCTGTTTTTCCTCCCTCCCTCCTTCCCTTCTTCCCTCCCTCCCTCCTTCCTTCCTTCCTTCTTTCCTTCCTTCCTCCCTCCCTCCCTCCCTCTCTCCTTCCCTCCCTTCCTTCTTTCCTTCCTTCCTTTTCTTCCCCCTTCCCCTTCTTTCCCCCTCCCTCCCTTCCTGTGTTCTAGGCAGAAATAAAAAGAAAAACTACGTTTCAAAGGTCAGATAGACAAGATTTGGATGGCCTAGCTGAAATCTGCCTTACAGTAAATGTGAAAATGTTCACCAATTACATATTTCATGAGATGTACTCTTCTGTGTTTGATCGACTAATCTGAATGTGTGCTATTCTAATGGATGAAATGGCTGTAAGAACAAGGTAGTGATGTTTATACAGCTCTCAAATGAGTGAATTGATCGAATATACTATATATTGCAAAAGAACTGTTTCATTATGTGGTGATTTGGGCTACATGAGATGTGTGTGTGTGTGCGTGCTCGCGTGCTCGCGCGCGCACGCACGCACGCATGTGCATGCCAGTACTGGGCCTTGTTCTTGCGTGGCTTTTTGCTTATGGTTGGCACTTTACCACATGAGCCATACCTCAGTTTCTGGCTTTTTACTGATTAATTGGAGGTAAGAATCTCAGCCTAGAATGACAGATGTGAGCTACCAGTGTCAAGCAAGATTTTTTTTTAATAACTAAAGGTGATTTTCTTTATTAATATACATCATCATTAAGTAATTTACAAAGGGATTCCAAGTGAACAAGTCAGGTTCTGAGTACAATGCACCTTGAGCAATGTTGGAACCCCTTCCATCATCCGCTCCTATCTATCCCAAATTATTTTTATTCTTAATTTCTTAAGAGGTAGATACAAATTTAAAATTGCTTACATTTTAGTTAGTCATGGCAGGACCAGATTTTGATCCATAGTTTTCTGTCTCTGGATGGGACTTTTATAGGATTACTCAAAATTTTTATTTTGAGGGTCTGGAATGTAGTTTAGTGTGAGTGTTGTAGAACATGTGTGAGGATTGAACATGGGTTCAATCCTCAACACAGAAAAAAATTATTCTGAATTCTGGATACTAGTTATATCTGATCACAATTAGAAATCAGAAAGTGGCAGTTAGATTTCTTTGATTTTGTGGTAGAATTAAATATCAGGTTGGAAGAGGCTTCCATTAGAAAGGCCCTGCTCAGCTGTAGCTAATGGTAAGATTCTACTGAAAAACTTCATGGGCAGAGCTCCACCACATTTAACACACAGCATCCCGACATGGGTGGGCCTTAGAGTTGAACTTTATTGCTCCCAGGTGCAGCAAAAGGCTTGTGCCACCTCCACACTTTATGGCCAACATTCAGCTTGGCTAAGGCCTGCTGTCAATAGCAAAGCTAAACTGTAAGAAGTCAGTTTCCTTTATCCAACACTAGCTCCATTTACATAAAGCTTACCACATGGTGATACACACTATACAAATATTTTCAGAGAATCAATAACCTAGATTTCAATAGTTCTATGACATGTAATGTTGGAGGAAAACAAAAGAAACCTACATAAAAATAGTTTAAAAATGGAATTATTATAAAATACAACCGAACAGCCCACTCTAGTAGGAGACAAAGCTAAGACATTGAGAGACAATCCTGACTAAAATATCCTATGGCAGCTACACAGTCCCCTTCCAGTAATCCACACCATGGGGCCACATATGTGGGGGACTATAGCTAGAAAACTGACCACTTTAAAGTCAGGGCACACTTTCATGAAGTTACAGTTACTTCTGCCTACAGATGGCAAAGATGTACTCCTGGAAATCAGATCAATGCAGCCAATAATGAGGACAAGTTTGATTAAGCTAGTGGTGTCGTGCTCTCTCTCTCCTCTCTCTCTCTCCTCTCTCTCTCTTCCTTCCTCTCTTTCTGTGCCTGTACTAGGGCTTTGAACTCAGGACCTGGACACTGTCTCTTAGCTTTTCTTTGTCTCAAGACTAGCACTCTACCACTTGAACCACAGCTCCACTTCTGAATCGTGGATTTTCCTGTTCTGGCTGTCTTTGAACTGCCATCCTTAGATCTCAGCTTCCTGAGGATTATAGGCATATTCCATCATTTTTCTAGCTGCTCTTCTCCCTGACAGCAATACACATCATTCACATGCTAACATGTTTTGGTACGATTTTCCTCCTCTGTATCTCAGAAACATGTGATGATAATTAATTATAAGAGTTTGTCATCCTGGTAAAACAGCTAACAATACCAACATAAATATGTTTCTCCAGCAAATACACACACATACACACACACACACACACACACACACACACACACACACACCCTTCCAGATTTATATTTTTTCACTTTGTTTTTCAAAATACTAAAAGCCATGTTTTATTCTAAAGACACTGCACTTCAGATTTACCAAATCCCAAAGCAGGAGGTAAGGGGAATTATAAAGATCAAAATTCATTCACCTTCAATTGTTTCTAACATATTTATAAGATGACTTCTTTGTTGCTTTGTATGTCCCTCCCCCATGGTATAACCCCTGCTTTTACTGTATTTGATGTTGGTATAGTTTGTGGGAGGGGAAGGGAAAAAAACAAATCGTTTAACTAGGGATACAGGTGGACCCATTGCAACAATGAGATGTACAAGTCGTTATGTCGAAAAAGGAACTTTACAACTTTGGTGGGGGGTGGGGGGAGGATC